>NC_072451.1:23861200-24461200 GCF_027596085.1 Anoplopoma fimbria | reverse complement strand
ATGTCTAGGAGACACTAAATAGATAAACATAAACAAAGTACTGCTGGTTTTCCGAAACATTCTAGTTAATTCGGAGCATTTTCTTAAAAGGACACTTACACTTAACTAGGGACAGAATATGTGAGGTAACAGTTACCTTTGTCTTCATGTTCATGATCATAAAACATGGTTCAGAGAGAAAAGGTCTGTGTGTTTGTGAAAAAGGGTGACCGAAAAAAAGGTCAGTAGTGACTTTGTTTGTGCCTCACCTGAAGTCAGGGATGCCGGCTGAGGTGCTGATTCCTGCTCCAGAGTGGACAACCAAGTACTGACATTCTTTTACCAACTGAGCGAGGGTCTCCACCTTCACCTTTAGCTCCTCAGGACTGTCAAAAGCCTGCCTCAGAGCAGAGAACATCCGGTTAAAACAGCTGGCTGACTCTGTAACAATCGAATATCACATCATTTCTGAAACTTTAGGAATATTAGGAGTATTTTGGGAATGACACGGGGCGAGAGGGAATGCTTTCATTCAGTATTTTACGGGGTGGAAAACGGGGTGAGAAATTTAGCACAGTGTTGATGTGAAGGCCATGCAGGAGAACAAATTTCCGGTTCATTTCACACAGTTTAAACTGAAGCAGTTTTGCAGCTTGTCAATAACCAACAATCATATGAAAAGCTTGTTTGATGTTTTTAGTTTTAATTTAGTGTCCCTTCCAGTAAGAAAACTGTTTGAATTTAAAGTGTTGCAATAAATAACAAATCCTTTAGTACTGTAAAAAAGAAAATTGCCATCACTCGTGGGGAGGGTTTCCAAGAATTTGTAATCTAGTCCAATATCTCAAGTGGGACACAAGCTACTACAACTTGAGAAGTGTGTAAGTCGCTTTGGATAAAAGCGTCTGCTAAATGACTGTAATGTAATGTAATAATGTAATGTGATTACTTAAGAAACTTTTCACTGGATTTTGCCCACCTTGAGTCTTTCAAGATGGATAACTTTTAATGGTCTACATCTCACACATTCACTTCTGTCATTTCCTGTTCATGTTTGTTTTGAGTGACGTGTGTATTACTATTGTACCTGAGCAGAGCTTTGACTAAACATCAACAGTTTTGATGACAGAATTATAAAGTATATTAAACAGCTGTAACAGAGAAGGGGGATATTATGTATTATCTTTTTTTGAAAGTACACACAATATATTCACTTTCATCAGGGTACAGTTTTGATGTATTGGTTGCATGTTCATCCATTTTTTTGCACTTCATACTTCTGCTAGTCAACATGTCAAACATGTAAAACAGGAAATTACAAACACCAAACTAGGGACAGTGGACAGTCTCTTTTTTACAGACAATATTTAACTTCTACAATATAGGGTACCTGGACCAGCTCACGTTAGAACATGGGTTCCACATGAGCTTATGGTGTCAAATTCATATAAAACTCTGAATGGACCCAATATTAACAAAGAACAACAACAGTAATGCGTACACTTTTACAGTTACTTCAGTGCTTTCATAACCTTTACTTATCATGGAGTAAAGGTATCATGCTAATCAACTGTATTTTAATTATTTGTATTCCAATTTAACCTCCTAAAGACTGAACCTGAGTCAGGCGGCATCATGGCTAGCCTGCTATCAGAGGACTAGAAGCTAATGACGTTGTCTCCTGTAATAATAATAATAATTATAATAATTGTCTTTACCTCGGGGAGTCCACACACTCCTTTGTCTGCATACGGCGAGAGACCTGCAGCATAATTCACAGACATGGCTGCTGTCTTTATTATCGCTGTTTTAGGGAAGTTGTTCCTGTATCCTAAAGCTGTATTATCACACAGGCTCTAATTGTTGTTTGGCTGACGTCATCTCAAAGCGACAACTCGAGCTGCGTTCACAACAATCGGGAAATGCGAGATATATCTCCCCGTTAATCCCGCAAACGAGAATGTCTTCTTTACACGTAGCTGAAGAGTTAGACCTGCAAAATGAAAAGTAAATTCTTCCAGAAAACTGTAGGATGTACTTTTTTTTTTTATTAAAACACATTTTTTTTTTTAGATTTCATTTAACATATCAGAAAAATCCCATCATTAAGCTTGATTTCACAAAACATACACTGCAAAGTTGGGTATACTGTGGCCAAAACACAAACCTAAATGTATTTCCCTCAAAGCTTATCAGGAAGGTCCAGCTCCATGCCTCTGCTCCGGAAATACTGACTTTCTAAAAGTAACCAGAGCCGGCCTACTCCTACTCCTAATGCAGCATTTTGAGCTATTGCATTTGCTCCTTATGTAGTGTCTTTACTACTACTTATAAACTCTATTTGAATCTGTGAAGCTTCCGAGCTTATGGTGGACACTTATATCAGACATATAAACCAAAATGTACAGCAAGTTGGTTATGACCTCTTCAGGGCGTCGAAACCAATATTTTTCACATAGAAGGCTGTTTCTTTAAACTTTGAGGCTAATATCCAATTTTCCCGTGTGACTTGAATGCAGCACAGTGTCTTCACAATCATGAAAGAATAATTTTCTCCTGAGTTACTAATGGATTTCATACATTATAAAATAAACATTAACATGCCAGATAGTTATATCTATAGACGGCAGACAGTCTGCAGTAAAACAGACAAAGCGGCCCGTTATCAAATATAGATATACAACACAGTCAGAGAAGAATCTTGAAATGTGGAGATTCACCTTTCAAATCTGTCTAATCTGTCTAAGGGTCCAAAATCCAAGCACTGCAATCATTTTTTTTCCCAATAAATCTTTATTTTTCAGTTTAAATAGCCGAAAATAAAAAATAAACACAGGTGAATAAAACAATACAGCAATCATCCATACAGCTACATGTGCATATCAGTTATGGTTCTTGTTGAAGCTGTAAACCAACTCTGAAGACCACCTAAAAGAGTAAAATAGTTGCTTGTATTAAGTGTTTTATCATATGTAATTCATTATCCTGAGAAATTCAGTATGAAGTCCTAATTTGAGTTAATTAAACAATCAAAATTGCTTATGCAAAAATACACAAAAAAACCCATGCACTCTAAAAATGATATAAAAATCAGTCTACTCTCTGCTAACACAGAGCAAAGAAATGACAACAGAAAATGGCGGCCTTGTTCTCTTTCACTTCAGGGGCTGAGAAACTTTTATAATTCTGACCGATACTGCAACAACACTTTTTTTGACAGACATTTTTCCTATAGAAGCATTTTTTGCCAATCAAACCAAATGTCATCACATAAATCATTCCAAGCAAAAGAGTGCAGGCATAATGTCTAACAAAATAAAGAGACTAAAATAACAAAGCCTGCAAGAAAGCAACCAAAGACAAGATTACCACAGTCAGTTTGGGCTTTCTGTTACACTGCTTTACGTCTTTGGCTCCATCAGGCCTCTCAGAGAGCAAACCTGAGGAGAAATACAATTCTGATCAGTAATTAGCTCTGCCCCCTGAATAACTTCCCTACATCACTATTAAATCTGAGCTACTTCATATAACATAACCCCACACTCAAAATGACACAGAAAACACATCCAACAGTAACCAGAAGAAACACAGCAAAAGATAAATTTCTTGTTACCAAAACTGTTCACGAGGATTTGACCCACTGACTCAGCCTGCCAGCCGGTCCTCCAGAAACAAAGTTCTCTGGTATCTCAGTCAACACTAGTCTTTCTTCTCACCGAGCTGAAAACGGATCATGATGAAGGTTTAATGGTCCATCAGTAAAAGGGACAAAAAGCTTCTGATCATGTTCCGGCATGCACAAGAACTTTAGAAACATTGTCCTGTGACATCCAGTCATATCGAAGCTCGACAGATTGTGAAACTTGGAAATGTCTGATTCAATGGATTTGCGGTAGATTGTTCAGAACAAACACAGGCTGCTTGAAGCCCTCAGTCTCCTGTCAAGTCACTGAGAACGACTTCTGGGGAGCAACAGCCAGTTACAATTAGGGAAATAAAGATATGTGAGACACCATAAATGCTGAGTAAAGTTTGGAAGTGTTTGCACCAGTGCAAATATTGCGATGTTAAAAGTGGTATCAACCCCACAATACTATCAACTGTACAGGAGACTGGACAACTCAATAGGATGAAGTAATATTCTCTGAAAGTAAGGTTTTAGGTGATAATTAAAAGGATAATGTCTGTAAAACTCAGGAAACTAGTGACTTTTGTGCTGGTGCAAATTTTACCAGGTCTGACCTTTCCACAACAGTGCATCGATTTTTGCCTCTGAAAATAATTCAGAGAGTCAGGAGAAAACAGCTCTTTTCATTGGTTTAGAAGTGGGAAGCTTCAAATCTTTCTTGGGTGTCGACCAAGACTTTTTCTGCCAACCCAGACAGAAAAAACGGGTAGCGTGTGACAGCTACGGTTGGGATGCAGTTAAAGAGCACGTCACGACTCCTCGTTGCCCGAGTCATCTTCATCGTAGCAGCAGTCGCCGTCCTCGCCATCCACATCGTCGTCGTCATAGTAATAGTCATAGAAGAGGTCGGAGCCTTCGTCGGGGGCCGGGGCGCGTGTGCGGACGCAGTACTCGGCTAGGGTGGTGGGCACCTTCACGCCGTCGCGCTCAGCTTCTGCCTTGGTGGCCAAAACCTGTTTCCTGAAGGAGATAGTAAAAAAAATACATATGACGGCTGACACTTGACAAAAAAGGCTTTTCAAATGTTGTCTAAGCTCTTAACGAGACTTTGGTAAGGGACAATAATAAAGTGCGACTGTTTACCTGATGATCTCTACGTATTCCCGGTCCTTGCCCTTGCTGTCCCTCCATTTGCGGTACATGACGGAGGCGTCCACATTGGCGGGGGAGAAGGTGTTGGGTTCGTTCAGCAGAGAGATCACACTCAGCAAAATTGTCCTGGAAGGGGACACAAAGGTGAGTGACAAGTCCCACTGTTTTACCTAAAATAATATTAGTATAAATAAATGAATTATAATGGTATAAAATGAATAAATAGCAATTTGTCAACATGATATAAACACATGGATTTATATTTGATTACCAAATATGAAGATAATTTTGCCCTCTCCCTCATGTCAGATTAATTGAATATATATATATATCAACTAATAAATGACACCGAACATGAAATCCCCCTTTTTAGCATAAATGAGCAGTATGCAAACATTTAAAGAACTGGTTATAAAACACTTTGATGTAAGTGCACACAGCTATAGGGATATTTTTAAGAGTTTATTAAAGTACAGTTTTAATCAACAATTATAACGTCCCCGATTACAACTGTATTTTAATACATTGTTAGACAGCAACCACCACTTAAGGGTACACATCGGAGGGGCTATAGTGGTTGACAAATACATTTATAACAATTCATTTCCGCTTACAACTAAATTACACTGTGCTAAAGACTATTTACTATTATGTGCTTTAAAGCAATGTATTGCCAGCTAATCAATGAATTAATAAATCATGTCAGATCTAGTGTGAATACTGAAGGAACATACACTCCCTGGACACTTTATTAGGTAAACTTATACTATTCAATGTAATCCTGTTCAAGAACTCTGCAGTAAATATTCTACCTTGATTCATTACATATATAAATGTAAACTAATATCCTATTGTTCCACACAAACAATACATTTCTCTATTGAAAAATAGTACATCATTTCGAAATGTATTTTTATGACAAAATGATTTATAAAGATTTTTGTTGTTGTTGTGACTGGGTTATATTTCAGCTTTTATTTTTAACATAAAATATTGCACAACTAACCTACATACAAAAGGGAGATATCTAATGACAGCGATGGCCAAACTCAGGTCACATTACACATGTGGTACTGAATACCCAGATATGAATCCTGAAGGGACTCCACTGAAGACAAATGTCATGTGATAAGGGTATGAGTCAGGTTGAGAGAAGACAAAGAAGGGAGGTACCCAGAAAAGAGAGACATATGAGAGATACTGAGGGAGAGTGCTAACCGGACATTCTGGGTGGGATTCCACCTCTCTGAAGGCAGCTCTCCGCTCTGCGGGTCGTCCACTGGAGGGTGCAATATAGAAATACACACATCTCCATTCTAAAAAACAGAGAGGAAAGCAACTCCTTTGATTTTGCGAAGCATCATATAACACATGAAAGACATTTGAATTATATGTAACGATAAGGGCACGAGAAGTCATCGGATGTAATGTTATGAAAGAGAATCAGGGTTTGATATGTTACCTCATAGATGTTGGGGTGCCACATCTTGGTGAGGAACCGGAAGGCAGGTGGGGAGTAAGGGTAGTCTATTGGGAACTTGATCCGAGCCTGGGACACACAACAGGTCATTAGATGTGACTGAAAACTGGATTAGTACAATATACACATTTTACTGATTGTCATAGATTGTATTAGGGGCGGCTGTGGCGTAGTGGAGAGCAAGGTAGTACTCCAATCAGAGGGTTGGTGGTTCGATACCTGGCTTCGGATGTGTCCTTGGGCAAGACACTTAAACCCAAGTTGCTCCTGAAGGCTTGCCATCGGTGTGGACTGGATGTTGCATGAATGTTAGTTAGAGTCTGATGGTGGCACCTTGCATGGTAGCCTGTCATCAGTGTGTGAATGGGTGAATGATATGTAATATACTACTGACTGTAAGTCGCTTTGGATAAAAGCGTCTGCTAAATGACTGTAATGTAATGTAATGTATATGGTGCTATCATACAAGTGCAATAATGTCTTTCATGTAGATTATGTGATTTGTACTATTTGAAATATTCATACTGTAAATGCTGTTATTATATGCAGTGTGTGTGTGTTTTAATAACCTGCCAGATGTGCAAACTAGTGGACAATAAAGTGTTATTCTTACCTTAAAATACCCCCCTTCATAGTGGGTGTTTGGGGGCCCGAAGATGGCCACTTCCCAGTTGTACATGTCAGCCTCGTCCACCAGTGTTATCTTGAACCCCTCGACAGGCTCCTCCTGGAGGCTCTTCATCTCCAACATGAGTGCTTTCTGTGAACTGGCTACATGAGTGCGCTCTTGTTGCGCCATCCTGAACTAGGTAGCCTTTTTAAGATTATGTTTGTTTACTGACACTGAAAAACAACAACACTTGCCTGTTTTCGATGTTTGGAGACAATGAACCAGGCCAAACCAACCGGGCTGTATAAGTCAAACAAAGGTTGCGTTGATTTCCCCCCTGATCCAGATGGATTATTCACAAGTGTGATGGATACTTTGGTATTGGTGAGCTGAACAAACCATTGTCTTTAGTTGATCTACCTGGCAGGACATAAGCTGTAAATCTACTGGTAGCTGCTGGCTAATGTAAACTAGCTCACAGGCTCCCGGACGACTTTACCTCGTCGAGATTCGTTTATGATTCCTCCCGAGCCTCAGATGAGAGAATAAAATCACAACTACTGCTCTGAAATGTCAGCAAAACCACAACTCCGACGACGAGTCAGAAACGTAGTTTAAAACGCCCTGACAGAAGAACGGGGGAAGAAGAATGTTGCTGAAATGAGTCTCGTCTCCCCTCAACACTTGCAATGGCCCCCCGGTGTCTTCTGGGACATGTAGTCCACGCCTCACCTGCAAACATTACCTTTAACCGCACAAACAGGGGGGGGAAAGCACACAATGGTGTTTAACACATCTTTACATAAAGACACTTGTATTCAAGGGGAGATTACTTGATATGTCACCATTGTTATTTACTATTGTATTAAGAGCGAATGGAGAAAACTACATTTGTGTGACGTCACGAAAACGCGAATGTTGTTTGTGTTTCTGAAAAGCGGCTTTGACCTAATTTCGCTCTCACGTTATTTTGACAAAATAACATATTTAAACGACGTGTAATTCACTGTAGATCTGCCGTGCACTGTAAATACTGCAATAAGTCCAGTTGTATGTTTTATAATAATGTTTTCGCAATCGCTACTGATGACGTATTAAATATGCGCCATTTTTTTTTTTATAGAAAGGACCCCGTTTTGAATGGCTTCCTGCTGCCTGTTCATAAATATATGTTTAAACCACATTTACCACACAGTTTTCTTGCAGGTATCGAACAGGTGTCTCTTTACTTAATTCAATGATTTACAGACACACAGCGATGCTTTACACCGTGTAAAAACACCAACACGTTTCCCTTGTTACCTCTTATTTACGCGACAGAGTTCCCGTCGGACCCGCGTTGATGGAGCAGTTCGTGATGGGTTCGAAGTCACGACGTCGCTCCGGCTCCAAGTCCAGAAGTCGGAGTCGGGATCGGCGGAACAGATCCAGAGTGAGCAGGTCTCGGTCTCCGGAGGAAAGGAGGGACCGCAGCCGGTCTTTGGATCCGAAGAGAACCGGCCGTGGACGGGGACGATCGGGCAGCAGCTCCCCGGACCGACGTCGGCCTCCACACAGGGACCGTGCGGGATCCAGGAGCGACTCTGAGAGCGAGATGAGGCGAGGGCCGAACCGGGCCAGCAGCAAGGCGAGGGCCCGTTCGTCGAGGTAACCGTGCTGGCTCTCTGGTGCTGGTTAAATGGATTCAACACGTTTACGGCCCGAGTCCACCTGTTATAATGGCGTTTAATTATATTCCTTTATTGGTCCACATGGGGGAAAGTCAAGTGTTGCAGCAGCTCAACTACACAGACACAGACAATAAATACACATACTATACAACTACACAGACAATAAATACACATACTATACAACTACACAGACAATAAATACACATACTATACAACTACACAGACAATACACATACATACAACTACACAGACAATAAATACACATACTATACAACTACACAGACAATAAATACACATACTATACAACTACACAGACAATAAATACACATACTATACAACTACACAGACAATAACTACACATACTATACAACAACAGACAATAAATACACAACTAAATACACATACAATAAATACAACTACAACTACACAACAATAAATACACATACTATACAACTACACAGACAATAAATACACATACTATACAACTACACAGACAATAAATACACATACTATACAACTACACAGACAATAAATACACATACTATACTATACAACTACACAGACAATAAATACACATACTATACAACTACACAGACAATAAATACACATACTATACAACTACACAGACAATAAATACACATACTATACAACTACACAGACAATAAATACACATACTATACAACTACACAGACAATAAATACACATACTATACAACAAAATAAAGATAGCGTAGTTTAACAGTAAACCACGAGTTAACAACAAAATAAAGATAGCGTAGTTTAACAGTAAACCACGAGTTAACGGGGTTGAATACACCTGAATATCAATGCTCGTGTTATTCCGCGAATTTTTTAAAATACACACAGAGCAATTAAAATAAACCCGAGCACGATTATGGTACTTTAAGAATTGTGCCAATCAACAGGCTTACTATTTACACCTTTCCATAGCCCAAGCACTCCAACATGCTGACATACCATCCTGCCATTCAGTTGTATTTATTTCCCCCTAGTTAATCCTCTCAATATCAATCAATACTAGTATCAATACTGCGAATATATTTAAAACAATCAATAAGCGATTAAAACATATAAAACAGATGTATTAAACACAGCTTGTCGATCAAATTTAATGGTTTGCAGAGTTCAAATTGAAAAGCCTGTTGCCCGGTTTGTTCCTCTGTGGACCTAAATAACTGACTCCATAATACTGATGGTTGATCTTGAACGCCTCATTTTCGTCTGCAAGGAGAAGGTCATCATATACAGTGATGACTTTCCTGTTTACAGATGCCTTTGCTGTGCTTATTGCACCTAAACCAGCAACCATGTTTGCTTAAGTCACTTCCGTTGTAGGCAATGATCCAGTCAAACGCATACAAATGTATGTAAACAAGAAGAATTTCTTGTAGTTATTAACCCTATCACTAATGTTCAAGCTGTTTCTGGGGCATCCAGATCTAGTTTTTAGAGGGTTAAGGGTTAACCTATCAACTCAAAATGATTCTGCCACAAACTAAATACCCCACAGCTCATACCTACTCGATCATTCTGGCTGAAGAGCAAAGAACACACGTATACATTTAATCCCCATCCAGGAGTAAAAATGTACTAAATCTCCTTTTCTGTCTCAGTTCTGAATCAGGTGATCCCAAAGGGAGGAGACAGAGAAAGGAAATGGAGAACCGAAGAGGAACATCTCGAGATAGGAGGAGGGAAAAGTCCCAGTCCAGATCTGACTCCCATGATGGAAGCAGCGACACAGAAAGGAGAAGGCGAAGAAGCCCTGACAGAGGGAGTCCAACCAGAGACAGACCGGGGAGGGAACGAGACAGAGATGGAGAGAGGTGGAAGAGCAGCAGCAGAGACATGGGGAAAAAAGGAAGCAGGGACAAAAGCCTAGAGCACAAGAAGAGGAGTGAAGACCGGGAGCAAGGGAGGAGCGAGAGAAGCGGAGAGAGGGCCGACAGAGATAGAGGGAGGCAGCGCTCCAGCTCACCCGAGTCGTCTGATAGCTCAGGGTCTGACCATGGGGGCCGTGTGGTCAGAGAAAAGGAGGACAAGAAAAAACAGAGGGAGATGTTGAAAGCGCTGGAGACACCGGAGGAGAAGAGGGCCAGGAGACTGGCGAAGAAGGAGACAAAGGAGAAGAAAAGGAGAGAGAAGATGGGCTGGAGTGAAGAGTACATGGGATACACCAACGCAGACAATCCCTTTGGTGACAACAACTTATTGGGCACATTCAAATGGCAGAAGGTGAGTGGGGGAGCATTTGATGAGTTGTTATTGTAAATTGTATTTAAAAATTTGTATGCCGCCTCATAATTTTTTGGAAAGTTCTCTATCGTGTCTCTGAGTATTGTACCTCAAACAATAATCTCTTGTTTTGTGTGTATTTTTTTTCAGGCGTTGGATAAGAAAGGCATCGGCCATCTGGGAGAAAAAGATCTTAAAGACAGGAACAAATGTATTCAAGAGGAGAATCGCAGAGAGCTGCAGAAGGTATGAGTGGTATTTTGTGGCACTATAATGTTAAAGAGTTATGACAAACAGCCCCTTCATTAATCATGCTAACGTTGTGTATGTAGGTAAAACAGTTGCGTCTGGAGAGGGAGCGGGAAAAGGCCATGAGAGAGACGGAGCTGGAGATGCTTCAGAGAGAAAAGGAGGCAGAGCATTTCAAGACCTGGGCTGAACAGGAGGACAACTTCCATCTGCATCAGGCCAAACTGAGGTGAGTGTGCATCAACAATTGCTGTATATCTTCTTTTCACCTCACAGAGGATTTCTGTTGCTGTTCTGTTTTCTTGCACAATTCCAGTCAAGTTTCAGGCTCCCACAAGGGTCCCTTAATAAATACAGTGTATGTACTGTCTCACAGTATAGTGTGTATTGTGTGTGTGTGTGTGTGTGTGTCCAGGTCAAAGATCCGAATCCGTGATGGTCGAGCCAAGCCTATTGACCTGCTGGCGAAGTACATCAGTGCAGAAGATGACGATCTAGCTGTAGAAATGCACGAGCCGTATACCTTTCTCAACGGGCTGACGGTCACCGACATGGACGACCTGCTGGAAGACATTAAGGTATGAGGTCATGTGTACATTGAAGTGTAAAATACATTCTTAAAATATCTCTAAACACACAGGATCGCTTTTATAGGGGAAATATAGTAATGTAGCCACAAGAAGTGGTGCGCCTTAAAATTCTAGACTCTTTTTACTCTTGTAAAATGTCCAGTTAAGTCACATGAAACGTCATGTTCTAATAAACAAACTCCAAATTGTGATTAGTATTACATCACTTTCTTAGCAGATGGTCAACCTGCTGTCTGAATAGGTCTGGTCTAGTTTAGGTTTGAAACATTAACATTAATTGTGCAAGTTATAGCCATTATATGCAGAATTTGTATGTGATCAAAGAGTCATTCATATGATTCTGGTGGAACTGTTACTATTTGTAGAAAAACTAGACAATCCCACTGACGGTCGGTGTTGCTTTCAACAGATTCATCTTCCTTCCCTGAGTTAGATCTGTCTGCCGTTGTCTTTTTCTATACACTTTACAGATGTCTCACTCTGACATTTCTGGGTTAAATTTCACTTATTCATTTAGGCAGGAAATTGGTGAACAATATTGTTGTGCCAGAACAAAATATGTTACAATGCAGTGGAATGCAGACACATCGTTGATTTTGAATGATCACCCAGCCCAAAGAGTAAACTAAACATGTGTTAACAGGTGCTTAACAACTATTTTTATTCTTCAAAAGAGCCCCATCTGTATGTGGTTAACTGAGTGTTGTTGTGCTGCTAGGTGTACATGGAGTTGGAGCAAGGGAAGAACGTGGACTTCTGGAGAGACATGACGACCATCACTGAGGACGAGATCAGCAAACTGAGAAAACTGGAGGCTTCTGGGAAAGGGCCAGGTACGTCATTTTACTTGCTTTGTTTTTACATGTGAAGTTACTATTGCACCAGTGCTCCTCTGACTAATAACTCAACTTGTAGCTGTCTCTGAACTTTGAGTGCCACATGTTCAATCACATTTTTCCCCTTTTATCTTCAATGGAATCTTTTCAATTCAGGTGATCGTCGTGAGGGCATCAACACAGCTGTGAGCATTGATGTGCAGACAGTGTTCAAAGGAAAGACATACAGCCAGCTGCAGGCGCTGCACCTCAACATTGAGACAAAGATTCGGGCCGGAGGATCCAATCTTGATATCGGTTACTGGGAGAGTCTGCTGCAGCAAGTTAGAGTCTACATGGGCAGGGCAAGGTACGAATGTGGGGGAACCCTTATTATGTTTATGTTGTTATCATTTGTATTACAAGTTCACCAGATGGCTTGTAGACGATGGAGAAGTGTGTGTTAAATTACAATTTTATGTCCCAGGTTGAGAGAGAGACATCAAGATGTGCTGCGTCAGAAGCTGTTCAAGCTGAAACAGGAACAAGGAGTGGAAAGTGAACCTTTGTTCCCCATCATCAAAGAGGAGCAGAGGAGTGAGGATGACGAGTAAGTTGCCAAAGAAACAACACAAGACACATCCTGTATTCTCAGTCAGTTACTTTGCATACTGTCAGTCGACGGTGACCTGAGGTTCAAATTTCACTTGAAAATGTGTCAATTCTCACTAATGTGTTTCTAAAAAAAAAAAGGGAGACCACAAGAAATAAGAACAGAGAAACCGAAGAGGAGGGGGCAGGACCATCAACATCCACAGCGGGAAACCAAGACGAGGACGGAGGAGACAACGGTGACAAGAAGAACGAAGAGAAAGGAGGCGAGGTGGTGGAGGCTGTGCTGACGGAGGAGGATCTGATCCAGCAGAGTCAGGCGGAGTACGACTCTGGTCGCTACAGCCCAACGCTGCTCACATCCTCCGAGCTACCGCTGGAAACGCACACGATCACACCGGAAGAGGACACGCACAGGCTGCAGTTGGCACGCACACAGCTACAAGTCACAGGTATGAGGTTATTAACACCCACAGAAAGAAACGCATTAAAAGCTTCAAAATCTGACTCACAAATTAAGAAAACTAGTCCCTGTAAATTATGAAAAATACAGTATTTTCTAAACCAAAACATTAGAGGAATGGGTTTTTAAAGCATGTGATGTAGTATGTATTGTTTCTACCCCAACTCACCCACTGTTGCCTCTTTAACCTCTCCATCAGGAGATGCCAGCGAGAGCGCCGAGGACGCCTTCGTACGTCGCGCCAAAGAGGGCATGGGCAACGACGAGGCCCAGTTCAGCGTGGAGTTACCCGTCACTGGGAAGATGTACCTATGGGCGGACAAGTACCGTCCCAGGAAACCCCGCTTCTTCAACAGGGTCCACACGGGCTTCGAGTGGAACAAATACAATCAGACCCATTACGACTTCGACAACCCTCCACCCAAGATTGTCCAGGGTTACAAGTTCAACATCTTCTACCCGGACCTGATCGACAAGCGCTCCACCCCGCAGTACTTCCTCGAGCCCAGTCTCGACAACAAGGACTTCGGGATCTTGAGGTTCCACGCTGGCCCTCCGTACGAGGACATTGCATTTAAGATTGTAAACAGGGAGTGGGAGTACTCCCACCGACATGGCTTCCGCTGTCAGTTCGCCAACGGTATCTTCCAGCTGTGGTTCCACTTCAAGAGGTACCGCTACAGGAGATAGAGGCCCCGGACCAGGATGGACCAAAACCGCAGTAGGAGGGTTTTAACCATACATTATATGGCCTGTACAGTCAATGTACTTTGTTCTATTGTTTTTAGCTGCTTTAACAGCAAAATGCAGTTTGTTAAAGCCAGAAATAGTTCTGTACTGTTGTCTGAAGAAGTAATTTGTAATGTAGTCTGAAAGTTACACATTAAAGATTTTTTCCCCCCTTTTTACTCTTTGCAAATTTCCACTGGTTGATGTATTTTTGTTGTGGACACCAATTTAAATACATGTCATTTTAGAATTAAAACTTTAAACATCTGAAACTTGGTCTGTCTTCAGAAAGAGAATGGATCACATACAAGAAGACAAAGATAATTCATAACAGCAGGTATCTTCCGCATCGGTTCTTCACATTCTTGGCAAGTCCCCTCTTGTTGAAAACTAGTAAACCCTATTGGCCATATATAGATACACTGAAACAACTCAAGAACAGTAGAAAAGGTTTAATACAATAAAACAAAATCTTGGCAGCTAGTGGTTAGAAAATTAAATGGCTCATTTTCAGTTATTTTACATTTCCCTGTAAAATTCATACCGATCTTTACAAGATATTTCAAATCAATAATGGGATTTTAAAAATTAGTAGGAAGCTAAAACACTTTAATGAAAGCACAATTGTAAAACATCAAAAAGTAAAGCCAGTCTCTCGTATTTAAACCAAAGTCTTAGAGAATCTTTTGGTGTCTCAAAGTTTCAACCACTTGGAATGTTTTTATTCTCTCATTGAGATTTCAAGTCAAACATTAGAGCTGAACTGATGAATCCAACAGTTCTGCCCAGAAACAAATGGTTTGACTCATGCGGCCCTGAATGGGAAACTGAAATAAGGAAAGCGCTTGTCAGTTTCAAATTTCTGACTCGTCATCAATGAACTGGAAAGATGGAAGCGTAACTTTTTGGCCGTCACTCTCCTCTTCAGCCGCACTGAAAGCCACCTCCCCTCCCGTGTGGTTGCTGCTATGGCCGTTGTTTGCTCCCGACACCAGGGGCTTGTCCTCTGCCGCTGCTGACCTCACTGCATCCTGGTTGGCGTCCAGACCACCCTGCTCATGGTTCTCCTGGGATTGCTCTTTATTCTTCTTTGCACAGTTCCAGGGCAGCGGTATGTGGCCTTTGTAAAAGTTCCAAGCCAAAAGGGCAAGAAGAGAAACTACAAGGAGCACGACCACGGCCTGCAGTCCAGCCACAGAGGGGCCGTCCATCTGAGCCCAAGGAAGAATCGCATTCCTGTCGCCAGATCCTGGAGCCACTCTAACCTGGTACTCAGCCACAGTAGTTGTAAACAAGCCAGCTTTGGAGTGCTCGGCGGTCAGGCAGCTGTACCGACCGGTGTCAGAGTCTGTGGCGTTGAGGATAAGCAGTCCGTCTCGTAGAAGCTGAAGGCGAGTAGATGGCGTCAGAGGGCTGCCGTCCTGCTCCCAACTGGTTTTTGCCATGTTGGAAGGTGATGGGCATCGAAGCTTCAGGTTTCCCCCAGGCCAGATGGACTGATTCATCGGCTTCACAGGGTCTGAAACAAAACAGACGTCCTTGTTTTGATTTTTAACAACCCACCATCAACCGCAAATACGTTTCTTTTATGTTTAAGGAGTGAGAAATGATGCAAACCCTGCCAGGTTCAGTTTTTATTACTTCTTTAGGAGATAATGTGCACTAACTCACCAGCTCCTGGGCAGAGAGAGGCATTTCCCTCTTTCACACTTTGGATTAGTCCTCTAAAGCAAAAGATGAAATAATTGAAATTGAGTTTGGGTAGAAACAATGTCAGCACTTGCTCTTAAGACAGCTGCTTACCTAAGTGAATTAGAAAGGAGAACACATTCCTGAACAACTATGTCCCAGCCGCAGTATGGGTCTCTGGCTAGAACACAGTCCATACAGCATAATGACCTCCCACAGGTGGCCAGTGGTATCTGTGCTGCTCCGTAGTCTGAGCCTGCATAGAGCTGACCCTGTACACAAGGGTTTCATCACACACAAACACCGAGCAAAGACAATGATGCAGGTGCTTTACTGTAATATACAATGAACACACACTTGAATAGTCATTTAAAAGTTATGCGCAATGCTTTAGGCTGCGACAGGGCTTTAAATTACCGTGACATTGGAAAATTTCAAAATCTTGATTGGCTCTGGGGGCTGGAAGAGCTGCACTTCCTCTATGATGAACATCTCTCCATTGTAGTTCACCGCTTTCAGCATCGTGCCTTCCTCTTTAGGTTAAAAAAAAAAAAAAAAAGGCACATTTACATGTCGACACATATTGTCTGACGCTCACCACTGATGTAATCAAAAGCAGCAAAGTGAAATATATACAGGAAGTGGCACTGAGCTGTACTGATACACAAACCTGTGCCGATGAACATCACAGAGTACTTCTCTCCATCTGCTGCCTGCACTTGGTTGACTATGATGCGTGTGAATGTGGCTCCCCTTCGCACCAGAAGAGGCTTCTCTCCTATTGGCTGGATAGCTTGGTCCATGAGGGGCCTATCTTTGATAAATTGAAGGGTCCGGTCTGGGAGGTCCAGGGTCTGATTTATGCCCGCTTTACGAGCCGCATTGTCTATACACTGGCGAGGGAAGAGGTGAAGGAAAGAGAAAAGAAATAACAACAGTGTCGGACTACAAAAGGAATCAGTTTTCTGCTGGGACACTCGTGAATACCCAACCCCCATCCAAAATAAAAAAAGAGTTGCTTTAGGAGTTTTGCCTTTGTTTCTAACCCCCCCCCCCCACACACACACACACACACACACACACACACACACATTGAATAGTGGGCAGACTCACAGCTCCGGGCCGAGGGACAGGGACATCTCCGCTGTACATCACCCACTTAACAAAAGAGGTTTCTACGGGGACGGGAGTCTTGTACTTCCCCTCCGCAAACACTTTGCTGATGTCAGACACGCGGTACGCACACACCGCCGACAGGTCTGATGTGTCCCTGTAACACACAGAAAATGTGAGCCAAATGGTGTGTGCCAAAGACCATTAATGAGAAAGAGAGCCTGCTCCCTCAAACACGACAAACACGTTTGTCAATTTGAACATACGACTGTGATCTGAAGATGGCGTAGAACAGACAGTCCTTCCAGGGCTGCTGTGGGTCACACAAGCGGTAAGTGTCCTGGATAATGTACGGCAGCTGAGACTCCAGCACTGGACAGTCCATTCTGGCCTTCAGGAAGGATGTCCATTTCTTCTGCAAGGTCCTCTGGCCTCCAAGATCACCCTGGGAGAAAACAAATGCCACAATGCCACAGTGAGCAGTGGAAAAACACGCAGACAAACGGGATGCACAATCAGGCATAGGAAAGGGCGGAATGAGCACAACTGAGGAAGTGCTGTTTATATGTTATTGTTGTTTTGGGAAATGGAGCTGCTGCAAATAGGTGCGTGCAGGATACACTCTTCTTCACCTTGCAGACACGGGCCACGCGGGAAACCACCAGTTTGTTGAAGCAGTCGCACTCCACAGCTGTCTCGCTGAAGAACAGGTAAACCTTGTCATCATCTCCCTCCTCACTCATATAACTCTCTGGCATCTGAGTCATGGAAACAAAGTTGGGCTCTGGCATAGAGAAAGAGAAAAACATAAACAGTTTACCTAAGTTCAGAGAAAGTAAAGCCCTGGCATAATCTCACCGTGGCATCTTACAAAAAACTCATCTATCGCGTCTTACCGTGAAGCCAGGAGCTCTTGAACTCAGTGCGTATGGAGACCGGAGAGCTGCGCATCAGGACGGGTTCAGAGCCCAGAAAGTTCATTGAAGTGGCTGAGTATAGGTTGTTTTCTGTAAAAAAGACATGCGAGTGGACGCAGAGATTAAAATTGTCAGCTGTTTTTTCTTCAATGTCTTATCTGTTGTATAATTGCTACTCACCAACCATGATGGAGGCATATCTCTGGAATGGATCAAAAGGACACTTCCCTTTGCCATCCTCTGCTTTCTTCTCAAGAGTCAGCTTTCCATTTGTGTAGGACTGCAAAGACAAACACGAGGCACTGAAACTCCCAAAGTCTGTATATGTTACAGTTATTTTACATACGCTATGATTTTGATGTAATAAACTATACAGCATCAATTTATACAGTATGGAATATGAAGTGAGCTAAATGAGCACCTCGGCTCTGAATTTGTCTCACCATGTAATCACACTCAGGATCAAAAGCATTGGTTCCACACACATACATCCGGTTATCCTCCGTCTGATGCAGGATCCTGATATAGTTCTTGCACTCAGTCTGTAAATACATTTTAAAAAGGAAATGACTACATCTACTCAATATGCAATACATTTTAAATAGCAAAAGTCAAAAAAGGGACCCACCTCTGGATTCTTTCCTTTGTTTCTACACTCATCTTTTTGCCGTTGGGTCACTTCCCATTTTACCTAAAAGAGTGAAAAACAAATTTAGTTCTGAAATGTTTCTGTTTTCCATGTTCCATGTTTTTCTGTGTATCTATAGCCATATACCATGCCTTTATTTTACGGTTGACATTGTAGAGACAGAGACAGGAGAAGTGGCGGAGAGAGACAGTTATGGAATGCCACAAAGGCAGCCGAAGCAACACCTCTAACCATTTATACCCTTTACTGTGAAATCAATGCAGTTGTTAGGATGATATGTGTGTAACGAGCAGGTAAAAATGTCCTTGCAAATGTAACTGAAGTGGAGGTGTAACAGCTGGAGTCAGAAAACAACTTACTTAGTATGTGTTGATTGAATTGTGTAAAAGGTCTTAAAACACAGTGCAAAGCTGTTTGTCTGACAAGGCTGGCAGGCAGGCAGCCTGGCACAACACAAAAGTTTGCTCTTAAAGATTTCTTAGCCCTGGGCCAAGAAATTCGAATTGCGTTAAATTGCATTAGAGTTGGCCTTATCTACATTGTTAACATTCGTTCTCTTACTGAAGCAAGTTTCTTGGAGATGTCCTTGAGGTCAAGAGCATACACTGCCTCCCTGGCGCCCAGCAATAGCAGGTCCAGATCTTCTCTCAACAGCATGGTGGAGTAGTTGAACACTCCCTCCTCATGAAACAGGTGTGCGTTGTCCCCTGCAGACAGAAGATGAATAATTAACTCAGCTACCACCAGTGATAAAACCCTGTGTCCCAATGTTCCAGCCCAACCTTAGTAAAACCATATGAGCCAACACAAGCTGACACATTGTGAGCCGAGGATACACAAGACAGATTTCAACACTCACTATGGTAAGGCACAGATCTACGGGGGACACAGTCCAGTGGTGTGTCTTCTTCCAGCGTCCAAGCCAGGGGCAGCAGCCAAAAGACACAGAGGGGCAGCAGCGGATGCATGGCTCTTTTGTTCGAACTAAGAGGAATTTAGGCTTTATTGTTTCCTCAACAGTTACTCATACAGGGGCAAAGACAGCGAGGGGCATCTATGACGTGATGAGGTCTGTTCTGAGTGAAGGGCACGGGCCCCTTTACTGGCCCCGCTCAGCAGGCTGCCCATGGTGAGATGGATGGCACAGACCAAAGAAACGAGGCCGATGAGGGCTGAAAGACACAGAATGTATGAATATCACAATCTATTCACCTGACGTGAGACGCAACAGAAAAGAGACTTTAAATATGTATAGTAAAAACACACTGCAAATACGGGAAGAGAAACATTTAATTTGTTTAAAACAAAAGCGGAAAAAAAGCCAAACAAAAGAGTAGAGGAATAGCCAGAAAGAGCAGAGTGAGCTAAAGTCAGTGCGGCAGTAATTCTGTCAGTGCCATAGTGATGTTAATGCAGGGCCATGAAAGGCATTCAGCAGGGTGCAGGGATGTCCACTTCAGCTCTCCTGCAGCACCAAACACAGGCACACAGTGAGGGATTCACACAGAGAGTAAAGGCTGGTGCAGATGAGACAGGGAGCTCTTGCACCAATTCTTTCTGCAAGTGAAGTTTCACACACACCGACAGGAAACACGATGGTTTGAGTCATCATTACCACTAAACCCAGTTGAGTCTACCAACAGAGCAACAATTAGACAGGGTTTGTTTCTCCTTTAATTACAGTAACAGCTGCTGTTTTCTAGGATTTGTGCAGCAGTGACTGCAGCCTGCTCGGTGGGTGTGTACATCAGGTGTTTCTTTCCCAAGAGAGGTGATGAGCTGCGGCATGTCAGAGAATGCAGCTCCCTGATAACATGTTCACATATTTGGCCCTGGGGCCAAAGCCAGCTACACTCAACGCCTTGTCTGCACACACACACACACACACACACACACACACACACACACACACACACACACACACACACACACACACACACACACACACAGCAAGAACGAACGCTTCAGGCGTTAAAGTTAGTTTAACATCAGTTGAGTCAAAAATGCAACTTAGAGCAATTTAAGTGAGTATTTTTTAAAGTTTATTACTGTTAAATGTGGGGGTTTAAAGTCAGTTTTAGAAGCTGTAATAGCACTTTAAGCTCAAATTTCCACAAAAGCTCTCTCTCTCACACACACACACACACACACACACACACACACACACACACACACACACACACACACACACACACACAAGTAATGCAAAGGTGATCTCTTACCTGCGCACTGACACGCCCAAGACTTCCATGAACAGAATAATCACAACACCTGTTTAAAAGCGTGGTTTCCTGAACGCAAAGCTTTTCATTACCGAGCAGGTTGCTGGTGGAGATCCTCTCCTGAGATGAATAACCGCTTGAAGAGTGTGTATTGTCCCTCACACGACGGTGGCTGAGACCTGTGACTTCCTTTAAGGTTGGAAAGGTTGGTTTCTATTCCTCTGAGCTCAGACCGAGGAGGAGTTTATGTGAAACAGCCCAGTCCTCTCAAAGCCACAGCAGTGCTCCGTTACTGAGGGGACACTCTGCGCTCGCATCCCGCGGTGAGAGAGGAGAGAGAGGAGAGAGAGAGGGGGGATCTGAACGGCTGGCTGCTCCGATTGGCCCCACAGGTTGTTTTTGGTACTCCCCCCCCCTTCAGAGGGCCGTCGGTGATTCAATATGGTGGAGGTGGAAGGTACAAGCAGCTGGGGGTGTTTCTTTACTGGTGCATTTACAAACAGGAGTCAGGACTGAGGTGACCTGGTGGTGTGTTGTGGGAGTTGCCTGTCCTGCATGGTGTCTCATCAATAGGGTGGATTAGATATATATTGTTGCACCTGCAGAGGGATGTGTATTATTAAAATAGCTTCATGTTTTTCCACGGCAAATGATTTCTAGCTGCTAATCATCAGTCAGCTCCTTATGACAGTATAAAACATATTTTCAACTTCAATATTTCTTTTATTTTGCTTTTATTTATTCATTTTTCATTATAGGGTTGATAAATGCATTTATTCTTTTTAATCAAATATGCATGTCTTTAGAACTGAATTGTCAAATGATCAACTGAACCGGCATAAATTACATTACATTACATTACAGTCATTTAGCAGACGCTTTTATCCAAAGAGACTTACAATCAGTGTATTCAACATAGGTATTCAAGAGAACTACTAGTCACTAGAAGTCATAAGTGCATCTCCTTTCTTAAACAAGCATCTTAAAGCATAAACCAGAGCAAAAGTATAGTGCAGAGGCAGATTACTACGAAAACAATAATTGCAACAGACTAATACGAATATAGTAAGTGCTACAAACTACTACGAATAGGATAAGTGCAGTAAACAAATACAAATTCAATAAGTGCAGCGAACTAATACGAATGCAATAAATGCTACGAGGAATGCTATACCTAACATATTCATTTAAAAAATTGTAAATATATATGTGAAATGTTATATCTGGTTGATACAACATAACCCTACTGCAAAATATGCAATCTAATCTAATTCTGTTTCTGTTTCTTTGTTATTTTGTCCACAGCACAGGTTTATGGTGCAGTGCATATATACAGGCCACATCAAACACATCTTGGGTGTAATTTGTGGCCATCAAGTCCCTCAATCTCACTTAATTGACATATTTACTGTTTGTTGTTTGTCCTTTTTTTTAATTTATGTTATTTTCATATTACAACTTTCAGAAATCTAGAGAAAAGACTAAATTTAAAAAAAAGAAATAACATACACACAATAAAAAGATAATGGTGGCTAAACTGTAAATGGAAAAAAATGTAGGACATTTTGGCTACTAGTGAATAAAGATAAATGTGGCTTGATTAACCCCTTCAGACCCTGGGTCCATTACAATGGACGTCACATGACGGGGGCTTTTTTTTTTACTTTTTGCAACGTTTTACACCACTTGAACCCTTAAGTCCATACAAGTGGATGTTTAACAACCAATCAAACGGCAGTATAGCTTTGCTTGTTGACGTATGAAAAAAATCCACCACATGGAAGAGAGGCATGGCAGGGCTTCACCCCACACGTCGAAGTAAGGACCATTTTCAACAGTTATATTCATATTTATAGATATTTTATAGAAGATTTCATAGTTTTGATACAATATTGAAAGATGGAATGTATAAATAGAAGTGTAATATCATATGTTTCAGTGTTAGTTTTTACACAGGATTTTTTCAAATATCGCTGTCCATTAGAATGGACATTGGGTCAGAAACCATGTTATTGAACTCAATTTACCAGTATTGATGAATGACCTTATTACTATAAAAACAGTACATCAGAATAAGAGAATGAGTTGATAATCAGTTGAAAATATTCCATATGCAGAATATACAGCCCTTGAAGTCCTTGAACTGATCGACAATGGAAATATCTCTGATATTGACATTTTTGGAAGCGATGAGGAAGATGGAGATGCTAATAGATTTCCAAGAGTTGGTGAGTGTAGAAAGTCAGTGAATATCATATAAAAAAATAGTCATGTTTTAGTATAAACATCACATAATATCACATATAAGATTTTAAATAAATAAAGCACTCAGCCACCGCTAGTCATGGATCTCCTTGACTTCAAATTGAATGTGGCAGAAGCTCTTGTGCGTTTGGGGAAGCCCCACGCATTGAGAAAACGAGGGAGGCCGAGCAGTTTAAAACAATTTAAAACAAGGGCAAACAAATAACAAAACCATTAAAAGTGCAAGTAAAAAACATGACAACTACAGTGAAAATGCTATCCTGAAAAGGTGGGTTTTGAGAGAGGATTTGAACTGAGGGAGGGAGTCAATATTTCGGATGTGAGGTGGGAGTGAGTTCCAGAGTTTGGGAGCAGAGCGGCTGAAAGCTCTGCTCCCCATGGTGGTGAGCCGGGCAGAGGGGACAGTGAGGTGGATGGAAGAGGAGGATCTGAGGGAGCGGGTGGAGGTGGCAGTGTGAAGGAGATCAGACAGGTAGGGAGGGGCAAGGTTGTGGATGGCTTTAAAGGTATGAAGGAGAATTTTGAAGTTGATACGGAAGTTGATTGGAAGCCAGTGGAGTTGTTCTAGGATGGGGGTGATGTGGTGGAAAGAGGGGTTTGGGAGATGATACGGGCAGCTGAATTCTGGACCAGTTGGAGCTTATGGAGGGATTTCTGGGGGAGACCAAAGAGGAGAGAGTTACAGTAATCAATACGGGAGGTGACAAGGCTATGTACAAGAATAGAGGTGGTGTGGGGGTGAGGGAGGGACGGAGGCGATTTATGTTACGAAGATGGAAGTAGGCAGTGCGGGTGGTGATGTTGATATGGGATTTGAAGGAAAGTGAGCCATCGAGGATGACACCCAGACTCTTCACCTGGGGGAGGGGGAAACTATGGAGCTGTCAAATGAGAGGGAAAAACTGTCAACTTTGAGTAGAGTTGATTTAGTACCAACTAAAAGGATTTCTGTTTTATTGCTGTTAAGTTTGAGGAAGTTTGAGGTGAACCAGGTTTGTACTTCAGAGAGGCAATCTGTTAGGGATGAGGGAGGGAGGATGGAGTTGGGTTTGGTGGAGAGGTAGAGCTGGGTGTCATCCGCGTAGCAGTGAAAAAGAATATTAAATTTACGGAAAATAAGGCCAAGGGGAAGGAGGTAAGTAATGAAAAGGAGGGGACCCAGGACAGAGCCCTGGGGGACACCAGAGGAGACAGGGGAGGGTTGGGAACGGAAGGATTTGAGTTGGATGAACTGAGTGCGGTCTGTGAGATAGGAGTGAAACCAGTCAAGGGGGTGCCTGTGATGCCGATGGAGGATAATCTATTGAGGAGGATGGTATGGGAAATTGTATCAAAGGCCGCACTCAGGTCAAGGAGGATGAGGATGGAGATTAAACCAGAATCAGCTGCAATAAGAAGGTCGTTGGTGATTTTCAGAAGGGCCGTTTCAGTGCTATGACGGGGACGGAAACCAGATTGAAACTGTTCATATAGACTGTTTTGAGATAGATGGGAATGGAGTTGAGAAGCAACGATTTTCTCAAGTATTTTGGAGATGAAAGGTAGGTTGGAAATGGGACGGAGGTTATTAAAGTTGTTGGGATCTGAACCAGGTTTTTTGAGGATTGGGGAGACAGCAGCAGTTTTGAAGGGTGAGGGAACTGAACCAGTAGTTCAAATATGCCCACAGAAAATGAGACTAAAATGACAGAAATGTGAGACCCTCAAGTTATTTTTGTTGGTAAATTGTAACCAAAAAAAAAAAAAAAAAAAGCTATGATGTTATATTTTAAAACTGTTTGGACCTTACAAAAAAACATCATTTGAAATGTTCAAGTTCATGTTCCATGTAATGTCAATGTTATATAAGACAAAAAATAGGTATGATGTTGTCATATGATGTTGATATTTTAACAACTGTTTGGACCCGATGTCCATTGAAATGGACAAAAAAATAACAATTAAAGAGTTATGATAAAAAAAAAAAAAAATTTGATTCTCATTTCTGGTTGCATTAAGGATGGGAAAAAGTCATTATTATATTTTTCACAACCTTGGAACATAATTGGGGTCTGAAGGGGTTAAAACTAAAAAGAAGAAACAAAACACTTTACCTTGTTTCAGAATTAAATGAGCATAACTGTTTCATTGTAATGATGAAAGTAGTCAATTTTTTTTTAATGTACATATGGAAAACAGTTTATTTCCAATGTAAATGTATCTGAACGTGTGTGAGTTCTTGGTAGATTATCTAAACTGAAGGGACAAGGAAGACTAAACAAAAATACTTAACCTCAATGTTAAACTGCTGACACGTTTTCACTTTGCTTCTATGTTTCTGTGATAAACTCATAGTATTAATTATGTCCAACATGATCGAATATCCTCATTTTCCTGTTGTCAATCAGGGTTTCAATGAACAGCCTGGCCCTAAAGATAAAATAAGTGGTGCACTTTTGAGGAAGCCCAGCTTATCAATTCACAACAAGGACAAATCACATCCATGCAAAACCATTTAATGCCCTTGATATCTTACAAACACTGTTCTTTGATAGCGATCAAGTAGACACGACAAATCATGTACAAACATACAAGAAACTGTTCACCGTTAGAGGACACTTATTAGTCAGTTGATCACAGTTTGCCACTCAGACACAAATCTACTGGCCGATTGGCATGATAAATGTCAATGTTGAAATACATGCTGTTATGTTGAAGCACCTTCAGACCTATAACAAATTATAATGTTGTTATTAAAAGGTAGACAAGTGGTATAATACTTTGACGCCAAAAGGCTGGTTCAGTCTGCAAAGTGTTTTTGTACTTGAGTTATAACAACTAAAGACTGTGTGCTGATAAGGTTTCTGTCTTTAGTTGACAGACATTCCACTAGAGGACAGTCTCACATATGAATACAGTTCATCTGCTTGAATAGGAACAGAAATTGCCTGGAGTTTCCAGGAAGGTCTGAGCACCAGTGAGTAATTTCATCAAACAGTAGCACGGACACAGTAAAAGAGAATAAGGAAACACTTTAAAATAAGCACCAACAGTACGGTTTAAGTTGAGTCATAAATGAGCCATAACAGTATCATTGAATCAACAATACATCAATGTTTGCTTATTAATCACCAATAACACTCATGAGCTGCAGGCAGAGATTGTGCAGTTTTCAGATTCTTGCCAGCTCCACTGTGACAGACATTCTTTTTTTCAGTAACGTTACATGATGAGGTGAGTGAAGAGAATTGCTGAGCTGAAACCTGAGCAATCCTTGGTGATTTTACTTTCAGAGCCGATAAAGCGTCTCAGGTCTCCGGTGTTGATCTTGGCAGTCTGTGGTTTGTTTGTTCTTCTTCTCCAGTGTTGCAGCAGTAAAATCAGCAGCTCAGCACTCAGACATGGGCTCAGACGAGAAAACATCAGGCTCTGTTGGTGGTCCTGAACGAGTTAGTGCTTCTCCAATCATTTTTTTTAGCTGCCAGTCATATTTATTCAGTGTGGACTCTCTTCTGAAGGAAGATCATTCATTGTGGCACTATTTCTTTTGCTCAGAGGCAGTTTGTAAACAGCTTTATGAAAGTGGACAAAGAACTAGTGGCTCTTAACCCCAACCAAGGCAGGCGTTATGAGGTTTTATGAATCTAATCCAGTGTTCACCAGCCAATTTTGCTTTTATGGAGCTAACCAGAGTTTGTTTAAACACCAAAGTCCAACATTTCGTATCTCCCTAAAGGAAGGCGGTGGTGTTTGTAGTCCCTTGTCTTCCACCTAGAAGGCACAGGATGAATACATAGCTGCGGTGAGAAAGAGTTTGGCACCGAAGATTGAGTATGATATGACAAGAGGTTGCTCCTTATGAACGAATCACTCCTGACTGACTCGTCTCTTCTCAAGCTTCATTTTGAGTTCCTCATTGAGTGCTGTGGAAAAACAGAGGAAACACATCATTGTATGTCTCTTTTATGTACAATAGATCTACCTGTTTCTTGGATATTGATCTAATTGCTTTATTAATTGAATTGCTCCTCATTTACTGAACGTGTCTTTTTTTAAACTGTAAATCAGGATGGATTGCAGCAGGTGAGATGTGCATCAACTCACTCTGTGCGAGAGGCGAAGGGGAGAGGATGAGTCTTCTCATCGGGTTGGTGGGCGAGGCCGGCACTGGTGAGGTCAGGATGCGGCGGTCAGGGGCGGGAGACCTGGACAGGGGGCTGCCGGGCCAACGATCTGCACCAGAACAAAAGCAGTGCTCATTATTGCTCTCTGTCTGCGACTTGTCTGCGACTGTCTGCGACTGTCTGCGACTGTCTGCGACTGTCTGCGACTGTCTGCGACTGTCTGCGACTGTCTGCGACTGTCTGCGACTGTCTGCGACTGTCTGCGACTGTCTGCATGTGCTTTATGAGGCGGAGACAAACCCTGTTTTGGAGGCAGAGCAGGAGCCTTTGGAAGCGGGCTGGAGGGGGCAGTGTGGAGGATCCTTTCTCCGTTCTCATCATTGGCGGAAACGTATGCTGATGACAAAAACACGTAATTTAATTTTGTGCGGCTTTATTGATTACTTTTAACAAAAATTAGGAGGACAAAAAAAAGAGTCTTCAGAATATGCGTGTGTGCTGCTTGGTTGTCTCACTGATATTCTCTTCGTACGGCTCCTCCAGGAGGAAAGGCTGCAGAGTCCCCGCTGTTTTCTCTACCAGAGCGTCGATGACCTCGTGAAGTGTAGCACAGGGAATCTGGAAGAGGAAACCTGTTGTGTTAGACCCTTGAAGCAGCTGGTTTGTTAATGCTGATTACACACAGTCTGAGACATTGTTGATTGCTGTCATCTCAAAGCATTACTTGTATTTGTCATTTTCATGTACTATATTTCTAACAAAATGATCTATGTGGTTGATGCTGCCATTGCACCCAAAAAATCCCTTTAGAAAAAACATGAATATATGTAATGACCCTAGCTATATTTACTTCAAGTAACTACAAAGTTGTCACTTTGCAGCATCAACTATTTTACTTCCCACTTATAGATCTTTTCAAATATTTAACTGAATGCATCAATCCAATGCAATACAATAAAGGAGATCAGGTATCGGCAATGATGTGACTGATGTACTGTACATAAAATAGTGTTTCTTTCATAGTTTAATCCTAAAATGATGTGTTCTTGCAGTCAGTCACATCAGTTACGGCAAGTCGTGGATCCACGTTTTCAGTGCAGAGGTATTTAGATTATAAATCTGTTATGGGATCAGTGCATGATATCAAAATTGAAGTATTAGAATCTGTATTGGGAGTGAAACAGTTGGATCAATGCATCCCTAACATGAGGTTTCTCAATGAATATAAAAGAAAGTAAATAATAGTAAAAATGTTACCTATTAATTTCACCTTTAGAATTGTTATAAGTGTTGAAGTGTATCTGCAAGTATTAAACACTCACAGGATTTTCTACATCAATGATGTAACCACCTTGGTCCCTCTGCGTCACACGGTAATGTCTGAACACCGACCTGGAGCAAAACAGACAACCAGAAAAACCTATTAGTAACATTTTCAGTGAATGTTGCATTTGACTATATTTGCAGCTGTGGCGTTCAGATGTTCAGCAGGTGTCTACCCATTGAGGTCCTGCCTAGTGGTGACAGCCAATGAGCATCCATCTCTGCCTGGACGCAGCAACATGTTGCCACAGTCTGGGTGTCTCTCTAGAAGGACTTCAGCCTCTGTTCGTGACACCGGTCGAAAACACCTGCATGTCACACACATTCATAATGACAACACAGTCATGCTTATACACTAAAAGGTATTATAGCTACAGTGCATCCTCTCAAGGAGAACTCACGGGGGGATCTCTCCTACTAAAGGCACGGAGAGGGGCGAGGGAGGAGCACGCGTGGGAGTGCGATTTCTCCGCCTGGACCTTTCTTTGTCCACCATCTCCCTCAGCATCTGCAGCTGGCCCGGCAGCAACGTGAGACAGGACGGCACATTCAGCTGTGATTGGACAGGGGGAAGGATCATTTTAAAACGGCACAAGAGAGATAAAGATTGATGCAGGGATGCATAAGATGGATATTTACATCTACAACGGAGTAGAGGAAACCTTTCCACAGCTCCCTTGATTCCAAGTTAGGTGCCTGTTAAAGACAACAGCACTGTTACACCTTAAACAAAGTGGTAATTTTAATGTATTTATGTATGTGTGTTTGTGTCTTCAAGTGCATTACTGTGAGTTTGGTCTCTCCATCCTTCATGCGTAGGATGAGTCTGGCTGCCTCCAGGTTTCTGTCCCGGCTGCAGTCGTCCTTCAGGGACACAAACCCACTGAGGTCCAGCTTCTCCACATACTGTGACACACACAAACATGTTTCAGTGCCAACTCACTATGACACACAAACAACGCATCGTATACAGTCTAAAACTTACATGACTGTCCTTGGCATTATTGAAGAAATACAAAGAGTTCCCGCACAGACAGGTCCACAGTCGCCTGGACGCCTGTCACACACAGAGAGAAGCAGACATGAGAAAAGAAGAGGACACACTGCTGTCGCATGTGCGTAATAGATATTTCCCTCTTTTATCACCCTCCCATTTCCTGTCCCAGGAGATGAATAGGAAGTGAGCCACAGCTGCTGTCAATCTGTGGCCATGGATCAATGCAATACCCTGCACCTGAGCCAGGCTCACATTACATGTATATATTGCCTTCAAATGATCTTAATGAGAGAGTGGGCCCTGGGGGAGGGTACCCTATTGTGTATTTGTCACCTTATATATAAATAAAAATATGCAAAAGAGTTATTGAGGAACAATTATACTGTTTGCAATTGTGTATTTGAGATGTTGGAGATGCATTTCAGGGATCATGCTGTCATAGCAAAATGTCAAAATTAGAGTATTCTCTGACTTGGCATTGAATTCTGGGTGATGCATATTGTGACATAGATGCCTAGTTATCAAGATACAGCCACACAAGATGTCACAAGAGATGTGATTTAAATGACATGAGATGATTGACAGCAACCGGGCTTCCACAATTCATTGATGAATTGTTCCACACTATCCCTGTCAGATTCTTGCTAAACCAGGACAACAGGACAACAGATCTGACCAGCATCAGTGTTCAGTCTCGCCTCGCCCATTCGAACACAATGAGGAAGTTGACAGCTCTCTGGGAATGGGGGATCATCAGCCGGTGTGCTGTCCACTCACTCACTCACTCACTGACCACCGCTACCCATGCAGGATGCACTGGGGAAAAAAACATGGCATGCACCGGTTGGAGCCTACCTTTTCTTTCGGTCCTCGCTTCTCCAGGTATCCTTCATAGTAGCAGGGAGGGAGCTGCGCCCGTGGTCCCCCCGGCCCGGAGCGCTGCCTGACGGGTGCAGCCGCCATGAGTGTCGCTGGCTGGGCACCGACGAGGACAAAGGGGAGCTGAGTAACTCGGAGAGTGACACGCCTTCCCCGATGAGATAGTGCAGTGGCAATAATCCAACAGCTGGCTGGTGTAGCCTTCTGTGTCTGGGGATCATGCAGATGGGTGGTTGTGCAGATTAGAAATTGGATGGTTCAAAGTGTTCAAAATATACAGAGAAAATAAGCAAACATGAGCAGTGATGTAAATGTTAATTGATGGATTTTTAATAAGAATCAGGTGCATTTGAAAAGAGATTATCCTACGCCTCTATGATATGTTCTGCATTAGTGTACATACTTTCATTCAAATATATCAAATGAAAAAGGTCAATTCAGTTACTGGGCTGTAAAAACACACTGGGAGCCAAATTACTTAATATTTATTTAAAGAAGTGAATGCAGCATCCATTCCCCTTTGAATAGTAACAAAAATATACAATACACAGATGATTACACATAAACACAGAGGTAATCCATATATCCTTAAAATAATCCAGGATGATCCCACTTTTAACCTCCCCACAGTGTCACAGTTACAAAAATAAGGCATTAGGCAAGACACAGAGGCTGTAATGAAGACTCATGCAAAGCAGTTACATTTGAACACACACAAAAAAAAAAAATCCATTAAGATTGTGCATAATAAAATTAAGCTTAACAGTTTGATAATACTTCATTCAGCTATATTGCATAGTTGAGAGACTCGCGGTTATGGATGCAATACACAGCAATCACATTATGTAGTGTTGCAATAAATGTCAGCCACGGCTTTAAGATAACTATTTCAGATGTGACAGCAGCGGCACACAAAAATTGATCTTAGCCCTTTCATCCGACATTATTCATCATCAATATTATACAAGCTGCATAATAGCTCACCCCGAACCCCTGACCATCTTCTCCCCCTCTCAAACTCTGGGCTTTTGATTTAGTGTAATGAGGCATGTAAACCCCACACCTGAACCCCACAGCTACTACTCAGCCCAGCCAAAGGCAATGGCAATACACATGACATTATTAACAGTGGAGACATGCAAACATAACATGTAAGAGGCACAGACTATGATACAAATAAAAGAGATTATAGGACCAGGAGACTCCAGAGGCACCATGGGACTGGGATGGGGCAGATAATGAGAACGGGGGTAGTGGTACAGGGGCAGGTGGTGAATAAAGACCAGTGGGGGAGGGAGGGCATAATCCACTGCTGTGAGCCTCCCTTCTGAAAAGACCTGTCTGTTCCACTCCCAGTTTAAACAGAGATGGAAGAGAGGTGTGTGTGTGTGTGTGTGTGTGTGTGTGTGTGTGTGTGTGTGTGTGTGTGTGTGTGTGTGTGTGTGTGTGTGTGTGGGGGGTTCGTCTAACAAGGGGATCATGACAAGAGGAGAAAGTTGGTATTTTAGTGAGCAGCACAAACCCTCACAGTTCATAGTCAGCTTGTAAAAGACTTAATTGAAACTGAAAGTGGCTTTTGTGCAGAGGCCTTCCTCATTATAAGTGAATTATGTACACAATTGTTTGGTGATAGTTATGCAGTATTATCTGTCAGGTTTGGGGCACAGTTTCAGCCCGAAAACTGAGGCAGGTACAAAACACATCAGATTAATTTACATGCTCCAAATTATAGGTTAGAGTACTAAAGCCAAGCTTAACCCCAGCACAATGGGGGGAAAACAAAAACACAGACAGAAATTCTTTGTCAAACAGTTGAATAAAAAAGCCCACAAAGATATTGTAAGCGACACTGCCAGCAGTATCAATACAGCCTGAGAAAATAAAGGAACTGAAAGACGCTTATGGCTTTGGTGTAATGTTGCAAAATATTTGAGGTGGGAGTGAATCATGTTACATTGTGGTAGGTTACACTTTAATGGAAACCAAATTCAGCTTCTTCTTTAAAATGTGAAGTATGTAAAAAGTAATCCAGTTTGCATATAATAATCTCAAACATTAACTTAAATTTGCAGAATTGCACGCATGAGGCTGTATTTAAATATGCATCCTTTTAATGATAAACATAAGTCTTGTCCAAGGTGGGAATAAGATTTAAGTGGAGAGTGGAGTGCAGTGGGAAACATTGGAAGGGCTGTCTGTAAATTAAGAGTAGATAAATCATTAACAAAGTAGCAAAACAATTGATGTGATCAAAGATTACAAAATTAAGCATATTTATGGATGCTCTCCAGCTCTTTGGAATAGATTATAAAACAACCTTTTGGTCTCGAACAAACTGCCAGAGTTTATCTGACTGGCAGTGGTGTAGTAATGAAAAAACATTTAATACAGCAGTCAGTCAGTCGATGTTATCTGTTGACTGGCTCCAGCTATTTGGAAGAAAGAAAATCCACACTAAAAGACAAGACAAACCACCAAACGTGAATTTGGTAAGCGATAGAGGTCGCATGACAGTGGCACTAAAACCGATAGCTTAGAGTGAGCTTTAGAACCACCAGGTGGCAGTGGAGGATAGTCTCAGACATCGACAGAAAGAAGCCAGTCCTCCATGTTGACTCAAACTAGTCCATGAAGACAACAGTACTAAAGCCTGAAGGGACAGAAGTGAAAACTGGGAGTGTCGAAGACGGTGTTTGTAAGAATACATGAGTATACATGCATGTGTGTAGTACCAATATCAACAAAACATAACACAAGGAGTGTCATCTTGTGAATATGAAATAGGTTTGTAATATAGGAATAAAGTACTTGCACTTGTTAGTGTTTGTGAATACAGCTGAACATGCCATTACAGATTTCATTCTCTCTTGATCTTGCTTCATCAGTCCTGGTGATGGAGGTGGAGTGTAGAAAGTGCACTGGTGCATAGAGAATGAATGTAAATACTCAGGATATGGTAAATGCTCACATTACGGGGCCATTTGTTGACTGAACATCCCTCTGTCCGTACGTTTTTTGAAGTTTATATCTTGACATAATTAGACAGAATAAAAAAAACCTCTTTACTCAAATAACTCCTAGGTACAAATTAGGTCCCTTTCTTAGTTTACCCTTTAATTACAATAAAGATGTGATATATTTTGGTTATTGAGAGTTGATGATCCATTACCATCCCCCATCCTCTCCATCTTGCTGTTACCCTCTTGCCTTGCTGTTTCAATGTTGCAGAGGTACAATCACTTCAACATAGTTGTGGGGGAATAATCCTGTTTTCCCACGAATGGCTCCCTCAAACCAGTTCTCATCGATTTGATTGACCAAGGTGATGATGTCACCCTCTCGGAAGCCCAGCTCTCCCTCGTTCTCTGGCTCAAAGTCATACAGAGCTTTACAGCTTGGCTCAGCTGCAGAAGGAGACACATAAAGTAGAGAGATGCAAGGAGGGAAAAAGAACATTAGTGCCATGTTGTGAAAATGTTTTTCTTTTCTTACTTTTAATAAAATAAGTATGTCCTGTGTCACCAGTTTGTTTTCCAGTAGGACGAGGACCAGACATTAGGACCATAAAACCAAAGTCATTAAAACCAGAGATGTTTATAAGTTAGTCATCGTGTGGTAAGGAAGAATCCTCCTGAAGCTCAAGATCATACTTTACATGGCTAAACTATTTCATATGAACCATAATGACCATGTTCAAGTTTTAGGCCAAGACATCCTGTTTGACTGAGGAGTTGTATGAATTTTTACTATATCTGTAAAATTAAACATGTGGCATATAGTGATTTATTTTGGGGTTCAGGAGGATCATCAGTTAGTGAACAGGCATAAATACAGATACAAATCAGCAAAACATGACTGCGGCGGGAATTTATTTTTGAGAGATTTGGTTCACAACCTAATTGAAAACACCACAGCCACTGATCAAAAAACTCACAGGTGGTTTGCTGACATTTATATATATCCAACAAGCCCGGTCTTGTTCTTGGAACCTGCCCCACAAACACCATTCAACCATGTTAGTCACCTTCTTTACCGTCCCACAGACACGCATACAGCTCTCTGCCACACAGATGTCACCAGAGTAAGAGAAAGTAGTGAAACATCCTAGTTCTGTGTAAGGGACACGTTATCTCCATCTGTCTCACTCACACTGTCTGCTCCTGATGGAGGTTCTTTGGAAGGATGGACCTGGATATTGTGCAGGGGCTGGTTGATATCGCAACATGAAAGATACATTAGTGTGAATGAGATTGACTTACACACATGCACTCATAGACGCTCAAGCACACTTCATAGACTGTATATAAGAAGTGGACATAGTCATTGTGACGACGCCAGCGATTTGGCAGTAGCCATCTTGGATTACAGCCATCGCTTGGCTTTTTTGCAACCAATGAACGGAAGTGATCATATTCGGACAGCGTAGGAGTGACGTAGTGACGCCATGTACCACTCTGGTAGGGAAGCGACCTGTCAACAACAATGTACCACCGCCCTGAAGCGTACTCCTTCTATTTTACTCTAAATGGAGCATAAATTATTAAATGAACATCATGCTGTGTTAAAGAATACTTGAAACTAAAGATTGTTACTATAAACTCATGTTTACAATGTTTACTGAGGGAGTAAATCTAGTCAGAAGTAGGGTAATTTTCTCATGGACTTCTATACAATCAGACTTATTTTGCAACCAGAGGAGTTGCCCCCTGCTGATCAGTAGAGGGAATACAAATTTAAGACACTTCCGCATTTGCTTCATTCTTCAGAAACAGAGTTTGCAGCCGGAACAAAATATAGGAAGAGTAAGTTTACCGGAAGAATAAGCTGGAGGGGTTGTTGCCGCTGGTGAGTATCCTCCATTAGAGCTTTCTGCTTCTCCATAGTCATACTCTGGTTTGGGTCTGGGTGTGTATTCACGTCTTGGACGAGACTGAGCGTCATTCACCCTGCACACAATCAGAATAAAATAAATCACCTTTATGAGCCCCCAAGTAGGGGATGCACCAATACAGATACAGGGCTGTTACACAAAGAGGTGTTAAATAATTAGCTTAGGGGCTATAAGCCAATTTACAAAGTAAATTGTGAAAAGCAAAACAAACCTATTCAATTTAATTAATTCTAAAGTATTTCTGTAAGGGGGTCGGTGCCTACAAAGCCAAAGACAGTTATCCAAATCTGTATTGTTAAGTAAAAAAATAAAAAAAGGAGTGATTTGTGATCAGCATTAGTTGCCACATGACATGAATGACTTGTGATCAGATGGGAAAATATGGTAGGGCTGAATCATCCCGTGTCACGAGCCAAAGGACACAGCCTTAGCATACAAAAAGTATGACATCTTCCACAAATACTCACGACACTGACCTTGATCTCAGTTTCTCAGAAAGCTCCTCCAGGATCTCCGTAGCCTGTTTGTGGTACTGCAGCAGAGACTCCACAAAAGAAGACAGCTGACTCACCTGCTCCACCTACACGTACACAAAAACTATTTTAGGGGATGACCAAACACGTAAACGGCAGTGGTCCGTCAGCATTCTTTACTGGTTAATCATTTGCATTCCCGTCTCTCATCATTCCATTTTGTTTCTTCCTATCATTACGTCAGGCTTGTTTGTTACAATAACTTAGCTCTGAAATATCTCATAGTGGCAGGTAGGAGAGCGGTAAATACAAAGCAAAACGGGTCTGACAAGCTCACACTTCTGCAAGTCATTGTGTGAAAACATGACACATACTAATCTTAAGAAGTAACAAGTGGCTTGCTACTTCAGAAGCTGTGGGCAGCAAGCAACAGATATACAACCAGAATAAATATTATCAGGTACTCTATAGGAACATTAACACAATTATACATTTCAGTTGGTTTGGCTGCCATGTTTCATCTTCATCAGTTCTAATGGTGATTAGCTACTGTCATTTCTTTCTTATTTCTCCCCACTATTTTGAGTTTGCCTAACTATTTCTTATAGGCATGAAATTAATTCACTACATTAATGCACTATTATAGAATATGCCAATTCAACTCAATCTGCTTCAGTCATAAATTATTTTATTCATATAACAATAATTGTATTAGATGTCATTAAATGTATTTCTTGTGTCACTCTAGTAAAAACAAACATTCACTAAATCTTAAAAACAAGAAAGCACTATAAAACTTTTGTTAACTCTACTTATCTATCAAACCATTTCCACTGGCACTGATTGAATCAGTTGGCTCTTTTATCACTTCAAGCAAGAACAATGTTTGCTGACTTTGGAGATGTTGACATCACTTTGCCTACTTCACTGGCAACAGGATTAATTGAAAAAAAAAAAGAAAAAAAAAGAAATGACACTAGATAAACCCCTAGGGAAAATAAGAGTTGTTGCAGTAGGTTTCAATTAGTTATTTGCAATGCAAAGTGTGCAAGATTAGTCTACAGGTTACTCACATCCGTTTCCAGCAGGTTGTTCATTGAGCTTTCAGCCATCTCTTTGGACTCATGGAACTTCTCCAGGGCTTGCCTGATCTCTTCATCTTGGATTTTACCTTGACGTTTCTTTTTATAATCATAGTCGAGACGACGGCCCTCCAGCTTCTTCAGGTGGTGCTGAGGGGGTGAAGGAGTTGGGATTGTGAGGTTGGGGTTTCACAGAACAGTACTTTCAATTGTTTGTGATAGTTTTGAGAAAATTGTGTGATTTAACCATTTTCATTGAATTTCAAGATTATCCACCAGGACAGTAATATTTTTTCATGTTAATGCAGCTGACTCACTGACTGCAGAGCTCATTATTCAATGCCTGGCCTGTACGTGCAGAAGCATACTACTTCTTTGATTCTACCTGAATGTCTCTGATATCCTTCTCGGCGACTGCCTGCAGTGGGTCAATAAAGTTCTGCTTCACATCAATATCCAGAGAGTCCTTGACCTCGGCCATTCTTTTCATTGACTCTCCAATGTCTGTTAGAGCCCCACCTGCAGTACAAACACACATATGCAAAAAGAAAAACAGCATTACAGAGTGTTGTCCATTGCGAGGCATGGTAATAATAATCATTGATTCTATACTAAGTAGATCAATGGTCCCACATGAACAAACATATTTACCATAACCATAACATACATTTCTCTTTTACAATATATCTCATCCTCAAAATGCTTCCTCTGTTCTTACCAAAGTTGGTTTCCTCGCCCATGTCCCGTCCATACTTCGTCATGCACTCCCCCAGGAGGCCCTCAGGCTGGGGGTAGCCAGGACTCTTGACCTGCCCACGCATTTTGGAGACCGTGTTGAGCATGGTAAGCTTAGCTCTTGTTGCAGGGTTGGGCTGGAGGTACTCTGATGTTTTACTGAGGACCTCCACCACTGCTTTGCTGGTAATATCTGCCCTCTGGGGAACAGGTTAGAGAGAGAGAATCATTTATCGGAGTGTGCATAAACTGAGTGTTATGCCTTTAAGCGGGTTTAAGTGTGTGAGGGAAACGTTTGGGGCATCATTTAACTTTAAGTAAAACAAAAGAGCATACAGTATTTCTTCATGTTTAGTATATATATTTTCACAAAATGTATGTTTGTTACCCTCTCGAGGTCCTTGAAGTCTTCATCCAGTTTGGTTCCCTCTGCACCTCCAACCTTCTCACTAACCAGCTGTGAACACAGAGCAATCACAGTAATAAAGCCGACAGATGGATGAATACGCCACAGCAAGGAAACTTCAACTGGGTAAGAACCTGTTGTCAAAGGAGCTTTAACCGGACCTTCACAACCCCAGTGCTGTCTATTTCCAAACTGAAATGGATATTTTACATTTTCCACCATCCATTTTATTTCCGGGCCTAGTTGACACAATTCTCAGATTCCAAGACATACACATGTTTTCCGTCAGTGGAGGAACTTCAAGTCTGCATGAGGGAATGAATGCTGAAAACTAGACTTTCCTCTCTACTGAGAGACTCCGTTTCCATAAGGAATTTGGCTAAGGGTTTACTTTTTTTTTTTCCCCATCAGGTCAGCACACACATTTCAGTTTCCTACATGGATACTTTTACTAAACACACTGACTTCATGCTGCTCGCAACCTGACTCGCACATGGCACATATGTTCTCCATGTCTCATCCAGAGCTACAAACTTAAAAATCCAGTGCAGTTGGCTGTGAGGCCAAATAGAGACTCATTGTGTGTGTTGCTTTTCTGATTTGGTTCAACGCGGTGCTACTGTCGGCACCACACTGCAAATTAAACTCTATGACCAGATTGATCAATCAATCTCTCAAATATACAGGTTTGGTAAAGTAATTTTGGAAGAAACAGTCAGTGGCCGTGATAATATCTTAAGCATTGATTGCCAAATGAGTCATGGGATATAATTCAGCACTAAAAGTTCCCCAATTATTTAGTACAATAAACATTTTAACTGCAATTAAGAAATCTCTTGGTACGAGATGTGTAGTTGTTTTGGCATGCAGATGTGTGAAATCCGACCAAAAAAACACTTTGAGTTCCCCATCTGGCTTATAGCACACATTTTTTTGGCCTCAATGACTTATAAACCTGCCCATCCTGGTCTGACCAGAGTATGTAATCTATCTTGAAAACTTGAGTTTTTGTGCTAGTTACATGACATTAAGCTTAAAATGATCTTTAGTAAATTTCTAACTTAGATTTGCTAAAAGCCAAACCTGAATTAGAAAAATAACTATGCGTTTTAAGAAGACAGAGTCATAGGCACATTTGTAGCGAGCATGTGGGTTTAGCCTTGTTGGTTAATGACAAAAGCAAGATACATAATATGATGTGGAATAAAATTAAAGAGCAGGTGTCCAATAAATAACACGGTGTGCACAATGTCAGCAATATATGTTTGCTCAGCAACTAAGCTGACATTTCGGCTAAATCATTGATTGAATAAACCATATTTTTATGGCGTTATGACTCAGAGCATATTAGGCAACTAACTTAGAGGATTGATTATACTCCTCCACTCCTCCACTTTATTTCTTAATATAGCCTCAATTGCTTGTTGGCCAGGTCTGTTCTACCAGAGGGCAGGGTGATCACTATAGGTCCTTTAGGTTACCAGCTATACTCTATGTCCAAATAGTCGAGGACTTACCACTGTATTGTGGTGTTATCAATCCAAAAGCACTGCTTAAGTTTTGCAATGGCTTTTATGGAATAGGACTGGAAGCCTGTTTGGGCAGAGTAGTCACATAACTAGGATTCCAATACACCCCCACTGAAAAGACAGGCGTCACTTGCATGTCACATAATGTTAGGCCAAAGCAAGGACCTGTTGCAAGGCAGTTGTCATCAAAACACATGCCACCAGTTATGCAGCCCATGGCTTTTTGAGCTTCATGTCTGTGGTGGCGAGTTTAACTTTTAGTTGTCTCAAGAGTCAACATTTACAATTCTTTAGGAGAGGAATGACTGACATTTGAAATTTAGAAGAACTAGACAAATCTGACTCAATAAATTAAATACAATTTTCTATACGATCAGACTACTGTGATTGTGATTGATTAAAATGACTGTAATGTAATGTAATGTGATTGTCACAAGTTGGCCCTCAGACATTTGAGTAAACATTTGACTTAATTCTCTAAGCTTCCTTATCCATCTGGCGTCAGTGGTAACTTGCGCTTTTAGTTTCATATTGATGCTACGTCTGACACACTTTTCAAAAATTAGATGATGTTCAACAATGGAAACAGTATTGCCAAAGTTAAATCCACAAGCCTGGAATGAATAGTTTAGATGATAGTTAATAATCTCAGTACCTGTATGACATTGTAAATTTGTTATATGATAGAGATAAATCATTGACCTCAGATCAACAGGACTGTTATTTAATAACGTTAGAATATAGAGGTGTTGTAATACTCAATTTACTTTAAAAAAAATCCTGAATTCAAAGTTGTCTCAGTTCTATTGTTGGAAACATAGGAGACACATCCAGCTGAGAGATGACAGCAAACATGAGTTGTGTGACCTGAACTACAATACCACCACACCACATTGGCCAACGTGTCTTGAGACAAGTGTTTTGGAAACATTGTGTAATCCAGCACGTTAGAAAACAAACAAACATGAACATGACTTTAGTGCATTATAACACCTGAGTGATGCAGATACCATACTCGTATTAGTTGTTGCACTTACTGTATTTGTATCAGTTCGCTGCACTTATTGAATTCGTATTCGTTTACTGCACTTATCCTATTCGTAGTAGTTTGTAGCACTTATTATATTCGTATTAGTCTGTTGCAATTATTGTTTTCGTAGTAATTTGCCTCTGCACTATACTTTTGCTCTGGTTTATGCTTTAAGATGCTTGTTTAAGAAAGGAGATGCACTTATGACTTCTGGTGACTAGTAGTTCTCTTGAATACCTATGTTGAATACACTTCCTGTAAGTCTCTTTGGATAAAAGCGTCTGCTAAATGACTGTAATGTAATGTAATGTAATGTAATGTACCAGCTCCTCATCAAAACACGACGAAAGCCTCTCCATGCCCTGCTTCTGTCACTCACAAACCTCGACAGATTACAGCTGAACTCGCACTGAACACTTTATTTGAGTGATAATTGAAGAATACAATCTACGTAACTTAGTTCGACAAAAACTTTTGAGCAAACTCAAAGTGGACTGAACTTAATTCAGCCCTAATGCAGCTTCAGCGTAACGATGGAAACCTACTTTGGAACACAATGGCACAAAAAAACAACAACAGTTTGACGTTAGTGTCAGTTAGTTTAACAATAAAGCTATTCACATAGTTACTTCTCAACAAGTCGAAGTGATTCATTTCCATTGTTAAGCCCATAACGTTACCCCTTCCTCTACTTTTAGCTCACCAGCTACGGTTAGCTTGAAGCTAGCATAAACTAATCATAAAAGTCCAGATAGTTCGTTAGCATTAGCTTAGCTCTCGGCTAACGTGTATTTATAAGTCGCTTTTACCTGACTGGCTTTGTAGAACTGCTTCTTAAACCCCGCTACGGACATCTTGCACCGTCAGTGTTGCCACCTGGACACCTGAAAATGTGTTTTAAAATAGTTGCTATTAGTTTGTTAGTTTACAGCACAAGCAGCAGCCGAGCAACACGTCTCCAGACGTCGTGGATGTAGAACTTGCTAGGCAACCACAGCTTCCGGTCCACATCTTCATAAGTGGGAGGCCCCGTTCTAGTGGTTAAAAACTAGTGGTCATAGTCATGACAATAAAAACCTGTGCAACACATTACACATTACACTATGTGCAATATAGTTAAAGAAGTTAAAATAGTTAATATAGTTAAAGAAGTTAAAATAGTTAAAATAGTTAATATAGTTAAAGAAGTTAAAATAGTTAAAGAAGTTAAAATAGTTAAAATAGTTTTTTTCTGTCTGTAAATATAATATTTCAGTTATTGTTGATTCTCTACTGTTTTTTTTATTGCTTATTTATAATACTTGTTTTTTTTAATTTAATTTTAATTTTAATTTTTAATTTTTATCTTATCTTAAAAAACACTCTAAACACTTTGACTTAAACTGAGGCGGACATCCCTTAAAGCCCATAAAACATTACTTTACTGTGCATTGCTGCTGTATACTTTTGGTTTAGTAAACCAATAGTAAAACTATTATTGTGTCTCTATAGGAAGTTTGTTAGTCAACTTTAAAGTGGAAAAAAGTCGATAATAACTTTTCCTAGATATTCTTTAACTAATATAGTTAAAGAAGTTAAAATAGTTAAAGAAGTTAAAATAGTTAAAATAGTTTTTTTCTGTCTGTAAATATAATATTTCAGTTATTGTTGATTCTCTACTGTTTTTTTTATTGCTTATTTATAATACTTGTTTTTTTTATTTTATTTTCATTTTTATTTTTTAATAAAGGATTATCTTATCTTATCTTATCTTAAAAAACACTCTAAACACTTTGACTTAAACTGAGGCGGACATCCCTTAAAGCCCATAAAACATTACTTTACTGTGCATTGCTGCTGTATACTTTTGGTTTAGTAAACCAATAGTAAAACTATTATTGTGTCTCTATAGGAAGTTTGTTAGTCAACTTTAAAGTGGAAAAAAGTCGATAATAACTTTTCCTAGATATTCTTTAACTAATATAGTTAAAGAAGTTAAAATAGTTAAAGAAGTTAAAATAGTTAAAATAGTTTTTTTCTGTCTGTAAATATAATATTTCAGTTATTGTTGATTCTCTACTGTTTTTTTTATTGCTTATTTATAATACTTGTTTTTTTTATTTTATTTTCATTTTTATTTTTTAATAAAGGATTATCTTATCTTATCTTATCTTAAAAAACACTCTAAACACTTTGACTTAAACTGAGGCGGACATCCCTTAAAGCCCATAAAACATTACTTTACTGTGCATTGCTGCTGTATACTTTTGGTTTAGTAAACCAATAGTAAAACTATTATTGTGTCTCTATAGGAAGTTTGTTAGTCAACTTTAAAGTTGAAAAAAGTCGATAATAACTTTTCCTAGATATTCTTTAACTAATATAGTTAAAGAAGTTAAAATAGTTAAAGAAGTTAAAATAGTTAAAATAGTTTTTTTCTGTCTGTAAATATAATATTTCAGTTATTGTTGATTCTCTACTGTTTTTTTTATTGCTTATTTATAATACTTGTTTTTTCTTATTTTTTAATAAAGGATTATCTTATCTTATCTTATCTTAAAAAACACTCTAAACACTTTGACTTAAACTGAGGCGGACATCCCTTAAAGCCCATAAAACATTACTTTACTGTGCATTGCTGCTGTATACTTTTGGTTTAGTAAACCAATAGTAAAACTATTATTGTGTCTCTATAGGAAGTTTGTTAGTCAACTTTAAAGTTGAAAAAAAGTCGATAATAACTTTTCCTAGAGACAAATCTTTCTCATTTTTAAGGGCCCCAGTCAGAAAATGTTCCATCCATCAAGGAAGGAAGACTTTGAGAGGTGTTTGAGAGCTACAGAAAAAGCTGTATAATATATCTCATTATATGATTTTTTTTTTTGTCAAACTATCATTTCCAAGGTAAGCTTGAAATGTCCCGTTCAACTTTAAATCTTAAACGATGTTTCTTAATTTCACATGCAGACAGGACATCCTTAAAGAAGCTGGAACCAGAGAATGGTTCCATTTTTGGATTGATTAAACGCTGTAATGTTTTAACATTACTCAGTATTGGGATTATTTTTTTGGTCAATTGATTGATTGACTTCTTGTTGCACTTCTAAAACAATGGGGTGGAAGAAATACAGTAACCACACAACTGAAATGATAGTCTGTGATTCAAACATTAAAGTGGCAGTGGCCATTTACATGCGCAGAATTAGAATATCAGAATGGTGATTTCAGAGACTGATTAGACCTCTGATCAGATACAAATGTGCAAAGATCCATTTTACATGTATAACAACATGAAAGCCAAATTCAGCTCAATAAAGACTCAAGACAATTCAAACAATTCAAGACAATAAAGATAATTCAAAAGAAAAAGAAACCATTTATTACATTCTTAAAACCACATATAATGTATCCCATTGGACAACAATATATATCGAGCTGTGTAACACAGTTACTCTTGGACTAGTAATATACCTCTTGTACATTTTGTCATACAGGGAAAGAGAAGGGAGACAAACTATTATTTTTTTGTTTGTACCTAGTCTTTCTTCAATTAAAAAAAATAGATCACTGACTTTACAAGACAAAAGTGGAGACACAAAGAAAAAGGTGGATAAAAGACTGACAAATAAATCACAGCAAAGAGAAACATTAAACCCTAATAATGAATTGATGTTTAATGCTACCTGATGTTTTTTTTAAACTCCTATGTCTTTTAAATTGGATTTTATTAGGACAAAAGAGAAGGGCTTTGACACTTTGTGAGTGACATTCACAAAAATAGAACTTACGTCCACAGTGACTATGGTTATGGGTCTCATCTTAGGTGCAAAGGTGTGAGGAGCACGAGGCTAAAAGACGACTCTGGTAATAAAAGAGACAAGAGACCACAGCTAGCTCCCTGAGTGGTAGACAGAAGGTCCGCAGACTCTGCTCAAGAGCTTCACATCGCCCCGAGTAAGACATTATCATCATCAACATCATCTCAATGTAACAACCTTCAGATAGTGTTATTTATGTACATGAAACATGTAAACAGCTATGGGTGACCTTGTGTGTCTGATATGGAATAAAAAACAAACAAAATAAAACAGATGTACTTTAAAGTCTTACTGGCATTGAGGCCCAACTCAGGGGGCAGCTGGTAGCTCTGTCTGCCCTTAGACTAGTGTCCAGTGAGGGAGAGGAAAGTGTAAGTGCTTGGTGTATGGACAAGTGTTAGGTTAGAGACTAAAGGAGAGAGGAACAGCAAATGTACAAAATAATACAGTTGTTTCAACCAGCAAGGAGGGTTTATGATACATATTATGGATCATCATCTCTGCAGCCTTTAACCAACTGAAACATTGTGGGTGAAAGACAATTACACTACACCGACTGTACTGACTGCTGATTAGAAACAGGTGGGGAGACCCTGTGTATCCCATTTTTATTATACAGTTCATGAAGTCATCTTTTGCCTTGCTTTCTCTTCTCCTTAGTGTCCTTGTGTCTTGTCTCTTTAGGCAGGGCGCAAAAGCGCAAACTGCAAACTCTCAGTTTAAATGCAATGTTTTTCACACCTTAGTTTAGGTGCACGCCCCCCCCCGCTGTGTCGCATCTGCAACAAGTGTCCATCCCGTCACTTGCATTATGACCTCCCCTAACCCAGCTGGGTTTTGCCGTCAGTGCAAGAGGGGATGTTGCAATGGAAACCTGAGAGAACTTCCAGGAGAGGAAGTAGTCCAGAAAACGATCAGCTTTCCTGAAATATTCATCTTTTCTCTAAATCTTACTCCACACTTTTCTCTCCCTCTCTCTTTTAACTGAACTCACACATTCCAACTCTCTCCATATACTTATATAGTCATCTATTTACATTCTTATTTAAAATATTTGTTTATAAATGTGTATATAAATTAAAGATAATTTTATCTTGTCCTGTCTCTAAGTGGCATTTACAAGGAAAGGGGTGTTTGGGACTGAGGTTTCTCATTGCATTACAAAAGCCTACAAAAAGGCAGCACCGAACACTGTCTAACTGTGTGTGAAAACTGGTTCTGAGCTGATTAAAGAGGTCGGCCTAAGCCATGAGTCATGTCATATCTGTGTGTTTCATATCAGAGACGGTGACTCATTGGTCCCTAAGTGATGGTCAGTACAAGGGTATTGTCTGTATGAATACGCAGGCGTTTCATACTGAGATGTATTTATGAGTGCTGTGTTAATAGTGAGATTTGTGGATCAACACGACTTCATTCTAATACTTTGTGTAAAACTCTGTCTAAGATTGGCAGGTTTGTACATTCACTGTTGTTGGGTTCTGGCTTGTGCACTGGTGCTTATCGATGAGGTACATTCATGACTGGTTGGGTGATCCACACTGGATATGATGTTAAACAAGTGTTGGAGCCTGGAGCTGTCTCAGGTCTAGTGGGCTGTCATTATTAAGATGCCCACTTGTTGTTAATGCTACAATATGCAGAGGACCATGATCATGTGTGGTCTGTAGTGTAAGGTGCTTTGCCTGCTGGGAAAGTGGAGGACTTCTTTGGGATCATGGGAGACGGAGTATTTAAAGTCTTGGATTGTCTCTTAACTGCTGGTTGTTGCGCTTCAACATCTCTGTCCTTCTCTGTCTCTCCTTTTTGCTTCCCTACTTCTCAATACACTCTCCATCTGTCTTTGTTTTTCTATCTGTCTGTCTAGCGGTTGGTGGAGTCCGGCAGAGACATCTCGCTGCCAAACACTTCCCGGTACAGCGGTGGGAAACTGTAGGCGGTCTCTGGGTGGACCAAACGGAAAAACTCCAGTTTATCTATGTGGAGGTTACAGATAGACTTCATTATGGGCAGCTTGGACACCATCTGCGGGGGAAGAAGATATACAAAGGTAAGTTCATGTATGCTTTATGTTTCTACTTTTGTATGTGTTGAGGAGGAGCTGTGACTGCTTGTCTTTACCTTGTCCAGTTTCTCGTCTGAAGCTCCACTCTTGTGTAGACTGTGCTGCAGAGCCAGGTAGACCTTCTCCTGGAGCTTCTGAATCTTCTGGCCTTCTGTTAGCCAGGGCCGATCTACAGGAAAGAAAATATTTCCCATTCACATATAGTTTTGTTGTCTATTGAAGTAACGTATAGTCATTGTCCGACAGTATATATTCTATGTACCTTTCAATCAAGTCTTGCGCATCATTTTTACACATTTCTCCAAAATTCAGCATGACATAATTAATATGTTTGGAAACTCAATTAATATTTGCAATTGAGATCTGTGAGTTAATTGTATGGCTAAACAGGATGAAAGGATCTGCGGGTTGCTGCTTTAAAAGATGTTAAGCATTAATGAAGAGAGTATTGAACATCACTGTGTCCTTCCAAGGCCAGAGCAGCATTGAATAGTCTGTTATAGACAACTATGACATGGCAGTATAATGTGCACTCCTATATATGTATTGTATGTGAGAGCGAGAAAGAGATAAAGGAGGAAATAATCACCTGGAGAAAGAAGAACGACAGCGCTTAACAGGGCCATCTCTTCATCAGATAGCTGTAGACGGCAGAGTCCTTTTCCCAGGTCAAACACTGCACTGACCAGGTCATCACAACCTGCATAAACACAGGAAATCAATACTTTCATTGTTAACAATGATTGCTTGAATACTTTGAAAGTCCTGCTTAATTTGCACACACTACCTGGAGTCCCACAGTATTTTCACCTCCATGCAGTCGGGCTTTAGAACCAGCCATCTCTGCATGACATCATATGTGCCATTGATAATAAACAATACTGTGTGGCGGTGTTTGTTGACTTGGCAAAGGTCTTTGATTCTGTGGACCATATCATTCTGCTTGATAGGATAAAGGACAAAGGTCTTTCAGGGGGTGGTCTGGCGTGGTGTCCCTGTCTGACCCACTGTCCCTGTCCAAGGCTGTTCCTCAGGGGTCCATTCAAGGTCCAACCTTATTAAAATCTACATAAACAACGTTGCTCATGCTTCAGGTGGCTCTCATTTTCATTTGTATGCTGACGACACAATCTTGTACACATCTAGCTCCTCCCTGAATACCGCCCTGATTTCCTGCAGCACATCGTCAATAGTATTCAACAAGCTTTCTCCAACCTTCAGCTTCTCTTAAACACAGAAGAACCAAATGGCATGGTTTTCAACGGACACTTACCACAAACTGCCTACATTCTCAAAATGTCCTCCCTGTATCAATCAGAACTCTAATTTGTGGATACCCATATGTACTTTGGTATCTGGCTAGTTCTCTCCCCTTTAACATGCACATTGACTCACTGCTTACCAAAGTCGGATCAATAATGGTTTTCTGTACTGTAACAAAGCCTCCTTTACCCACTCTGCAAAGCACACCTTGGTAAGAATAACAATTCTTCCCATCTTAGACTATGGTGATGTAATCTACAGGTCGGCATCCAAAATCTTCTAAATAAACTAGATGTCATCTACCACACCTCAATCCGCTTCGTCACCAGTGCTAACTGGTATCAGTTCATCTTTAAAACTATCATTGGTAAAAAGAAACACATATCTCCACTCACGCATCATATCCAACAGTAACTGCAATTTCTGCTCTAGCAATTTCATCAACATGGTCATTCCAAAAGTCCACACCGCCTTCAGCCTTTTCTTACTCCAGTCTGCTGCTCCAAGCGACTGGACTGAGTTGCAAAAGAAGCTAAAACTCCACAACTTCATTCCGTTATCCTCCTTCAATAACTCACTACAAACGCTAGTCTCTAATCACTGTACCTGTTTCTGAATTTGCATCTCCAGGAACACTGTTTTATTTTTATATATTGTACATATTATGATGTTGTATTTTCTTGTACGAGATCGTTTGAGAAGTATCAATGTTAAATATTGTTTTGTAACCACTTGCCCCCTGTTGCTGCCTTTTTGGCCAGGTTGTCACTGAAAATGAGAACTGGTTCTCAATTGACTTATCTGGCTAAATAAAGGTAAAATTCAATAAAAAAAAAGAATTTGTTTAAGTGACAGCAGATACCTGGGATGAGTGGGGAATAAGTGTTAAAGTGTTTTCAACAGCACACAGATACACTGCTGTATGGACTGATATCACATTATGGTCTTTTAAAATAGTTAATTACGGTATATGTATATATTTAAATTTTCAAGTTCTTATTTTTAAGATCTTAAGTTGATGCCACGAAGGCTGCAATATCATCTATTATCTTTATTTAATGTTTTATTTTCTTTATTTAATGTTTTAATATCTTTATTTAATGTTTTATTATCTTTATTTAATGTTTCATTTTCTTTATTTAATGTTTTATTTTCTTTATTTAATGATTTATTTTCTTTATTTAATGTTTCATTCTCTTTATTTAATGTTTTAATATTTTTCATTTAATGTTTTATTCTCTTTATTTAATGTTTTATTTTCTTTATTTAATGTTTCATTATCTTTATGTTTTCTTTATTTAATGTTTCATTCTCTTTATTTAATGTTTCATTTTCTTTATTTAATCCTCTAAAAACTACATCTGCTACTCACCAAGTGCTTTGAAGAACTGAGCCAGGGCAAACTTTCCATTGAAGAAAATGGTGCTGTTGTTGACGTTGAAAGCTCGGCACATGCGTATCAGCAGGACCTCCAGACAGCCTGAAGCGTAGCCACAGATAGAGGCAAAGACATGGATGAAGAATAGGGAGGGAGGAGGGAGGGACAGAGAGGGGCCAAGATGCTCCGACATGCACAAAAACAACACAACAAAAAATAAATAATTTTGATCCAGATTGGTGCACAGCATATGCAATGACATTTTTGAACCATTTAAAAATCAACAGGATAACATGGATATCCACAAAGATTTTTTTTGGAAAAGTTCAAAGCATTTACATAGAGTAAACGCATCGTCCAATATATGCATTATATGTGTGTGTGTGTGTGTGTGTGTGTTGAAGAGATATAAAAGATAATTGAAAATTTTGTTTCAAGAAGGTTTTTTCCCCAGTGTTTGAACCAGGATAGTGTAATTCATTACAACACAGCATATGGATGGCATTAAAGGTAAAGGTAGAGGGTTGGAGACAAAAATACCAAAAAAAGACAGGAAGGAACTAAAGTTAGCAAGTTTCAAACTTTGTTTACTTTGCAAGAATTATCTATGGATCAAGTATTTAAGATGTGAGCATTTTTAGACTGTGCACTGACCTGCTTTCAGCAATATAATCTGATCATTCTGGCACAGGTCCATGAAGCCAGCGATGCGTTTGGCAAACTCCACCACATACTGAACGGCATTGGTAATGTGGTGTGCACACTGCTGCCACATCCACTCAGCTGACTGAAAAAAGTGACACAAAAAAGAGATTACAAGTCCATTTACATCAAATCAGCATAAATATCTTCTTAGTAGTCGTTCAACGCCAAATCAAATTCAGTACTTGCAATGATAGTACTGATAATAACACCTTTCTTTTGTTTGTGCGACTAAAACACTACATCAGCAAAGTAAGCTAGTTAATAAAATATAAACATTTATATCTGATATTGCATTTTAAACACTGTTAAAATCATCCACAGAAGGCCGATATTGGGATGTTATTCTTGAGACTTGACAAACCACACATGGAATTCAAGGTGAGCATCATGTACCTTGTTTTGAAAAGAACGCGTTTCCTCAGGTGTATATTGTGCCCAGGTGAATCTTTTCATGTCCTCAGCGCTGTACTGACACGTTTCCAAGTGAGACTTGAGAATACTCTGAGTGATGCGCTCTGTGAAAACACACACACACACACGCACACACACACACACACACACACACAAGCATCAGTGTTTTCTCAAACTAGGTGTTTGTGGTGGCAGCAGGTTTGAGTGAAAGAGTGGTGTTATTTACACATCAACAGATCTTGAACCTTGAACAACTAGATGCTCTGCACCACTCTGCTCTGTTACGTAAACCACTGATGCCCCTGACAAGATTAAGTGATAATAGCTCATGTCCTTATTTCATCTCTGCAGCTGTTAGGATCTTTTCCACCTCCTTCACTTATAATACCCACCAGTCATAATATTTACTCCTTGCTTCCTTTAAAACTCCCCAGAGCTCTATTCAAAGCCTCTTTACAGTTTTGTGTAGCCAGTAACCATAAAGATGTAAAATCCTTCCTCAAGGCCTTCAGAGACGCTTCTCTAAAAAATGCCTTTGCATCCTAACCTCTATTAATACCACTAGACTATGATCCCTTTATCTGTCCCTATTTTTGATCTTATACATCTTTATGTCCAATGCCTGTTCCATACTGCTTGTTTCCTGTTTGTTTTGCCCATTATATCTTGTCCTTGTCCTGTTTTGCTGTGTTATCTGTCATGTATCATTCTGGTTCTTCTTTGTTTGCTAGCCTGTTTATAAGAGATGTCCTGGTGCCTTATCTTTGTTATTTATTGAATAACATTGTTTTTTGTATTAGGTTTGCTCTTATTGTATTTAGTCTTATTTCATTCATGGTTTGATGTACATTCTAAAATAAAAGAAGATAAGAACCAGGGGGAAAAACAAAATGACAACAAGAGTAACTGTACCAGATTTAATGGTATTATATATCCAACAGTAAAACATGCTCATGCCATTTTTTTACTTTACTTTTATTCCTCCTGGATTTCTCAATTATGATAGATTCTGCTCCACCTTGCTGTCTTAATGTAAATTGATGTTACTGAAAGTCCAAACTTATGGCAATGCTTTCCAAGAAAAGGAATCATGCTGCCTGAACTTCTTTTCAGCGAGTGACTTAATGTCAAACTCTTGGAAGAAGTGTTTGGGTCAAGAGCGTGCAGCAGGCAATTCCCCCAAAAAACAGGAACAATAGGACAAAATATAAAAAGGGGACCTCTCTTATAATCCTCTCTTATAATATTAGTCTCAAGTAAAGGTCTGGTTCCCTCTTCATTAAAGTACATAAAAGCTTCGACCACTATTTGAGAGTTTAAGGTATACTCATAAATGTGAATAAAAGAAGACATTATTTGTTAATAATCATTGTCAGTACTCACCAAGGTCTGTTATTGAGCAGTCATCAGGCAGATGGTCCAGCAGTGCATGTGTGTGTTCCAGCAGCGGATGCGTGAGAGAGTGTGTATGCAAGAGCTGGATCCCGGTGGCGTCTGCCCCGTCCAGCATAGTCTGCTGCGGGGAATTCTGATTGGACAAAGACGACGACGAGGAAGAAGCTGGCGACGAGTTGGAGGTGTTCCCGGTGCTGGCTCCACCGCCGAGCAGCTCCAGACTGCAGTACTCGCTGGCCTCGTCGGGGGTCAGCGGCAGGTCAAACAGGTCGGGCAGCGCTGCGATGTCATCCAGATCGCTGAGGGTGGAGCTGGAGGCCCCGCTGCTGTAGGACCGGCTCAGACCCTCTTCACTATCCTCTCCGCCACCGCCACAGACGCCGTCCTCCTTGGGTATGGACAGAGCAGTGGTGCCCCCGCCAGCGGAGCCCACACACTCCTGGGACTTTTGATGCTTTTGCACTTCGGCGTATAGGCTGTCACGCTGCTTCTTGGACATACGACCAAATTTGACCGCTGCAAAGAGAAAACACATTTTATTATAGCGGACAAATTTACAATGTAAATACTTAGTACCTGGTTAAAATGAAAAAGGATTAAATAAATTACACATTTTATTCATATTTCTTTCTTTAGAGCAGAGACTTTGCAAGTTTGCTGTGGCCAGACTATTTCTGGTTCACATACTTATTTCACCTCATCCATAATATTACTTGTTCAAGTCCCCATATAATATTTGAAAGATGACAGTCCATAAACCTTCAGTCTGTATACAGTATTTTTTTTTCTCTCCGCAAACTATAGAACAGGGCAACAAGTGGCGTGCCCTCTCTCTCTGATGCGAAACATCAGTGATGAGGGCACACGTACTGGGATTTGCCAGGGAAACACATACTTTTTTAAAAACATACTATGTGTAAAAAGAGGATAAAGTGTGATTTTTGTGTGTGTTTACCATCTCTGCTCATGCCCAAAGCCAGACACTTCTGTAGGCGACAGTGCTGGCAGCGGTTGCGGTTAGTTCGGTCGATCAGGCAGTTCCTCTGGCGGGAACAAGAGTACATGGCATTGTTCTGCTGGCTGCGCCGGAAGAAACCCTGGACAAACACACACGTACCATCACTGTTAATGACGAGCACATTTGAGATTGAACAGGTTGGCTAAAGTCAAGTTTGGTAGCCTGGTTTACCCTCTGTGTTTCCTCCTCACCTTGCACCCTTCACATGTGATGACTCCATAGTGGATTCCTGAGGACTTGTCCCCACAGATCTTACAGGGGATGACCTCGATCTGAGCTGCAGGACCAAAAACAACATAGACAAAAGAGCAAAAGAGGTCAGATCTACATACAAAGTGAGTGAACTAGAGATTAAACAATCAGTCAACATTTGCCTTGTGAAGTGCAGCAGAACACTAATGAGTTGGACTGTGGACTGTTGCAAAAAACTTTTCATATCTAAATACTAATACAACATTGGGTAACATGATGTAGTCATTCAGACCTACACTTTCACAGAAAGCCTATATTTCACATTGAGTGCATGACATTATCAAAGATTCTGTCAATGATTTTCTTTTGGAATAATCTTTCTGTGAAACTCTAGTCAGAATTCAGACGTCTGTAATCTGCAAGGACCTACAATTGTTCTTATCAAAATAAAAAATGATTGATTGATCACTGCTGATTCTGGTGTTTGAATGCTTCTTATCATCATTGGTTTAAGCTAAGGTTTCAACTGGTCTTGCTTACTTTACTGGTTAAATTCATTTTTTTTTTATTTGAAAGGGCCCTTCCTCTTTGGTCAGCATCTCTTCCGGTCTTCCCAATAAGTCAGTTATGTGTCTCCTAATACTCTTTTCAAGAGACACATAACTCTTAATAGTCTAACTTATTTGTAGCCCTTTCAGCATATTGTCAATAAATTATGCATTTCCAATTATATGCTAATGATACAGCTGTACAATTGGTCCCACTTAAACCTGACAAAATGGCCAAATTATCTGGTGTTTATGAATCTTTTAAAGTGCTGAGTGGAACTGAACTTCTTCTTGCTTAATGAGATGAAAGATTAGATCTTGGCAGCTTCTCCATGGCTGTAATATAAGACTCCAACTGTAAACCCTGGCCAGAACTAGCTCCTTCTTGAAAAGGTCAGCTATGGGGCGGCTGTGGCACATGAGGTAGAGCGCTTGTCCCGTAACCACGAGGTTGGTGGTTCAAACCCCTCTACCAGCAACATGCCGAGGTGTCCTTGAGCAAGACACCTAACCCCAAGTTGCTCCCCGGGCGCTTCATTGCAGCCCACTGCTCCTCCGGGAAGGGTTAAATGCAGAGAAATAATTTCCCTGTTGTGGGACTAATAAAGGCTTAATTATTATTATTATGCTTGTATCTTGTCACGGTTATACTGCAGTAAGTCAGTGTACCCTGAGTCACCTCCAGTTGATACATATGCAGCTGCAAGAAGTTTTACAGTCACTATTTCACAAAGTTGTTATGTAATACCTAGCCTTGCCTCCCTTCTCTGGAAGCCTGTGAGTTTTTAGAATTAGATTTGTAAGATTTTAGGGACAATGTAAGAAGGTTATTGACTTCTGGTTCAAACGTGCCTCATTAGCCAGAGTGACCATGTCTTTGAAACTCCACATCTGTATATCAAATGTTAGCTAAAATTAGTCAAACTTTTATGTGGAGACCTTTAAAATTGTTTTGTAAAAATGTGATTTTGTAAAAATGTCATTAGGAATGTATGAACATATTTTAGAAACATAAACCAAAACAAAAACCAAGGTGTAGTTATCAAAGACAAAAACACATTATGTAATGAAACCAGAGAGTGAGCAACAATGTAGCCTCAATTAAGTCACATCTTTATTATTCCTTTTTCTACTGATGGCAACTACTGAGCAGAAAAACTGTCCGACAATAAGCGCATGCAGTATGATAACTTGCAATGAACTTTGTTTGACTGCACCCTTCACGTGGCCCCCATGAGGGAACAGAGTACACAGACAGATAGTGAACCACATGACACTTGAAAACATACACAAAGACTCCTTTCTTGACCGAGGAAAAAGCAACAGCAGCTTCATCATAAGATTCTTGTTGCTCGGCTCTTCTGCGTACAATCTTAGACTGATTTACAAAATCTAATCTGTACCACTGAGAATGATGTATGGAAAACAAAAAGAGGTTTATGCGATTGAGGGAGAATAGTTGCACCCTTAGGTACTGGAAAACACAACTTTCCATTTCTTTTCCACTTTAATGACACAGCCTCTTCTCTCAAACTGTTGACTAAAATACTCAAACTGATGAGGGCAGCTGCAGGCATGGAATGGAAAAATATCTCTTTCTCTCAGGTTCCCCTCCACCCCTCCCTCATCTCACGATTATATAACTCTTGTCTGTGAGCATTTCTCACAACACTCATTCAGCAGGCTCACTCTAGCAACACTGACAGCCCGCCCCTCCTCAGACTCTCTCTGTCCAGACTGGCTGAGAAGTGTTTGCAGCCTCCTTGGTATTGGCTGAGTCATCCTTCATTTGGGTGCTGTAGCCTGTCAGCCCATGTGCACATTCTGTCCCACTGACACACTTTCCCACTGCAGGGGGAGAAGAGAGGACTGAGGCATGCACCGTCCTGACTCTCTGCAGACCCGTTTTAAGGTGGAGCTGAGCAATGCTCAGACTTTCCCATAGAACATGTCCCTGAAGGCTCGTAGATTTATGCGGAAAACTGTTATATAACAATAAAAATTAACCAAGCAAGGCATTGATAATAAGCCTTGAAAAACGACACTTACAGTCAGGCTAACACCAAATACAGATCTGCACGGAGACTATTTCTGTATGGACTGCTGCTATGCAATAACCATGTTGCTGTTTTATTAATGAGAAACACATTTGATTTGACTGTAATAGCTCATACTGTACCTGGCAACAGTCCACTCAAAGCAGACAAACTCTGAACTTGAATGTCAGCTATGCGGCCCACTCCCCACTCCCCGGTCTTTGACATTGAGCCTCTTTAATCAACCCGATCTATTCTTGTCCTGTGCTGAGAGCCAGAATTGCACAGATGCCCAGCCGCCCACCACTTTTGCTACAACCACACATACATGCTTTCTCACTCCTCTTCTCTGACACTCTGCAGATATCCAGGCACAACCCAGAGACAGTAAAATATTGGTAGCTTTTATGTTCCGTTATTTAATGTGATTGTCCTGTTAAAACCAGGTAGATGAAAATTGACTATCCATTTAAACCAACTACCTACATATGATGATTCCATAAGTAGAGAAAATAACATTGACATCTTGAAGACTTGTAGCGCTGTACCAATAGGGAAATGAAACTAGGGCTGCAGCTAACAATTATTTTAATAATTGATTACTCTTATCCATTAAGTCATTCATTAATCATTTTCTGTAAAAACATCAGAATGTAGTGAAAAATGGCCAAAACATTGGACCAGATGTAGAACAACCCAACAGTGTTCAGTTTACTGTGATATAAGAGGAAGCAAACCACCATTTATGCACAGTTGAGAAGCTGGAACATGTGTGTCTTCTGCATTATTGCTTCAAAAGTGAATGTGACTTTATTTTCTTTTTTATCTATTAATTGATTAGTTAAATAATAATTTAATATCTACAGAAAACACTGCTGTTATGAGATAAACACCCAGGGATAATGAGGTTACTTAACAGATGTTATATATTGAAGTGTCTGACCATGCTGACAGAGACACAGGAGCAGTAGCCACACTAATGTTAAAGCATCATTTACCTTCAACCCTGAATATCATTGCTAACCTGTGATAAAACAACAATCTTAGGCATCTGACCTTTATCCCTCCAGAGAGAGTCTGCATTCCAAGAAGATCAATACCAAACCTGCTTTTTGCTATCATGATGAATGAGGGCTGCGTGCAGCTCTTTACATTTCTCACCCACTAACTCATTACTTGCGATAAATTAGTTGAAATTACACAAATGGCAAACAAAGAATGTCGTTTGAGTATGGCTAGTGTTTGAGCAGTACGAGGTCTACTTTGTGAGGCACACCAAAGCCTTTCATCAAAAAGAACACTCTAACTGTTTAGCTATGAATATGTTGGCCCCAGTGCGTTTATCAGCCAGCTAAATGTGTAACCGTGTTATCTCTACAAAAGGCTTATTCAGTACGGGCGGGGTAAAGAGAGGCAGAGACAAATCACTGATGTTTTTCTTCCAACTGCTCACTTCTTGGTATCTAATGTGAAACAAGCAGCCAATAATCCTCCAGCAGGGACCCCTTGGCCTGTGTGTAATACGATCAGTATGTCAGTGTACCAATATATCTTAAAAGAAAAGAGATGAATATTGACCCTGCAGATGTTCACACATCACTTCTCTTTTTGTAATCTTATAACCTGTTTTCAGTGAAGGCTGTTTGCTTATTATGCAAGTCACAATACCATGCAGACTCAAGCTAAATCACCTTGAGCATCAGATTGACGAAAGGCTGAATACAATTATTTGAATGTTTTCATTACCTTGGCATAAGAATAACTGACAGCACGAGAAGAGACACTAGATGGGAGGTGAGGGGCCCTGTGCTTGGCCTCCATACATATTAGCAATGCTGAAGCACTTGTTGTCTCATGCCTCACAGTTGGGTGTAAGCTTTCAGAGCTGTATCATCACAATCCTCTGTGGTTGCCCTTGTCCCCTTTTCATCTTTTGAAGTCATGTTGAGAGTATGGGAATGTTTTCCTGATGATTCTATTTCGAGGTGTTTACAAAGCCTCAAGGCCTGCGGAGATGAACCCGAGGAGAGCAAATATATTCTCAGATATGATGAAAACAAAAACCCACTTCAGCTTCAATCTATGGACTGTCTTACTGATTACGCTTGACACCTTGTAGCACAAAGCTCCCGCATAAAAACTTAATTTTACTCTCTAAGGATGATACAACTTGGGGGGGGGACTTCAATAACATAATCAAAATGCATATATACATGCTGGCTGTCCGGCTGCTGGTGCTTCAAATCAAGGGGCTCTATTTTGAAAGATGCAAATACCAGTGGAGGCCATGCTGAGGCCCAAAGAGGGGGGACTTGAACAGAGCTTAGAATTTCACAGGCCTCTTCCACCGGTTGCCACTGTGTGTATCCTATGAACTTTCACTATGTGTTTATGTAGTAAATATTAATACATTCTGTAAAAGTTCCCACTATCCAGTACAATAAACCACAGTATGTGTCGGGGGTCCAGTCTTATCAACAGGCTTCTAAAAGTTTGTCAGCTTGAGGTTGGAATCAATCATTTGGACCAATTGTGACTGCAAAGGTGTGTATGCATGTTCAAACTGGGGCAGAAACGCTGACATGCTTTTCTATGAGGAAACGACAGGTTGAGTAACGAGCCTACATTTCAAGTGCAGTGAGCTAAGAAAGGACCATGGTTTGTTTACATTTGAATATCCTGCCAGAAATGGAGCCTCCCTCCACCAGAGGCCCCCTCTGCTTCTTCTTCCTCCCTTCCTCCCTCCCCAGAAAATTCATCTCTTTCCTCCCCTGCCAAGAAAACTAAACTCTGCAGCTAATCTCCTGTCCTGCACAACAAAAGGCTGTAACGCCTAACCAAACAATAGTAAATAAAGACAAAAACGATAATAACTAAGATCTGTGCTGGTGCATGAAGATCTTTGTGATATTAACTGTCTTCTATAGACTGTGTGTAAAAAAAAGAATTAACGTCATCTTGAACTTCTATTTTTTATTATAGGGCTATTTTAATTAAATAATACTCGGATGTTCCTGATGATAAACAGACGGGAAACAAACGTCCCTGTTAATAACAATTATCTGCTGACCTCTGCCCAAGTTCAAGCTCAGCCTGTCATTGCAGTGACACACTGAAGGCCGACCAGTGAGCCTGTAGCCGCATATGAGCCACAGCTCGGCGGTTCCCAGAGCCTCTCCTCCTCCCTCCGCTGCTATGCTGTATAATGCTGGGTGACATAACTAGGTCAGTGGAACAGCCAGATCCTTCTCCCTCTGTGCACTCACACTGTAGGCCATGCTGGCACAGCCACCACACAACAACACCACACAGCTGCACCAACACAGATCTACCTTGATAGTCAAGAAAAAAAAAAAGTTTGCAAACATCTTCAGAAATGTTTGATTTTCCTTAAATATGAAAATCACAACACGAGATGATTGAAAATCCAAAAAAGCATTACATGTTATTCTCGTTAGCGAATGTGTGCTATGTGTTCACTACTTGGTTGTTTGTTTCCGATCAGAAACCTGATAAACTCGCATTACATCTCCATTACATAATTGCAGTTTTGGTTAACAACAACCTCCTCTGATGCCCCTCCCTCTCCCTATTGCATAACTCTTACATGGATCCCCAAGCAACATTTTATAGACTCCCAGGTGAGATATGACTCATACTTCAAAAACAATCCCATTTGGCACAGTTATAAAATCCAAAAGCAAAATTACGCATGTGTGTCTTGGAATTTGGAATCAGTCACACATGCGTAATGTCCATCACCAACAGACCTGAGAAATGACATAAACCCATCTTGCAGAATACACTCTCATGCTTGCACAACATGCTTCCAGCTGTTTGCCAGTGCATGCTGAACTTCAGTGTTGAGCATGACGCCTCTGGCTGTGCGCAGCTTTAGGGATTAATGCGCACTGTGGAGAAAAACAGGCGCACTTAAGTCCCAGTGTGCATACATGTGGTGGTTCAAGCCTTGACACAAAACCATTCTTCTTTACCATTCAAGTTCAACCAAACATGCACAGATTAATTGCCAAATAAAAATCAACTTACCTCTCATTTTGGTGTTTTCTTTCTCTCGGCTGAACGATGATAAAACGTGGATGTGGTTAATGTAGGCGACAGGATAGAGGAGAATAAAAAGCTGGAGATCCAGTGAACTGGCTCTGTAGATGTTAACTTTGTTCCTGCTGCAGACAGCTCTTGTAAAGAACGACCAAAAAAAAAAAAAGGGGGAAAAAACTACAACTCTGCTCCTCTAGCGCTCGGTCAAGTCCGACCGAAAATAAAGAGTTAATATAGTCTCTATGGATTGCATCGTTAGATTCAAGCTTCACTTTTTTTTCTTCCTGACAGAATAGTCCCACGGTGGACGACCGGTGATCGGACCCCCCCTCTGCGATCTGACTCTCCGCCTGCTTTCCTCTCAGTCTACCCTGCTAACCTACTTTCTCTCAGCGTGGACTCTCCCATGATCTCACTGCCGACAGCAGCTCTCGCGGGAACGCAGAGTTTAAGGTGGCTGGGCAAATGATTGACTGGTGCTTAGTTAAATTTTCAGGAAGCAATAGAAACCCAAATATAACTACAATCAGTTCTGCTTTTAAAAACAGACATTAATGTGTGCTGTTTCACAAACCTCCCTGGCACCATATCATTTACTGTGTTAACAACAGTGTAGCATGCTGCATATGAATAAATAGGATCCAATTAAGTTTGGCCTAGGTTGAAAAAAAGCTGCAAAGCTTTTTTTTTTTTTTACATTACATACATTACATTACAGTCATTTAGCAGACGCTTTTATCCAAAGCGACTTACAATCAGTAGTATATTACATATCATTCACCCATTCACACACTGATGACAGGCTACCATGCAAGGTGCCACCATCAGACTCTAACTAACATTCATTCACATCCAGTCCACACCGATGGCAAGCCTTCGGGAGCAATTTGGGGTTAAGTATCTTGCCCAAGGACACATCGACTGCCGAAGCCGGGTATCGAACCACCGACCCTCTGATTGGAGAACTACCTTGCTCTCCACTACGCCACAGCCAGAGAGCTGGAAGTTTGTTTACTGAGTATTTGCTGTATTGTATTTATGGTGTGAATGAAATACTTTATTCAAACATTTGGCTTGACTGAGCTTCCAAACATGAAAGTGATGGTGACTGAAAAGTGACTGTCTTGCAGAACTCTTACAGAAAGACAATTGAGTAATCAGGTTTTTTTATTTATAAACTTCACTGTGGGCTTGTGATCAGCATTTTGCACTACTTGCTGACATTTTATAGACCAAACTATTAATACAAAAATAAATATAATCATAGATATCCCAACACCCCTTAACACTAATGAAAGTGTACCCTATTTCTCCAAAGACTGACATGTTTCCCACCTGGAACTTTTAGTAGTACTTGTGCTATTTTTAAAATAAATGATAATATAGACAAGTGAATATATATATATATATATACTCCTCCAATGAATCGCCACCTTATCGTGGTGGAGGGGTTTGTGTGCCCCAGTGATCCTGAGAGCTGTGTTGTCGGGGGCAATAGCTCCTGGTAGGGTCTCCCAAGGCAAAGTGGTCTCGGGGAGGGGTCAGACTAAGAGCGATTCACAAAACCTCAATGAATCGGACGATACAAGGTTGTGGCACCTCGCCCGGAATAGGGAAACCGGGGCACCCTCCTGGAGCCAGACCTGGTAGGGGAGCTCGCCGGCACATGGGGCCCGGCCGGGCCCAGCCCGAAAAAGCTACATCGTGCCGCCACCCTGTGGGCCCACCACCCGCAGGGATAGGCATTGGGGTCGGGTGCAATGTGAGCTGGGCGGCAGGCTGGGGCGGAAACCTGGGCGTGCTGACCCCGGCATCACAGACTAGCTCTAGGGACGTGGAATGTCACCTCTCTGGCGGGGAAGGAACCGGAGCTGGTGCGGGAGGTGGAACGCTACCAACTAGATATAGTTGGGCTCACCTCCACGCATAGCACCGGTTCTGGAACCAAACTCCTGGAGAGGGGCTGGACTTTTTCCTTTTCCGGAGTTGCCCAGGGTGAGAGGCGCCGGGCGGGTGTGCTGACATTTGTGATACTCACAAGCCCCCGGCTGAGCGCCGCTGTTCTGGAGTTCTCCCCGGAGAACGAGAGGGTCGCCTCTCTGCGACTGGGAATCGCAGGAGGAAAGTCTCTGACTGTTGTTTGTGCCTATGCACCAAACGGCAGTTCGGAGTACGCGGCCTTCTTGGAGTCCTTGGGTGGTGTTCTGGAAAGGGCGCCGACTGGGGACTGGGGACTTCTTCTGGGAGATTTCAACGCTCACGTGGGTAACGATGGAGAAACCTGGAGGGGTGTGATTGGGAGGAACGGCCTGCCCGATCTGAACCCGAGTGGTGCTTTGTTGTTGGACTTCTGTGCTAGTCATGGACTGTCCATAACAAACACCATGTTTGAGCATAGGGAGGTTCATAAGTGTACTTGGTACCAGAACACCCTAGGCCAAAGGTCTATGATCGACTTTGTAGTTGTGTCATCAGACCTGCGGCCGTATGTCTTGGACACTCGGGTGAAGAGAGGAGCAGAGCTGTCAACTGATCACCACCTGGTGGTGAGTTGGATCAGGTGGCGGGGGAGGCTGCCGGACAGACCCGGTAAACCCAAACGTGTAGTGAGGGTGAACTGGGAACGTCTGGCTGAGGATCCTGTCCGCAAGGTCTTCAACTCCCACCTCCGGAATAATTTCCTCCATTGTGGAAGCTGCTGCTAGGAGTTGTGGTCGGAAGGCGATCGGTGCCTGTCGTGGCGGCAATCCAAGAACCCGCTGGTGGACACCAGCAGTGAAGGAGGCCGTCAAGCTGAAGAAGGAGGCCTTTCGGGCTTGGTTGGCCGAGGGGTCTCCTGAATCAGCAGGCAGGTACCGGTTGGCCAGAAGGGCTGCAGCTGCGGCGGTTGCTGAGGCAAAAACCCGGGTGTGGGAGGAGTTCGGCGAGGCCATGGAGAAGGACTTTCGAATGGCCTCAAGGAAGTTCTGGCAAACCGTGAGACGACTCAGAAAGGGGAAACAGGGCTTTTCTCAGGCTGTGCTCAGCAGGGGGGGAGAACTGCAGACCCGGACTGGGGATATTGTCGAGCGGTGGAAAGAACACTTTGAGGAACTCCTGAACCCGACCAACACGTCCTCTGTGGAAGAGGCAGAGTCTGAAAACTCAGGGGAAGTCTCGTCCATATGCCTGGCGGAGGTCGTTGAGGTAGTTAAAAAGCTCTTCAGCGGCAAAGCGCCAGGAGTGGATGAGATTCGACCGGAGATGCTAAAGGCTCTGGACATTGTTGGGCTGTCTTGGTTGACACGTCTCTTCACTGTCGCGTGGAAGTTGGGTACAGTGCCTGTGGAGTGGCAGACCGGGGTGGTGGTTCCCATTTTCAAAAGGGGGACCGGAGAGTGTGCTCCAATTATAGGGGTATCACACTGCTCAGCCTCCCGGGAAAGTTTACTCCAGGGTGCTGGAAAGGAGGCTCCGTCCGATTGTCGAACCTCAGATTCAGGAGGAGCAATGCGGATTCCGTCCTGGACGTGGAACAGCGGACCAACTCTTTACCCTTGCAGGTCTGTTGGAGGGTGCATGGGAGTTTGCTCATCCAGTCTACATGTGTTTTGTGGACTTGGAGAAGGCCTTCGACCGTGTCCCTCGGGGAGTCCTGTGGGGGTACTGCGGAATATGGGGTACCTGGTTCGTTACTACGAGCCATTCGGTCCTTGTATGACCAAAGTGAGAGCTGTGTCCGGATACTCGGCACAAAGTCGAGCTTGTTCCCAGTGTGTGTTGGCCTCCGCCAGGGCTGCCCATTGTCACCAATCCTGTTTGTGATTTTCATGGACAGGATTTCAAGGCGCAGCCGGGGGAGGAGAGTTTCCGGTTTGGGGACCTCAGAATCGCATCCCTGCTTTTTGCAGATGATGTGGTTCTGTTGGCTTCTTCAGAACGTGACCTTCAGCACGCACTGGGGCGGTTCACAGCCGAGTGTGAAGCGGTCGGGATGAGAGTCAGTACCTCCAAGTCTGAGGCCATGGTTCTCTTCCGGAAAACGGTGGATTGCACCCTCTGGGTTGGGAGTGAGTCACTGCCCCAAGTGAGGGAGTTCAAGTATCTCGGGATCTTATTCACGAGTGAGGGTAAAATGGAGCGGGAGATGGACAGGCGGTTCGGTGCAGCGTCAGCAGTGATGCGGGCGTTGTACCGGACCGTTTTGGTGAAGAAGGAGCTGAGCCGAAAGGCAAAGCTCTTGATTTACCAGTCCATCTACGTTCCAACCCTCACCTATGGTCATGAGCTTTGGGTAGTGACCGAAAGAATGAGATCGCGAATACAAGCGGCCGAAATGAGCTTCCTTCGTAGGGTGGCTGGGCTCAGCCTTAGAGATAGGGTGAGGAGCTCAGACATCCGGAGGGAGCTCGGAGTAGAGCCGCTGCTCCTTCGCGTCGAAAGGGGCCAGCTGAGGTGGCTCGGGCATCTGATCAGGATGCCTCCTTGACGCCTCCCTTTAGAGGTTTTCCAGGCACGTCCAACTGGTAAGAGGCCCCGGGGTAGACCCAGAACACGCTGGAGAGATTATATATCTCGTCTGGCCTGGGAACGCCTCGGTGTTCCCCAGGAGGAGCTGGAAAGTGTTGCTGGGGAGAAGGACGTCTGGAGGACCCTCCTTAGCTTGCTGCCCCCGCGACCCGGCCCCGGATAAGCGGAAGGAGATGGATGGATGGATATATATATATATATATATATATATATACGGATATATAGATGGAGAAGCTTTAGAATTTACCTTGCAAAGTTTGATACACGGCAGACTGGGTTCTGTTTCGGATTCATATTTCTGTACTGGATGTGCAGGAAGATACTGTATCACAGGTACATTGCTACATATTTGTATCTCAGTATTATGTTATCCAAAAACATTATTTCAACCTTGGATAAATCACCTCTTTCTATGCACATTTTGTACTATAAAAAAAACTTATTTACAGCTCATCTTCCCACCTCCAATCTATGAATAAAAATGATTCTGATGTTAATATATGGTGCTGTAACGGGCGGCCTTATGATGCAATTCTCTGGCAGCTGTATTATGAAACAACATTAAGGCAGAGATTACTCAAACTAGGTTAGTGGAGCAGCCGAGCGCAGAGCACCTTCAGTCAAAGATTCTTGGTCTGTTTCACACACACAGGAACTCACATTATATTGTTTTTCCCTGTTCTCAGAACCCTTTTCTTTGCCTCTTCCTTGTTTGTCATACAGAATTGCTTACCAGTATATATTTTTTTATAAGCCTACAATTCCCTACAAGTTAAACATATTGTGACAACTTTAATGTTTTTATTCATGTGCAAATTTTCTAAATCTTATTTTTCTAGCCTCCTCTGCACAGAATTTCCTCTCAGCCGTTTGTGTCTGCTGTTTTTCCCTTTCTCGCGCCCCATGCACATCTCCTCTAAAGCCCCTCTGTTCTATGTCTCCCTTGACAACGGCAGTGACACTTTGACCTTAGGTCTTACGTAACTGCTGTTCAGCTCGGTTAGACGGCAGAGGAGGGAGAGAGAGAGAGAGAGAGAGAGGGAGCGGCGGAGGGCTTCGGCATGGCTTGTATATGGCAGACATTTTGTTGCCCGATGATAAAGTATGAGGTGAAAGAAGAGTCAAGGAAGAAGAAGGATTGCTTTGAGCTGGAGAAGGATTTTGGAAGGTTGCCAGCTGCAGCATAACAGGATGAGGGAGCAGTTGGGTGGGGGGGAGAAATGATACATAAATGGAGGGATATTTACATCATAGACTGTGTGACAACAAACAGAGCTGCAGCACACACAAAGAGGCCGAATAGACCACTTTGCCTCAAGGTTTTTTCAAATACAGAAAAGCGACACAGTGGTTTAAACTGACAGCCTTGTGGAAACAGAGATAGACAGAAATGCTCTCTGCAGAGAAGCATTATGAGATATTTCCAATTCACACCTGCCAGGATTTTTTGGACTCTCAAGATAAAATGCACTGCAAGAGATTATCTTTAAAAACTGCAACCTAGTGGACATGCTTTGATTACAATGGATAAGAAAATATGTGATGCACCGAGGTACAGCTGCAGCAGGTTAAGAGTGACACTTGTCGCTGTTATCTTGACAGTATATGTTTGTGTTTAGTACACTAATGTTCAGCAACCACCCATCAATCCATGCTCGTGGCCTACTCTTTTAATGTCAGGCAAGCAGGCATTTTGTTGTTGTGCAGAAGGTCCTTGTTGTTAGAACGGCATAAGGTTTCTCCTGACTCAGATCAAAGCCAGTGTAGCCTTGTGACTCCCTGGGGTTGAATTTAAAGGCCTTGCTCACATCAAAGAGTCTTTGTAGGGATGAGGGACCAACTGTAACTGATTGGCTGCACATGGTTTCAATGGGGCCCCATGGCCAATCTCCCTGCTTTAGCAGCATCCACTCCTTACATTCCAGTCTATCTTCTCATGCGGTAAATTGTTAAATGTTCACATGCATTTTTATGTCCAGAGGAGTCATTTAAGATACATCTATCATACATGATATTCACCATTTCATGTATTTTATTTCATAATCTGTTCTAATTTGTACGTAACAACCTCAAAAAGGCAAATACACACACATGCATGTTACACATGTATTGGACTGTGCCGGTCAATTTGTTGGGATTATTTCTCTCTCCTGCCATCCAGAGCTGTAATCCCTCACTCGATTAATCGCCGTTTTCTCCTCTCTGGTGGCACCCATAATCCCTTTCTCCCCCCCTTCCTTGCAGCCACGGCTCTGTAATCTGGAGCTGTGAGCTCTGCTGCGTCACTAGGTCAGTGTGTCAGATAGAGCACAAACCCTCTCGTTCCCTCCCGTCACAATGTACTCATCATCCTCCTCTCGACTCCATCTTTAGATCCTCGTTCTATCTCCATCTTTTATATTTTTCATTCCCTGTTCTTTCTTTTTCTTATCTTCCCAGCTCTACACTGTAGCACATCTGTTTCTTTTTAGCGCTCAGTTTCTTTTTATCAGTTTCATTTTTCATACACTGGACACGTTTGATAAAGCCTGCAGAATAAATAGAATATGAGTTCAATCTCAGGTCATGAGGGACAGATTTATCTCACTGAGCACACACACTCCTTCAACTCACATGTGTTACACAAACATGTATTTTGAGTGTCCTTGGACTACCTTACATTACTGCAAATGAGTTTTTGTGAAGTCTTATAACATTTATAACATTATTACAACAAAAAAAGATTTACACATCAACTCCTGTTTTGGAGGCTGGGCACAACCTGCACTGCAGTTAAATCTGAATCTAACTTATAGAGGAAGAGGAAGTCAGAACCTGAACAGTGGACAAAAATGCAAAGAAAATGTTAATAACAAATTTATTTCATGTATATTTTTATACATGAAATAAATTAAATGAGGATTTTCTGGGGATACAAAGTTGCGTATTTTTTTTTTCTCAATCAGATTCATACTGTGATGATTGATTGGGTCCTACATTGAAATATACTTTTCTGCCGAACAAAGAATATAACATAAGAATTTTATGTATTTCTGTTCTTGTCACTGGTTTGACCAATCAAGATTCAGCAGCATTTGAATTAGGACCTGATGACAATCAAACGTGATTACACAACACATATCCACAGAGAAAGGAGAATAGCAGAGTTTTGGTATGTTTAAGTCTTCACAAATAACAAGTAAATACCTTATTCATTCTTTTGTTTATTGTTGAATCAATATACTTAATATTTGGCTTTAAGTTCAAGTTTGACTCTATTTAAACAATCCACACTATGTGTGTGAACTCAAATAGAGTTCACAGTGTTAACAGACTATCTCAGTCCATTAGGAGAGACACCTCAGGCAAAAACATTGTTTCTCATGCACTAATCAATTTTAAGATTTCGGGCTAATTTTGCTTCCATAACATGTCGTCTATGAGACTAGTGGAAAAAAACAGCATCCAAAATACACATTTAGCTGTTTATTTTACTTCTTTGTATAATTTGGTTAGCAGACGCCTGCATTCTGTAATTGTATTTACAGAATGCAGGCGTCTGCTAACCAAATACATGCTACCTACATTGACTCCTCAGATCTGCACAGTGAGACCACATCATTTTACTATAACCCGAACATTTGTGTTCAAGAGTACGCTACGGTAAGTAATGAACAGGGGAAGTATAGTTCTTCTCCATATCCCCTGTACAAAAAGTCACATGATTCAAACTAGCAACCCTCTAAACAGGAGCCTACTTCTCGAAACCTGCACAACACACCAGCACACCAGTCTAAATTCAAGACACAAAGTGGCTGTTCATGGCTGTTTGAGTTACACCCGTGTTTAAATTTCTATAGAATGTCCAGACTTGTTATGATAAATACAATCAGCAACAAATCTCTCTCTTTGTCACTCACTGTCTCCCTTTTCTTTCCCCCAACCCGTCTCCATCTCTTTTGCTTTGTTTCTCGCAGAGCAGGTTAAACATCCACACCCACAGACATTTGAATAGAGGGACGACTCTGAAGTGTTGACATGTTCGCACGAATGAACCTCTAATTTAGGTAATAGATTGTGGAAACAAAAGACAGTCATGATTGATCAAAGTGCGAACCTGTTCATAATCATAAATTACATAACACTGGACTTTAAAATGTATGTCACAGTGTGGAAAAAAAGACTGTGCGGGATTTTGTCTGTGTCAATACTCGCATAGATATTGGATGCAAATACAAATATGTGCCACGTAAAGACGTGGTGAGAGTAAAAGGAGGTTGCCACGGCAACTGCGCTGTGTTTACCTCAAGTGAGGATCAATGTGCTTGGCCATGTAAGCATGACCCAGTTGCACCTGAGTGAGTGTGATTGCACAAATACACGCGCCAAATGCACATGCAATCCCACATGGATCAACATGGATCAACAGCGAAGTGGAAAAAGTTTCAGAATCCCGCACCTTTACCTTAAGCATCACTGCTCTATCTTCCTGCTTATACCACCTTGCTTCCTCCATCTTTGGCCTGATGACCTACATCTCTTTTGTACCATCTGCAAGGCACTACTAGACTCTCACACACCACTTATCTTCAGACTACCATTTACTCTTGTCCTCACACATTCCCTCAGATACTCTATGCTCTTTCATTTTCATGCAAGACCGGAGCTCGTTCTTATGTGTGATCCTCTAACTGCCTCCAATTATGCAATCATGCGAGAATGGAATTACTGAATAATTCATTTGTGTTTAGAATTTCACATTCATACATGAGAAATCAGCCTAAATTCACTGGAAAATGTGTTTATTTGTCTTTTATTATGCAGCTCTTGACGGGTTACCAAACAGGTTTTCGGCTTCTCACTTTAACACCGTCCGTTCAACACATACAATACACAGTGCATCCACACATATCTCACCTCAGACTGTTTACTGAGATAAACACCCTGCATTTGAAAATCAGGGCTGGGTGAGATTTAGTTATTCAGTACATATATAACTGCTCAGATGACTCATTGCATGACAGCCAGCAGAAACAGAGACATCTAGTGCTAAATTGTGATATAACAGGCTGGGCTTGCGTAATACTTGGCGTTTGCTCTTTAGCCTGCATAGACACATGGTAAGTTACAAGTTAAGCATTTTATGGGTTTTCAAAAACAACAGATGAATGCAACAACAGTTACCCATCAGCTCTGACACCCACATCAGCACACTTTTTATATAAGAATATGCTCCAAAAGCAAATGCACAGTAACAGTGACATGCTTTCTGATAGGTGCACTTGACTGCCCCTCCAATTTTGCAAGTGCCCGATCACAGGTTCACAACCCCCACAAACATAATGCAGTGCTGAAGCATTATGTTATCTGTCATCACAACAAAAAGTTGGACCAAATCATTGAAACTGGCTGATGAACCGATCCATTTGGTGCAGCTGATTCATCTAACTTGACTGGTGTCTGTGCAAGCTGTCTCTGTTCAGGTGATATGTGTTATGCTGGATGCTGATTTGGGAGGATACATCACTGTCATCAATGAAGTGGGAGGCTGTGTTGTGTTTTTCAGATTCGGGGAGGTAATAAGAGAGAAACAGGACTGTGAAAGTCTGCATTGCGTCACAGCGGGGAGCCGAGGAAAAAGGGAGAGAGAGGAGACAGTGGGGGGAAGCAGGGGCACAGTGAGGGGAGAGAGGGGTGTGTCTTCGCTGACCTAGTTAGAGCGATGGAAACCCCCCTCCCTCACCCATCCTGCCTCACTACCGACGTGTAAAGGGCACTTTCAAACAGAACCAGACGGACAGAAATGAATGCAGGGAGTCAGGAAAAGGAGACAACCGAGTGTTGATACGGACAGGCAGGGGGCAGACGGACAGACAGGCAGACAAAAGGCGAGAAAAATGAGATTGAGCGAGACTAGAAGACAAATATATCCACAATGATATACCAGATCTGGGTAGATCTGGGAAATATCTTTGTGAAAACAGGATAAGCCTAAAGGGATTTAAAACAAATTAATGATAACAACAGGCCACATCAGCAATATGGAACCCCTTCATATCCTGCGTAATATTAGATTTCTGCCTTTATTTTCAGAGAATAAACCTCTTTGAAGAATAAAGCAGCTTTTAATGAAATCAGAGCATCGCTAAGAAGGCAATAACTGCAACAAATAGAAGCAGTTATTTCTAATAAACAGGATGCAATATAACATTCGCTGTGCTTTTCAAGGCTATGGTTGTAGAAATCTGAATTGTAAAGGACATTACAATGTAAGATAAAGTGTTTCTAGGATTAACAGGCAATTCAATTTATTAATTATGAGTTTTTCGCTTAATAAAGCCGCTGCTCCTCCAGGTAACTTTCACATGAATGGCCCATACTCATTTATAGAGCTACACCTGACCTTCAGTCTTTTCTCTAGTGGATGATTGTTTCCCCTCTGGCTTCATGAAGTCTACATTTCAGTCCAGAGGTTGCAGTCTAATGGAGCAAGATGGCTCTTTTGGCTCAAAATGGCCCACCAAAACTTTCCTGAAACCAAACTATCTCTAAAAATAGATTTAACTGGACATAACAACAAGTAAAAGGCCAGCTTCATACTCCAAACCTTTCTGCTGTGTCATCTGTTTTAGTGCTGTGTATTCTCAACTGTTCCATCTATTCCATCCAAAACTTTTTTCCAGACCACATTTTCAGATTTCCATTCCCCTCTTTAGTTATTCACCCTTGTTTTCTTTCCATCAGTCTTTACCTTCCTTTTTTGTATGAACGTTCAGCTCTGCATTTTTTGCATTTTGATGCTGAAGTCTTCGTCTTAGGGACAAAGAAGACTGAGGCTGATATTCTTCTTATCTCTTAAAAAAACTGGGCTGGTGTAGATAGAGTCTGCAAAAAACATTGACTAAAGCATTAATTCATTTGGGGCCATCCAACCTCGTTGAACAGCACTTGATGCTTTGTTACGACACTCATATTCCTGTTTTAGTTATGACTAAAGAACCATACAAAGAAAGGATAGACTCTAAACCTCTCATATGAATCTTTGTTCTCACTCACCGACACAGTCCTCTTTTTACTCTCTTTAAATCTGTGCCTCTCTAACAAAGCAGTTCTTCTGTACGAAACATTTAAGGTCACAATATAGAGAAAACCTTTGTATGCGATGTTGCACTGTGCCACAATCAGTAATACTACTCTAAATGTCCTTTTCATTTATTTAACAACTCTTTTTGTTTCTGCAGCCATGACCTCATCTACGCAAGCTGAAGGCCTCCTTTTCATCATTATCTGTTCTTGAGTAGTCTTACATGAGCACAGTGTCAGACCCACGCTGTATAAAAGATTATGATGCAGACGATTATTCATCTGTGTAATCTTGTTAAGATCTGGTCTGGGTTCAAGATTATTGAGGACAAGCAATTTCAGTGAATGTTCCATTGTCCAATTTCAACTGCTTTTCTCCTGATACAATGTTAATATTACAATGGACTTATTCTGACATGTTCAATCAATGTCCATGATTTGTGTCATGAAACACTCGGTCGGCAGCTTAGTCACTCTGGTGAATACACCGCTCTGCCACAAACAAGTGAATCACCCGAGAAGACAAACAAGCACATAGCTGCTGTGAGACATAGTTACTGTAAACAAAAACAAAGAAAAACACTAGAGACCATCTTGTGATGGGATGACAACAGCCTTGATACCAAATATAGCCAAGTGTAGGTGCCAACTGCCCCTTCCACACTAACTACCCCCCTTATACCGGCACCCTTGCTTAGACTCTTGTGCGGTTGCAACGCTATTGTGATGGCATTATCTGTCCACAGACATACGTAAATACTCAGAACCTGTTTCAGTGGTTGCTCCTGGAACACATTTTGCCACGATGACACACACACTCACAAGGTGAATACCATAGCAGCCACACGATGCAGACACACAAACACTGCGTGGCTCTATTTCTATTAAATGCCAATTAAGAAGGCCTTGCTTGCGAGTGTGGCAGCCAGACCGGCTTCTGTCCAAGCTCACCCACCCCCGTCTGCCTGATTGGATAGAAAGACTTTGATTGGGACATGCTGACAATATTATTCACGATTGTGGAGCAGATTTCATGTAGCCACAGCTACAAAAAGGTAGAGAGAGGCCTGCAGATGTCCTGATGATTTCTCAGGCTGTTTTAATTAACTGTGTTCTATTGAATACAGAAACTTAATAAAAAAAAGGTTATTTCATAAACACCAGTTTACGCCAGAGGCCTGTGGCCGTTTGATTGCGCTTGTCAGTTGTTGACAAGCTTAGCCGAAATTACAGGCTATTTTAGGTTGACAATGACAACGGAAAAATAATGCATGAGACCCCAATGTTCCCAATCAGGGCTGACACATTATCCAAGCAAAAACCCCATTACCTTCAAGGTTTGTTGCCAAGGGTCATTTTTAGCTTTTGCTTAAATGTGTTGTTTCCTCTTTTTCCACCAACAGAACAAAAACACACATTCACTTCTCTTTACAATCTAGCTGTTGAAGAGTGGAGAGGCTGTGCTCTAAATTGTGCCAACAGTGCAAGTACAAGATTTATCTTGCAATTTCCTTTTCCAGTCTGGCATTGACTGTTTAACTCTTGACCTCCAACTCTCACCTCCATCACAGTGTGACCTTGTATTTCTTCTGCAACACTGTTGCTGTAAATTACCACTTGGGTTGAAGATTCAAAATTTGAAATATGAATAGCACTGACTAAAGTTACAAACATAATATAATATGGTGAGAGGAGATAAGTGTAGAATGCAACAAATATTACTTCATTCATTATGAACACCAAGTAATGCAAAACAACCCTATTTGCGTCAGTTCCATGGTAACCACATATGCAAATCTGTGACACATGAAAGTGTAGAAGAAAAAGAAACCAAGAAACTGCGTTTGTGGTCTGCTGCTGTGAGACCGACACATAAAGAGAGGAAACATTGCAGACGAGGCAGGGCTTCACACGGATCTTTATGTTTCGAGAAGACATAGCTATGCTGGTGCAGCTGCCTTAAGTCAATTCAATGAGGTTTATGTTTAATACGGTAAGTTTTGTTTTTATTGGATCATTGTGACCAGCAACACAAAGCTGATGTGTTTTTTTTATCTTCTGATTTGAACTGTGTACATGTGTATGTTTATCACTGTTGTTTCTGTTTAGCTGTTTTGGAAATGATGACTTGAAAAGGCAGAGTAAGGAAGAAGTTATCAGTTGTTGTATGATGAGTCACCGCTACAATAAGTCCTTCTATGAAAAGTAGTGATGACAGAACTACGGTGAACTGTTGAATATGTAGCCTAAACAATTAGGGGATAGCTTCACACTTTTTCAAGACTCAGATGCTCATTAGACATTAAAACTATTTTTGGTTATCTATTCATTCATCTTGTCCATACTGGCCATGAAGGGTTCAGGCTTCCAGTGTTAGGACAATCTGAAGACTACAAGTTTTATGAAAAGCTACAGAAATATGAAAAATTCTGTGGGTGTGGCTATCAGATCTGTGTAGCTCCTCATGTCTGCTTGAGGCTAGCAGCTCAAGGCTAGGATAGCAGCTACTAGCAAACACACCTGAATATCTAATTGAATGCAAATTGTACGTAGGACCTGAACGTAGGACCTAAATGTAGTCACCCTGACGTCACCCTTTGGTTTATGGACTGCCGCTTTGAAGCAGCCTTGAGTTCGTCATCTTGGTTTATGGCCATCACCATCTTGGCTTTTTTGCAATAAGAAGTGACAAGAGAGGGTGGAGCTTAGTAAAAACAAATGCAGCATAAGTACATTTTTAGGCGACCAAAATGTGTGAACTGAAAAAACATTGTGAAAGGGTTAAAGTTCTAAAAACCAAAACATGGACACTTCCCAGAACAGGTAATGCCGACCTGTCAATCACAAAGTACACCCCTAAACCTATTGAGGAGGACTTGAAACTAGAGATTGAGACCATAAACTCATGTTTTACTGAGATAATAAATAAAGTGAGAAGTAGGGCCATTTTCTCCTGAACCCTGCTGAAAGAATGTTGAAGTTCAAACCACTTACACACAGGTTTCCACTTCTGCTGCATTGATTTTAATATTTTTGTCCACCGTGAGACCGACAATGTTATTGGAGTTTAATGCTAAATCAGTGGAGTACTCTTTAGGAAGAACGATTACAGCAAGCTTTTGTGAGCATGTGAGTATTGTTTTCAGACTTAAAAAATAGGAGAACCTGTCTTTCAATAAAGTAATATATTGCAAGCTGTATTGAATAACCATTAACTGTTTGTTTATGTGCTTCTTTGGAATTGTATCTCAGTATTTACTCCTTTTCTTTACTAACATACTTATTATTTTTCACTCTGACACATGAACACCTCTTACAGATATGTGCACCAACACCACCAACATTACCATCACTATATGCAATCCGAACTACCTTGAGGGTTTGGCTTACAGTCCAGTGTTTCTCCTGGGTGTCCTTGTCAATGCTGCTGCTCTGCGTGCCTTCATTGCCAAACGGGCCTCCTGGACCGACACCCACATCTACATGCTCAACCTGGCAATAGCTGATACTGCCCTCATCATCTTCCTTCCGTTAAGGATCTATAATGCCTTCTTCTGCCTGCCCAAGACTCTCTTATGTACTTTCCTTATGTTCTTACATTTCATCAACATGTACGCCAGCATCATGACAACCACGGCCATCAGTGTCCATCGCTACCTGGTTATAAGGTTCCCGCTGAAGGCCAGATCATGGAGAAAGAAGAAAGAGACAGCTTTTGCCGTGTGTTTGCTCTTCTGGGGACTTCTTGTGACAACGTGCGTTATATTCCGAGAGGACAATTACCCGAACAAACTCTGGACCTGTTATGAAAGATGTAAAAATCTCCCACTTCATCCAGAGTTTATTGTCATTCTGGTGTTGCTAGGCTACATCACTCCACTGCTGATTGTTGTCTTCTGTTCCAGTCATATCATCCGTATTCTGTTAAAGATGAATGACCAATCAAAGGAAAAGAAAAGCACCATTGGCATAGTCACAGCAAACATGATCGTTTTCATAGTCTGCTACACACCGATCCATGTCAGCTTTGTTGTCAACTACTTTAACAAATTACCAGAAAACTGGCAAATTGAATACATACCTGCTCACGTGTATTTACGTGTGTCTGAATGGATCGCTACAACAAACTGCTGTTTTGATGCAATCAGTTATTATTTGCTATTGAAACACTTTTATTCATAAGTAAGAGGGAGTACAAGCATTTTGTTTAAGACTGAACAATGAAGACCTAATATAAATAATATTTTTAATGGGTACTTGATCTGATCTGAAGTTCAATAAAAGTTTCATAAAATAAATATTTGACCTGAATAAATTTACCTCTGGAGGGAAATGAACCCTGATGATGTCATCAGGGTATCTTGGCTTGGGCTTGAGTATTTACATTTTTGACAAAATCATGCATTACAAGTTGGGGTTTGAAATAAGTGGACACTAGGGGTTTACATGTCGTGTCTAAAAACGGATGGAAAACGCCAGTCGTGCTGCTTTAATGTTTTTATCTAAAGTACTTTGGGGGTTGCACAACTGTGGCACCTGCTGTTACAAAGCAACCAAAAGTGCTTCAATGACGATGATAATCAAGTTGTGGTGAGTTAGCAGTTAGCCTCACTGACCAAAAAAAAAAAGATAAATTAATTTCCACCGCCGCAAAAAATCCTCACAGTAGCTTTACTGCTTGATTTATCATTTTCCGTTTTGCTGACCTTTCAACCGGTTGTTGTGACGTCATTGGTTGGCAAGGGTGAAGAAAGTCAATGGAGACTCGAACAGATGGTAGAAACCCTTTAAAATTGCAGCACTGTCTGACTGATTGCAATGTCTATTATTTGATATTTTTTTAGGATTTATGCCAATGAATTGTATAGGGTATGGAAATATAACTTTTCAGCTGGTTCAATGTGATTCCTCGGTTGCAAACTGGTTCATTGCACAGTTGATTTGTTACTATAACTATTCATTTTTAAAGTCCTGCTTACTATATTTAATATATACAGTGGCAGAATAAAATGTAACTTAATCTGGTTTCACCTGAATCAACAAGTTGCTGCAGGAACTTTTCGGCTGCTTTAGGAATGATCGTGGGATTCATGTGTGATTTTGTGTCTTTTTGCATACAAGTACCTGTTACATAACTCACTCAAACTTTTGTTGACATTATGCTCTCTGTGTGATGTTCAAAGCATTATATCAAAGAAGAAAACAAGGCCTATTCTAATCTCTGCACCAGCAACAAACTCAACAAAACTAGTCTGTGTCTAGCTCAGCAGCACAGACAGACAATGACCAGTCAATGCACAGGCACCCATGGGAGTTCAAGCCTTTCACCCCCTCATGGAGGCCAGCTGAATACAGGCCAGTGTCCAGCTCCCTCTTGTGGCAAGGAAAGGAAATGCACGAACGACTGTCCCTCGGGCTCTCTGCTCTGGAGCTTTAGCTTTTGGGAAGTTTGAAACTGTCAATCTGCTGACAAATATGTCTAATTTAAAGAAAATAAACTGCACTAATGACCTACACATTACTTGAGACTGTGAAGTAATAGTATTGCATTTGTAAATGTGTGTATATGCATGTATATATAATGTATGCATTTATTTCTACGAGTGCATTCGGAACCACACTCGACAACATTAGCAGTCAATTATATAATGCCATTTAATAGCAGTACTCCAAAGATTGATGGTTATTATAACAGCAGTATCTTAGCAACTGCAAAAAAACTCAGCAGGCATCAGTCAAATGAGAAGGCTCAGTTCTGGCTGAGGTCAGGCCTGCAAATCTACTCTAATAACAGGAAACAGCTGAACTCAGCAGTCAGCCGAAGTCACGTAAATACTGTACATACATCTTATTCACAGCATTGTCACTGAAAAAACCCCAAAAAACAAAACCTCACACTTCAAACACAGTCCTGTCTCAGAAGAGCATGAAGGATCCCCCCTAAAAACTGAAACACTATAAGTACAGATGATTATTTACATTATTCACAAATGATACAGAACAGCTCCTTTTCCAAAATGCAAAACAAACAGAAAAGTTTTTGTGCTTTTCCTTATTACTGCACAGTATAATGACTATAAACAGAAAAAAGATGAGTACATTCATTCGCTCACAATGCTTAAGTATTTTCAAGATCCTTCAGTATGGCAGTTGACAGACAGACAATCACTAGACTACAGACCATGACAAAAAAAGCACAGGGTCAGAACAGATATGACGCAAGATGAGACACAGAAAGGGTTCCCTCACAGCAACTCAGTCCATTTGAAGGTTTGCTCATGAATTACTTATAAATCATTGTCATTACATATCGGAATAAACATGGCTAATGTCAGGACATCAGTGAATGCATTACATTGTATTCATAAAGAGCAGGACAAAGAGTCTGCATTCATTCTTACATATTTACATTACATAAGTGTGACATGAAAGTAGTTCATAAACAGACCCTCAAACACTGCTGGTAGCGTTCAGTGTCAGTAGCATCCAGACAGACAGGGGGAGCTGAAACAAATTTCAACAGTACAAGCCGACATCTAATAAAAAAATAATATATAACATTCAGCATGTAAAGGCCAAAGGCATACATATCACAAGTATACTGCAATAAGTGAGTTCTCTGGGACCACAGTACACAAGGTGCACTGCTGACTGAAATGGTCTTCATGGCACTTTAAAACAAGTTTCTCTCATTTTTTTTTTTGCTTTAGTAATCAGGCATCAGTAAATCATTCATGGCTTCGGCACACAGATGTAAAAAAAAAATGTAGTGTCCTGGAGATTTCAATCTTGAAGAGGGTTGATATGAAACTTTCAGATTTTATGATAGAGCTACAATGACATGATACATGTTTATTTCTGTTTGCAAGCTAGTGCCTGATATCATTTTTTTTTTTGGAGTTACTGTTTATCTTACATTATTATTTTAATCTAAATTAAAGTTTACTATGTACAGATAAACCATATATTGCTGCTCACCAGCACAAACCAGCATTAATTTGCTCGTGACAGAAATCAAGTCGTCTGGTCAGTTATCTAACAAATTCTCACTATTTTTTTTAAGTCTACTCTCTAGTTCTTCTTTATCTCGTCTCTATTTTATGACCCTCATCTCCTAGCTAACACGCTAACGCGCTCACACCATGTTGTGTTGATCTAAACGCCGACCATTTTATGGCACTGGACACTTTGACGGGTTGAATATATAGTCCCATTTGCCTGCTGGGAACATTTCCATTACCCCTATTGGCTTTGAGTTAGGCCAAAGGTTTCAATCATCACCGCTGTAACTGTCACTTTGTTCCGTATCACATCTGCGGGACCTTGAACCGCTGTGGGCTTAGGGGGAAATTTTGCCCAATAAACCGTACTGTGTTCTCTAATTCAGCATTAATGAATGTGGGTGTTCGTGGAATAAATCCCTAAGGTGACAGTGAAGGACAAGTTGTTATATATTACAGTGCATTTTCTTTAAATCCTTTAAAACACTCTAATTCTTCCTTTCTGTCCGGCTCCAATACAAGTCAGTCCAGTGTTGATGAGCAATCTCCCCAGACGTCCTCGTGGAATAATTGGTCATTTAAGAGTACATGACGCGTAAGGAGGCAAACGAATACAGCGATGGACGGCTGAGATGCCGTCATTACAGAGAGCATGCGGTTGGCAGAAATAGTGCTGACATTTCAGTCCTGCACTCTGCTCTCCAAAGATGTGAGTTATGGTCCCATATCCCTGTGAGACAGGTTAGAGGCATTTGGCACACAAGTCGTGCTTCACGTACACATTGAATACTAAATACCCTCCGTCACCTGTACAAAACCATGTAGGCATCCACTGTATGTGTTCAGTGAAGAGGACAGAGAGAGAAAACGAAACGGAAAGGATTTTGCATTTCCCCATCATCCATTAATGTGTCAGTTTTTTGTCTGAAGAGTCACCTGCAGCTTCTAAGGTTTTGCAGTTTCACTTCAAGTACCTAGTTGGCAATCAGACCAACAGGTAATATAGCGGAGAACAGATGGGTGGCAGTCTTGTTAAAGTTATCCAAGAGGGAAAAGGAATCCCGCTTCTATAGCAGTATCTTACTGGCTCTGCGGCCTCAGTTAATCTGCTCAGAGAAGGCTGCCTCTAAGTGTCCAACTTTGTCTCTGCCCCCCTTTCTGCTGTTATCCTGTCTTTCCTTCTTTCTTTCCCCTACATGCTCTCTCCTCCCTCATCCTGCTGTCGCTGAGTAGCAGGAGAGAGAGGCAACTCTGCAATGCAGACACAGCAACAACCTCAGTCCATCTGACCAATTAGTGTGAGCCAGGATATGAGTGGCAGACCCAGCAGCCAGTCATAAAGAAAGGCTCATCGTGGGTTGAAATAGGGGGGCCCTGAAAGACTGAGAGGGGCTCACAGGGTCTGAATGACAAATAAAGATGTAGGGAAAAAGGAAGGGAAGGGAGAGGGTGATGGACAGAATGAGGAGGAAAGAGAGAAGAGAGATCCATGTAAATAAAACAGAGAGCTCTAGACATGGAAAAGCTCCCATCCACATCATCTCCTCAAGAGTCACTGGCCAGTCTGAGTCCTATCACTGCAGTTCTTCTTACTCATCAGCTGGCTGAGATCCACCAGCTCGCCCAGCTCCCCTCGCTCCAGGGCCCCTCTCAGCAGAGCCCTGCTCAGCCCCGGGGCGTGTTGCTGGGATACATAAGCCTGGCCACTGGGAGCCGGCATGGAGGATGGAGGCATTGAGACGGGGACCATGCCGTGGCTGCTCAGGATGTATCCTTCCGGGGCTGGCCAGCGCAAAGGCAGTGGCTCGCCGTACTCCATGGGGGCGCTGGGTGCTGAGACCACCCTCCGGCGCTCAGGCGAGTCCTGGGGGGTCATGGGGTACACATATTCTCCTGCAGACTTCCGGAGAGGGGCTCTGGGAGTCCCTTTCATTCCTTTTTCTTGCTTACTCAGGCAGACGTAGTGCTGGCGTGGTGTGTCGTTTCCCCGGCACTCACCACTGTGTCTGCCGCCTCCCCCCTGCTGGAAGAGTCTGGTGGTCAGGTAGACGGAGGGAGGGATGCGGCATGGAGAGCCCAGACCGACAGAGCCTCCCCCCAGGTACGTCTGGCTGGTGTCCCACCCTCCAGAGTTGGAGTCAGACAGTCGTAGGCCTCTGCGTTTCTGCTGGGGTGTGTGCTCCGGGGTCGGCAGGAAACCCGGGTCGAGCTCTCCTGACTTCACCCAGCCGTTGGGCATGACAAACAGGGTTTCCCCGCCCTGGGTGCAGGGGCGTTCTCCACCTCCCTGCCGCGTCACACTGAGCACGGAGCCTCCCATGCCACCACCATTAGTCAGCAGGCCTCTTTCGCGCCGCTGGATAGAGGACTGGGAGGTGTTGCCGTGGCGACGGTTGGCAGGTTTGTGGGCCATGATCCAGCAGACGGCGAGGCCGGAGAGCGCCGCCCCGATGGTGAACGCGGACACTGCGGACGCCACAAGCAGGTTGAGGGAGACCAAGCTCTCGGGTTCAATCAGCAAACTCTGCTGCAGAATTCCTAAAGATTAAGACACACATTAACAAAGACGACATTTAGTATAACGTCTGTCCACAGGGTGCAGTTTTAAATTATAATTACTAAAGTGCTATTCTGCTACTTCTTCTTAGTGCTTTTCCCCTCCCACGATATAATAATTAATTAAACCATTACTAAAATAACAGTCATAATTGGTGATCGTGGGGTTCAGCATTATACAATGATTGTCTTTAATAGGAGCTTCACTCCAGTCTGGCCTTGGGGCTCCACAGGCTCCAGGTTCAGAGAGGCCTGCACTTGTCATCAGCACAGCTCACACCACAGCAGCTGACGCTCCTTTTCTCCTTCTCTCCTCTCTCCCTCACACTTTCCATCCTGCAGTCCGGTCAGTGAGTCTCTCCTCGCAGATTACTATTACCTCAGTGTTTCCACCCAGCTCTAATCACTCCCATCTGCAGACACAGCAGCTCATGCCTGTCCCCGGCTCGGCCTCTGCTGCACATTCACCACTCGGTTTAAAGTCTGTCAGGGCTGCATAATTGACTTCTACTGCAATCAGTTTCTAAGTGCAGGTTAAAAATTAGAAGCCCATGTATAAGTTTTAAACAAATCAGATTGATGAAGGCTTGGAATGTATTACGTACTTGTTTTCTGGAAATTTGGATCTACCTAAGTGGATTTCACGACTTTGAAACCGGTGTAAAACAGGCCGAACAGTTCAGAATGAATCTGCAGGAGAGGAAATTACTTTTTTTTTTGTTTCCACTGACTTTGAATTTCAGAGCAAAGTTCAAAGAGGCCCTCTCCGGCACTGCTGCAGTGACATCTGAGCCTCTCAACAGAGGTGACATCAGTATTTAATGCTAAGGTTTTTCCAGCTTGCTCGCCGGTTGCCCTCAGTCATTCCTCTCTCAGATGTTCAGCTTTGTGAGAACAAAGCTTGGTGACCAGGAGGATGTTGCACTTCCTATCCTGCAGTCTAGTGGTATTGTCTACCAGCAGTTACACCTCTCACATCCTCCCTAATTAAACGGTCTCACACTGGGAGCGTTATGACCTGTAGGCAGTAAGGTTGAAACCAAAATCCGAGATTGACTCCCACCTGATTCAGCTCTGAAAAAGACACCAAAACACTCAGCTGCTAATATGATGGTTGAGTGAATCTTGCTGAGCTAGGGGAAAAATAGTCACATTATACCTATAATTAAATTTAAATACGCTTAATTACAGAAATTGTCTAAAATATTCTCTCACATGGAAGTACAGAATCAGAGGTTTTTTTTCAGAACAAAATGTTCATTGACAAGCTGACAGGTGTAATGAGGATTTAGCCACTAGGCGGCACCTGTCCTCAATCCGCTGTACACAGCCAGAAACATCCATGTCATAGTGCTGCAACCTACCGTCACAGTCTCCTAGATGGGAGGTGGTGTTTCCATATTCCACATCTTGTTGAAAAGGCAGCCTGCAACACACAGAGATCAGCACATCAGAGTCTTCAATATTTCTCTTCATATACAATCACCATCCAGTAAACACGTTATTATAGTGCCATTAATTCACTATATACAGTTACGGTATATCATCTCATGGTCGAATGTTTACAGTCTAACAGAACATAAGTTAATAGAAATAACTAAAATGCAAAATATGTACTTTATATGAACATGTTCACATTTGCATGAAAACTGTACATTAATGGGGGAATTGTTGATAGTCATATATCAAATTGATATGGCACATATTGATGTGTCATGCAGTGTAATGGGATACACTATTGATTATCTCCTTTTAGTTGCCATCATCCCTCAGGGAGGTCAGAGGTCAGGGACATCCACAGGGAGTACGGATTGCGATACTGCTTACAATGTTTGACATGATACCAATAATACATCATACTGTTTATGGGAATATAAATCTATAAAGGATAATGATAGAAATCATTTTTAAACAATTATTTATTGATAGAGGTTTGTGTTTGCTAAATCAAATACTATACACACACACGTACATCTTTACTGGTTTAATAAGCTTACGAATTGAAATAAATACTAAATTGAAATAATATGAATGTTTACATATTCATGATTTGTTTTTTAAACTACTATAACATTTTACCATCATTGTACAGCTTTATTAAAACTTCCTGTCTGAAATAGGATGTGTGCTGTAATTCAGTGGTTTCTTGCTTAACCAGAAGTTAACCAGAACATTTACTTCTTAAGTGCAAATAGACCAGAATTGGGTGAAATTACTATGACAGACTCGAACAAATTCATAAATAAAAAACAAGAAACCTTTTGCACTTAACTAACTTATGTTGTTTAATATATATGAAACTTATACATATACCACTGTAGTATCTTCTTATATGTAACTATAGAATATTGATTGTCTTTGTTTGGCCGTTTCTTTACTTATTTAATTATCATTTTCTTCTTTATTGCATTAGCCCCTAGTTTGATTTTAATAACTGAGCAACAAGTATCGTTGTCCACCATATGTCTGTTATTTCTGTTTCTTTTGTTTTCTTACATATGTAACTATGTCCATAATTCTCTGTGAGGTAGTATTGTGGAATAGACAAAAATCAAAAGCCTTGCTTGCAGTCACGGGAGCTTGAATCCACATAGCTCAAACTACAAGGACACTGTGCCATCCTTTAGCATTTATTCTCCTTATCTTAGTGATAAAGCCCATTTTCAACACTAGCTTACTTGCTTTCCATGTACAACATATAGGAATGTTGTAAATTTGCCAATAAAACTATACACATATAACAACTAATAAGACTAATAAGTCTACAGGCAGCGGGTCTGCTGCAGAGTAGAGAAAATGTTCACAGGTCAGTGTGTATGTGTGTGTGTGTGTGTTGTGTGTGTGTGTGTGTGTGTGTGTGTGTGTGTGTGTGTGTGTGTGTGTGTGTGTGTGTGTGTGTGTGTGTGTGTGTGTGTGTGTGTTGTTCTCACCGTGTGCCTGGTCTCAGGAAGGAGCAGGTGCTGCCTCTGGTCCAGCCACAGTACGGGTCCCTGGAGGCTAGACAACTCCTACACAACAATGGAAATAAAGAGTTTAGAAAGACTGAGTACTGACCTGATTTTCCGAGCGGCCATATTTTACTATTTTAGTAGGAAACTCACCCTGGGAAATCTAGAGAACAGCTATGAATTTCCAGTGAGTTAGCTTGCTTATTGTTTATTTGGCTAACAAGTACCTAGTTAGGGAAAGTGGGCCTTGGGAAACCTTAAATGTGACAAATTGTATGTGCCTATGGACTCATGATATTGAGCTGTTATTTTTTCTATTTGTTTTCAAATCTTATATGTGGATCACTGGTAAATGATAAACCCTCATCTGGTATTCATCACTGCAGTCACACGTACTGTTCCAAGTTGCTTCTTCTTCATAGTTTTGTGTATTCAACTGTGATATATGACCACTGTGGGAATCAGGTTCACTGAGTCGGGTTCTACTTCAAAAGAACTTCCCCATATGTGCAGTTACAAACAAATGCCTTCTTGTTTTTAATAATAAATCATCTATTTTATTACAAACTAACATCAAGACAACGTTGAACTCCTTGTTTCAAGTTAAGTTTTATTTCCCAGGGATATAATTCTCCCAAGATAAACAAGCTACACACAATCTATCCCTTACTGATTGAAACATCAGTAGAATTGTATTACATTTTATATGGACAACTGCACTAATAGGGAGAGTGAGCACAGGGACAAAACTAAAGTTGGCCAGTAAATCGTACCTTGGCTAATGGCCATGACTACATCAACCGAATTATCGTACAAAGAAACATTGACGGGAAGAAAATTACTCTCCAAGGCAAAAACAGGTGACAGTTTGTCGCTTACTTCATGCAGCGTGAGTGCAGGTGGCAGCGAGATGTGGGCACGCGGACCAGACAGGAGGGGAAGGCCAGCAGCAGAGTGTGACTGCTCTGGTCCAACGACAGAGACAAGAGCTGCCGAGCCTGAGGAGTGTCCTCACCACACCTGCAGACAGCAAGACACAAAATTGTGAAGACTGGAAACAAAATTGTGAAGACTGGAAACAAAATTAGGAAGATTGGAAACAGAGGTTGAGGAGCCAGAAAAGGAGGACAATGTAGACCTTCTGGCCTCAAATGAAGTTGTGATAGGGTCAAAGCCCTCATCTGTTGTTACTTCAAGTCAGACAGACTCATGACCTAACCCTTCTACAAAGGGTCAAAACATCAGCACTGATTTATGTAGGCCTGCTCAGATACAGCACAGAGCCAGAGCTGTGTGGTATGAAGAATTAAACTCTCTTTTGTGGAAGCCAGTGGATGAAGCCAAAGTGCAATTTTTTTCTGGCTAGGTCCTTCACAGTAATACATGAGACAATAATCAAATCTAAGTTGTAATGGTTTTCTGCTGCTATAGAAAATTGGAAAACATTAAAACAGGAATAGTTTGTTAATATTATGATACATTCAACAAGAATAACAAGATGCTTCTTTTCATCCTTAAGTCAAATAGATCTGAGACATTTAGCTGTTGAATCCATAAGTCAGTTGAGAAGGAACTATTCAAATGATGTTTTCCATCACTACTCAAACTCCACATATTCTCCGATTTCTACCCTCTCAAAAGTGTACGTTTTATGCTTTTCTTTGCATCCTTTGGTTTTGGACTGTTCAAATAAAACAAACAATTTGAATAATAACCTTGGACCTTATAATGGTAATTTTGTAGTATTTTTTACTTTTTAAAAAATGATTTAATTAAATAACCAGACGGATTAATCAATGTCACATTAATCAATACGAATGATTATAAGTTGCAACTGGGCGGCAACCTCCTGATCTGAAAAGTGAAGCCAATGCGTTAGAGCCTTAAACTTGCAAGGGGCGAAACTTCTGGTTGCAAAAATAAGTCTGATTGTATGGAAGTCTATGAGAAAATGACCCTACTTCTCACGTAATTTATCAACTCAGAAAACACTGTTAATATGAGTTTATGGTCCTAATTGCTAGTTTCAAGTCTATTTCAATACGACATGATGTTCATTTTGTAAATTGTGGTCCCATTTAGAGTAAAATAAAGCAGGTATACTTCAGGGTGTGGTGACTTGTGACTAACAGGTCGCTGCCACGGCATTGTCGAGTCTGTGAATCGTCAATGTTTTAGTCGTAGAACTATAACCCTTTCACAATATGTTTTCAGTTCATGAAAAATAATTGTAAAATATGGTCGCCTGAAAATGTTGTAGTCTGTTCAGCATTCGGTTGTATTCATCTCCACCCTCTCATGTTACTTCTGGTTGTAAAAAGCCAAAATGGCAAGGCCAAAATTGAAAAGACACTTTTTATGTACAGTCTATGGATGTAACCTTAAAATTCAAATGTTTAACTATATATGAATATAACTTTATTATAGATATGGTCCAATAAATAATAAATAATCAAAAATGTTCAAATTAAATTTTCAGAATATGTGTGATTGCAGACAGTTCTTGTGTGAACTGTTGCTGCTGCTTTCAAGTTCTCAAATAGAAGCAGGCAACAACATGTCAAAACATATAACTTAATGAAGATCAAAGACAAATATGTCTTGACTCCTACTCACTTCTCTGGGTTGAATCCTTCCACCTCCTCCAGAAACACACTGCCGTGTGAGGCAGTATCTCCACTGGAAATCATTAGAAACTTCAGGATGGTTCCTCGGGTAGAGCCCAGGAACAAGACGGTACGGTTCTTATGGGGACCAGCTTCAGTGTCCACCACCATGGTTGTCAGTTGGTATCTAGACACATCAATAGTGAAACCGATTTCAATCAACAAAAAGAAAACATGTCCTATCCTTCCTACAAGCTATGATGCATATTTACACTTCCCTTTTTTCATTCTATAAAAAGTTCTGCGTTGGCTACCACTATCAAACAACTGAGTCAGTATGCCTACCGTCCCATAGTCTTGACCACCCAGGGTCTGTGCCCCAGGAGTGGAACGGTCTCGTCCATCAGTGGGTGGGTCTTCACAAAGTTCAGCACTTCATCTGGCAGCGTGGTAGAGGAGCTAAATCTGGATCCCTGCACTGCACATCCTCCTGGTCTTCAGACAGAGAAAAAGACAGAAAAGTGAGAGTTGAGGAGTAGACGGATAGGAGGAGGAGAGCGAGCGATAGAAGTCCAGAGAGAGCAAGAAGAAAAGAGCCAGAGGAGTTCTTTCTTTGCGGCTGCTGGAGGCTGTATTTGAATATTTGCTGAATAGTAGGGAAGTTGCTGTGTGATTGACAGTTGGCGCTTATAGCAGGGGAGTAAGTAGACTATCTATGTAGACAGATGCTCAGTAAAGCATCACTGCAGTATTTTGCCCAAGAATGGCTCACATACACTTTGTATAACAATACCTCGGTTTAGGCACCGCTTCGTCTGGCACAGGAGTCCAAATAGACTCGGGGGATTTCTGCTCTTTAAACCGGCCCTCAAAGACGTGAGCGAGCTGCTGCATGTCAAACACACACACCGCAGAGCCGGGGATGCTACGACGGAAAACACAAATAAGACAGTGATGAGAAGATTTGTGTTTGTGCTTGTTTGTGTGCACATTGTTTGCATCTCTGTACCTGTTTGGTGGCGTGGAGAAGAGACCCAGGATGACGTCTCGTCCCTGCATGTGGATGATGTTGCTTGTGGCGTGCAAGAGGTTGAAGTAAAAGTGTGAATCTCCCGGCACGGAGCAGTTGAGCCGCGCCTTCAGAAATGTGGTCCACTGTTTCTCAAGGACGCGCTGAGAGCCACCCAGGTCTGCCTTACACACACGAGCTACACGAGACACCATCACCTAGTATATAACAAGCATGGTTTAGTGAAATGGAGGGACAAAATAATAAAATAAGAAGAAAGGGAAGAGACAGAAAGCACCTTCTCTAGATGATGAAACTCCATGGCCATCTCTCGGAAGAAGAAATAAATATGAGGCCCCCACTCCATGGAACTCACAAAGTAGGGCTCTGAAAAAGAATATGAGAAAAACACAGTTACACAAACACACACTCATACAGAACAGTAGCGATGCAGTGCTGGGGGCCAAACATAACGCTGCACAGTCCGTGACATGGAGCTCTAATAGCAGTAACATCTACATGGGCCGCTGTCCACGGGCTCCGGTCATCAAATATTCATATCCTGTTTAATTTATCATCTTGGACAAGACGATACACATTATTTATCATTTATTCATCCAGCACTGTTCCAGCTTTGACCTGCGCTGGCTTGTTTTTCTCTCCATGGACAACAAACTCAACTGTTCAATCTACAACTTGTTAAAACCCTGAAACTGTCGAGTCAAACTAACCTCAATACATCACTCAGTCTGAGCGAGTTTCACTTAAAATAAATCTAGTTAATGTAGGTTTTTATCATGTTTGGTTTCATTGAATGAAGCTTATTATCTAGCTCCACAAAAAGACAGCCACAGCAATTTAAGTTTTTAGTACACTATTGTAGATAATGGTGATGGTTTCTTAAATTTGCTTCTAGATTATCTATTGAAGGCGTCTGACGCAGGACAGTCATTTTAATGTGACTGTTTCTAAAAGTACCTCTAAACCATTTGGAGTCGTGTTTGACTGTGCGGAGGGCAGGGCTGTCTCCGAGACTACGATAGATCACCGCATCGATGGCCAGGAAGTCTGTCACAGTACCAGTAAAGAGACTTCCATCTGAGAGGCAGAGAGAAGCACAGAGAGGGGAAAGGAGGAGATTAAGAGGAAGAAGAAGAAGATACAGATTGGAGAGATAGCACAAGGTCAGGAAGATTAAAACCAAACAAGCAATGCAGCTAGAGGTCTGACTATAAATCATTTGTAAAGGTAAACACAAGGGCACAGACGTTTCAATGTCTGGAGCTTAAAACTGAGTCTGATGTCTGCTAGAAACCCTGAATTCTTTGTCCTTTAGTGTGCAAACTGAAGCTATTACCTGCAAATAGAGCCACATTGGCATGTCGTGGATCATATGGGCACCGTGCCATCCCACTGACAGGCTCTCCCACCATTTCTAGAGTGTCTTTCTGCAAAAAGAAAAGAATATAAATGTTTATAGTGACAAACTGGCAAGCACACAGAGAGTGGCCAGCTGACAGATAGATGGATACTAACAGTGTAGTTGGCACACAGCGGGTTGAAGGCGTTTGTTCCACATACAAACAGGCCACCATGCTGGCTGAGTAAAACCTTGATGAAATTACGGCACTCTCCCTACAGAGAAAAACACAAAATAAATGATTAAAGGGGAGAAGAAAATCACAAGCTACAGGGCAACAGTTTTGAACCAAAGATAAACTCAAAACTACCAATCAGATCAAGTGGGCTGCGACTGTGAAGTATAAAAAGTGGAGAAAAAAACGATCCTTAACACCTTGGACCACACTCCATCTGGAGGAACCACAGGATAGGGACTTTGAAAGCTGTCTTCAAAGAGGAGTTTGCTGACTGAGCTGCTGCTACTGAATCTGAAACTTGATGACACTGGTCAGCTCCTCGGCCCCTTTGTGATACTACTACAGGGCCTGATTACATGAATTTAAAGATGGGAAAATCAATCGATGGAACTTGAATGAACCTGTGTAGATTGATGATTTGGTCATCAGTCACTAAATTGGTATTGGATGATGCTAGCAAGTGTTCCCAGCCTACAGTTGTGCGACAGTTATATTATGTTGGAGGATATTTTGGTAACTACTGAGATTGAGGCAGCAAGTAGTTTGCATAAAAGCAGCCTGGTTCTGCATACCAGCACTTGTAAAATGAACTCATTAACACATTATTGTATTAATGCTGGTTATGTTTCCTGGAGTCTCTGCTGTTTGAATTAAACGAATGACTTATCAAGTGTTAATCAGTGAGCATTACAGATTTTGTTAGCTTTGAAAAAAGCCAGGCTAACGTTAGCCGCTGTCCCCTGTTACCAGTCTGTGTGCTAATCTGGGCCAAGACTTCCGTTTTCGACAATTGTTCATTATTTATAGTCCGATTAGAGACTTGAGATGCGAGACTATAGTTGGAGTTCAGAGACGACGTGTGCGACCGTTTTACAACAATAAAAAAGCTAAATCATCGAGAGACGATAGCCGGTGGGTTCCGATATTTAATTTCGGCCTCTTTTGCTCCCTCCCTACACAGACTAATTAACTGCGTTCAACCAAAACCTGCTAAAACATGATTGGTCAATACTTCTACTTCAATACAACCGGAAACCGCTTCCGTTACCAAAATAGTGTTCCGTTGCCTCTAAGGTCCTCAAAAATCACTCTCGTAGTATCCCAAAAAGAACATCATTGACAGTATAAAATCAGAAGAAAAATTTCACATTTGAAATATGCTCTCCAGCTCAAACACAGAGGAATACCATAAGTTCATGAGCATGTATAATTCAATGCCAAGAGCTCTGTTTGGTTGGGATTTGGCACACAATAAAATAAAGTGCAAATACAACTGTTTCCAGTTTTTAAACCAAGCTGAGCTGAGACAACCAGCTTCTAGCTCTCGCTACATAGTTACTGACCAAGATAGTGGTACCAATCTTCTTATCTATCTCTCGGCAAGAAAGCATATAGTGAATTTTCCAAAACTTTTTCTTTAACTAAGTTTTAATAATGGTTAGTAATGGATGCAGTCCATACAGGTGTTACAGTTAAGTTATTTGCTGCCATCGTTAATGTTAGTAGTTCCACCTTTGCTTTCCACTCTATGAAAAAACACCAATCAAAGTCTCTGCTGTGAAAAATGTCTATTTTTGGAATGTCATGACTTTATAAGCACACTTACCTAATAGATTCTATAAGACTGTGAAACATTATGTCTGTTCTATATGTCAGATGATTCACAGCTGCATCATTTAATCTCAGCCCTATAAATTGATCTCTTCATGTGAGTTAGTGGGCTTTAGCTTAACCCCTCTGTCTTTTGTCTTCTTCCTCTCATGCTCTCGCCATCTCTCCACCTTGGGCAAGTCTTTCTCTTCCTGTCTTTTATCACAGTTTGTTTTGCTCATACATATTTTCTTCTTTCATCTGTGTTCTCCGGAGCAACACATCTTTTCCCTTTTATTGTTTCTCAGGCTCTTTCTCACTACCCGGTGGCTGCCCTATCCTCCTTATGTGTTTCTTCCCCACTCTTACTCCACCTACACACATCTCTTCACCACCCCATCCTTTTCCTCAACTGATTTCAATTACTGTTTCCTCCCTGAGGCTGTGTCACTCTTTCTCTTCTCAGTTTGCTTTATAATGTTTCCTCTTGCCTCTTTCTCTTTTTCCATGAGATCCACCCTGATTGGATATTGCTGATGGCAATGCTACATTTATACAATAAAGCTTATATTTTAGGTAACACCCTGTCAAGCAAGCTACCATCCCATCAAATCTTTTTCTTTTGTAGATTTGATCACATGCCTTTAATATCTCAGAACATTGTCAACTATCACTTCATATACACACAAAATTGCCCCACTAGTCTTCCCCACAGGCTATGAATGAGAAATATGAAGAACAATTGGCACAATGCAGGTGTGCAAGACAATGACTTTCCAGCTTCATGGATAACTTTTGGCCTATGCAACGTTTCGCTGAGCTAACGTGATTAAGTCGTGTTGATTCTGTATCAAAAGGATCAAATTTGTGTAAATACCGTATGCAGGTGCACCCAAAGGAAAATAAGGTTTCTATAACAGCTGTAGTGTCTGTCCATGCGTGTGATAGAGTAGATGTTGTTGATGCATGTAGGAGTGGATCTCAGAGCGCTGTGTACAAGCACTGTACCTCATGTTTGCCCTTCATGTGGCACACTCGAATGTCGTTCTTATTGGATTCCCATGTTCGTTTCTGCCAAAGGAACAAAACACAGTCTGAATAAGTTTGTTATGTATGTTTATGTACATTATCAGTTGTTAGTGAGTGTTTGGTTTTGTGTGCATGAAAATTGGTCTTACCTTGCTGTAGAACATCTCATCACCTGCCATGTTATCCAGCTCCACTCTGTACAATTCATCTCTACAAAACACAAAACAAATCAGTACCACATTTATTACTATAGGATATCTGATATATAGTGTAAAGAATGTGTAAGGAAGGGGTCAGCTATTAGCCTGATTTTTCATCATTGTTTAGTGAGGACCAGTTTTAGCGAGTTTTCAACATGTTTTTATTTGTTTATTTATTTAATTCCTGTCAGAATCAAACTGATCTATAAAACCTCTTGTTCTAGGATTTTACCTACCGGCAGATGTTATTATTGTTTACCATTAGTAAGTGAGGGCTAACAGAGTGACAGCAGCTTACATGTTATAGTCATTTGCATAAAATTGTATATGTGAATGTCAGATCTGTGCAGCTCATAACAGTGGCCTGACTCATTTATAGTTGAATGACATTTCTGCTGTTGTTGTTGCTCTAGAAATTATGTCATCATCACACCATTTCTGTTAGACTACCACCTGTTTGTGTTTTTTGTTGACACAAATCTGTTCAAACTAGCTAAGGCAGTGTATTTGAAACTATGTTTGAATGGTGTTTTTTCCATTTAAAGTTGGTTGATTTTATAATGTATTGTTTTTCATTAGCTAAGTTTGGTTAATTTTATGCGAATTAACTTTTGCAGGAGGACCAGATTTGGCCCAATAACCACTATTTGCTACGACAGTTCACTATCCATATATAATGTATAAGTGTAATGTGAACAAACAGCTTTCACTTGACATTTAACAACATGATTGAATTTCTCGCTACCACAAACTGAAAATGTCCTCTGCAGAGTGACAGCAGATGGAAGCTGAGGCATCAAATGAAAGCAAAAGGATATTAATGCAAACACGTCAGTAACACACAGTTGGAGGTGGTTGCCGTTGGTTACCTGGCTCCTATGTAGAGCGTGCGGTTGACTTGGAGGACCGTCTGGATGTGCAGCTCCTGCCTCTGAGCTGAACGATGAGCTCTGCCCAAGAACACTGGATACCTCCGCACAACTGACGTGAACACACACAGTCAAATAGAGTGAAACACTTACTCAAAAAGAAGCCAGAAATGAAGTGCCTTGCTCAAGGATACTTTAATAGTTGATGACAGAGCGAGTCAATCTATATTTACGCTAACAACTTCTCTAACTCTCACTTTAATAGTATCTTTGCTCATTCTTGATGCCTTTGTTTATGAAAACAAAGATAATGGGAATAGATGAATGGTGCAGCATAAGTACACTGAAGTACTTTTGTTGATGCATGCAGTTCCATAATGAGAAAAACTGTGTGCGACCATTACTGTAATTTTATCATAAAAAAGTAATTCCCTCCCTCTCCTCCCTACAATCCAGATAAGTGGGAGAGTACAGATGAGATGGAGAGAGAAAGTGGCAGTATCAGAGTATAAGAAAGTTTCAAAGTGGAGGACAACGGTCTCCACAGGGAGCCCTCATCATCAGAAGACAGATTGGGAGAACGTCTCATTGTCCTTGACTGCAGGGGAGGGAGAGTGGAGAACGTGGTGATCCATCGCCACCTGTCTCCACCCCTTCTCTCTTCCCTCAGCCTTCTCTCCTGTCGTCTGTATCTCCCCCCCTCGAATCCAATTGCCTCACGCCTTTTCATCTTCCTGGGCCTCTCAAAATCCATAACAATCATTTTTCTTGCTCTCTTTCTTTCTGTCTTTACATCTTTCTTTCTCTCTCATATTTATCAGTCTACCATACTGCCATTGAAAGACAGAGTGAAGTCTCTTTATCTATCTTTATGCCTGGGTAGCTAGAAAGCTGCTCCACACACTCTGACCCTTGACCCCCCAATTTCCATCTCCACCGTGAAGCAATTCATCATCAGTTCTGCACATACAGTCACACCCACACACACAGCAGGAAGGAAACATACCCTCTACAGGGACGTAGCTGAGTGGACTGGGTTCCTCTGGGAATGAGCCATCCGCCAGTTGAAGCAGCAGGAGAAGAAATGTGAGGGGTGGAGCCATTGTCGCCATGGCAGCAACACACATGCACTGAAAAGAGAGGAGAGAGAAAAATATAATTTTTGTGTACGCTACATGTTCCTTTGCGTGTGCATATGCATGAATGTGTTTTTGACTTTATGACATAATCAACAGGTCTGTGTGTGTGTGTGTGTGTGTGTGTGTGTGTGTGTGTGTGTGTGTGTGTGTGTGTGTGTGTGTGTGTGTGTGTGTGTGTGTGTGTGTGTGTGTGTGTGTGTGCAAGAATAAAGGGTCAGAAGTGCAGCAGGGTGAGTGCTGCCACCAACCTGGCTTCAGCAGGGAGCTGATGTGTGTCTATTGTCTTCTCAGGGGTGTAATAGGGCTCTATTGTTAGAACTGTCAGTCCATTGTCAAACAGTTTGAATCAAATGGGATTCTCACAGTCATATAACACACCGCGAGACGAAACAGTCACAGGATTACAAAGCCACTTTGGGTGATAATGTTCCTTTCGTTCATGATGGTATTTGCAACAAAAAAGAAATAGCTGGTCCTTAGAGGGAGTTAAAAAAGAAAAGATGAAGGGAGTGACTCGGGTAAGCTGGACAATGTCTTTTGAAAGGTCAAAAGTCAAGAATGCTCTAAATCTTGTGCAAGGAAAGGAGGAGGAAGAAAACAGGCCACAAAAGGTCACACTGTGCAAAATACGTGCACACACACACAAACACAAGAAAACAAGAGTCTACAGCCATGCTAGTCGTTTGGCAAGACACCAGACCCCCAAACTACTCCCCAGGTCCTGTATAGTAGCCGCCCACTGCTCCTTATACTAGGAAGGGTTAAATGCTGAGGATTAGTATCACTATGTGCTGTGCTGTGTACATATGTGACAATATAAGTTGATATGATTTGAGTTAAATGATTATATTTACTAGCGTTTAGCAGGTTTAATGTTAACAATGTTCACCATTTTAGTTAGCATGCTTAAATTAGCTAATTAGCATTCAACCCAAAGAAATGTTACAGCTGTGGTCGATAAAAATGTCAATACTTTTAAAAGTATTTGCTCACAAACCAAAGTGCTTGACGAATATAAATGTTGATCGTATGGTGGTGAAAAGTCATGGGATCACTTAAGTCTGTAGGATTCATCCTCTAGGAACCATCAATATCTGACATAAATAATGCCAATCCATCCAATATTGAGACATTTCAGTTGAGACAAAAACGTAGGACTGTTCAAAGGACCAAAGACCTAGGTCAAAGTGTCAAAAACAAGCCCCCATGCTGTACATCAACATCTCTTTCCCCTGTAAAACCAGAACAGTGGAATAACACGGCCGCACATAAGTTACGACCAGTCATAAATTGTAGCACCTACGCCATCAAACTCTTTGTAAACCTAGAAGCTTTTCTATGCATTTACTCAAAATGCTTGAGGCGGTGCTACACTGTCTTTGATGTGAGAATACTTTGAAAAAGAAGAGGAGATAAAAAGAGAAGGAAAGAAAAGACACGACAAATGAGGAGAGCAAAAAGGGCGGAGTACTCAGGTTTTGCCTTTGGTTTCTTAAGAGTGCCGCTAAAATCCTGGACAATGTTTGATGAAAACACAAATGAGAAGAAAGGTTTGAAATTGGAGAAAAAGATGTGAACAATATGAATGTCGTCAGCAAATCAACCTGAATGCCGTGTTCCATTTCCCCCAACCAACCCCCGCTTATTTTTCATCTTTCATCTCTCTTCCTCCATCACCCACCTCCTCCCTTCATTTCTCCTTCTCTATACCTCTCAGCTTGTCTGTTCCAGAAAAAAAAACCTGCTTTAAAAGAAAAAACACCAGGTAGAGAGGTAGGTGATGGGCTAGTTGCTAAGGTGATGACAACTGCTATTTGAAGCACACAGATGCACAGATGTAACAGGCACATACTCATTTAAATAAGCACATTCAGGCGGTGTAGATCTGCAGACTTTACACTAGGGGCCACTTCTAATGAAAATTCTAGCCCAAAGATTGCCGGTTTGGCATCTCTGAGCCCTGTCCTCATCAGGAGCACTGGAACAGCCCTGAGGGGTCTTGTTTCATTTTCATCTCCATTGGGATTCCCTGAACTAGAACTGATTGAGTCAGGTGTATGGGGTCAGCCCCATTTCATTATGGCCATTTCATGAGATGATCCAAATTTGATGGTTAAACCTAAAATTAAATTCTGTTGTCTTGTACAGACTAAAAGGATGAATGGAATTAAATGAAGCGTGTGTTCCAGTGAGCTTAAGCATCATATTTTTGTGGTTTGCATTTTAAAATCGCACTACCTCTTCTCAGAATCATATCGCATACATATCTGAACACACATTGAGGTTTACATATTTTTAGATTCAGTGTGACTTACTGTTTCTAAAAGTATCATTATCTCCATCCATCACATAATAAACATTAATAAATTTAATTAGATATTGTAGAAAAAAGATGCTCCTGACATTTCAGGACTTAAAAATACATATTTTTCCGCTTGCCTGTGGTGCTATTTATAAGTCAAGATTATTTTGATGTGAGTTGCCTAGTTTTGGTGCTTCATGAAACTGCTCACAACAAGGTCCGGGATCATCTTTGAATGATCATGAAATCTGGAAAGAGACAATGCTATTTGTTTTTGTATTTGTTTGACTCTTTTAGCATGACAATCCCAAAATACGCAACTCCCACCAAAACAATCTAGTATGATAAATAGCAAAGAAGAAAGCAATGAACTGTCCCATAACTTTCCTTCAGTATGAAAGTAATCCAGTGATTTTCCAGATTTACTTCAGTGCCAATTTGCCAAAATGTAAACAAATATAGACAAAAAAAATGCTGTGGGAGTTGTAGCACAGAAAAAATGAAAAGCAAAAATGTACATTACTAAGGCTGCAACCCTGTAACCCACCAAATAACTTTAAAATACTACTTAACTGTCCAATCAACAACAACACTCTCATCTATCCATTCATTTACAGATATATTTTTTCCTGTCTTGAAAACTTTAAAACATACAGACAAGCCTGCAAGTAAAAAAAGAAGCTGGGCATCCCTCATTCCTTCCTCACTCTGTTATTTTCTCTCTCACACACAAACATACTTGCAAACAGCCTTCCCATGCTACATACCAACAGCCTGCGGCCTATCATTGATGTAGCCTCCTCATTAGAATGTGTATTGATTAATGCCATGGATCTATAAGATAAACCATCAGATCTGGGCCAAGGCCAACATATTAGAACTCTGCTGCTGGGCAGTGCCTTGACGTGGCAGTGTTTTTAATGCTCTGGGCTATAAAAAGAGGTTTGGGGCAGCGCTTTGATGCATGGTTATCAAGGGTTCTGAGTTTTCCCTGCTGAGTGGAAAGACAGAACAGACAGGTGAAAGACAAAAGACAGACGTGGTTTGAGTAAAAGACATAAAAAGGGGAAGAGAGATACCGCCTGCTACAGACTTGCAGCTCATCAAGCTATAAAAAAACAGACTGCTGGTGACAGAATGAGTATCGTGAAATCAGGGGAAGAGAGCAGAGCGTGTGAAGAGAAGAAAGGGTGTTATGTATTTGTGTCAGATCTTGTTGTGATAGGATTAAATGGTGTGACACTGACACGGTTTTCATGGAATGCATGTAATGACGCCGACAGCCGTGCAGTATAATTTACCCTCATCAGACAATAACCCATTAGCAAATCACCTGTTAACACTCACATCATTAACCAATCAGCAGGTCATCTGAAGAAGCATAATCCCCTGCGTTCACCTCTTATCAGTTTGTCCATATGTTTTGTCCTCATCAGCTGGGACTGAGCTCATTTTGATAAAGTCTTTCACTCTAGTTTGCTCTTGTTCACCTGCCACAGCTGATCCGACAGGAATAATAGGAGTCAAGCAGCATGCTGGGAAATTCTACACAGCCGCACAGTATGTCAACAGACTCTATGAAATATATATATTTAATATTTACCCATAATTTCATCCGAAAATTCCTCAGTGGCCTTTAGTGTATATTGGACATGCTCATGTTTGCACAAGGCATCTCAACTATTAAAGCCACTGAGCAGAATCAATACACTCTCATCCTGCTAAACAGAGACCAAGTAAAAAGCAACATCCCTACCCGCACTGAGCAGCATTTACTGACCACGGGGAAACACCAAGACGTAAATATAAAAGGCCTTAGCAGTCCATGAAGGCACATCTAAAACCAAACCCAAAGACGCCTTTGCTGGAATGCTTGAGTCATGATTTGCTGCAACAAACTACAGTACAGAAATGAAATATTCCTTTGATATATATGTGTGTGTGTGTATGTGTGTGTGTGTGTGTGAGTGTGAGAGTGTGTGTATGTGTGTGTGTGTGTGTGTGAGAGCGTGAGTGTATGTGTGTGTGTGTGTGTGTGTGTGTGTGTGTGTGTGTGAGAGTGTGAGTGTGTGTGTGTGTGTGTGTGTGTGCATGTGTTTGTGTGACAGAAATTGGACAAGTACAATTAGAAGCACATCTTTCCGTTTGTCTTGACATTTCGTTACTGTTTCTGAAATATGTTTTCTGCTGCCTTAAATCTGTCGTTGTGATTATGTCTACAGGCAGAAAAAATCTCTCCCTCTCTGTCTTTTCCTCTGTCTCTCGCTAGCTGCTGCAGCCACTCCACTCCGTTCCTTTTGTTACCGTAGCAACCAATAGCAAAGCTAGGCAGAGATGTTCTATTGCAGTAGATATAAAAGCGGGGAGGGCGGGTTCGCCCTTTAACACGTACGTGCATACATTTGTGTGAGCATGCACACACTGATGCATACGCTTGAGCTTTAACCCAAATATACGATCATATGAGCATGAACACATACGTGGACACACATGTCGGGAGCTGGGGGTCCCCCTTTCTCAGCAAGGAGGGGGATGGGGGAGCTGCAAGCATTTTGTCTCCACATTATCCACACTCTGGCAAGACAGTATGGCTCATTTGAAATCAATATGTCAACAATGGAATACATCTTTTAAAAACTCAACAATGCATTCATCACACATTTGCTTAGAAGGGATGTTTAATGCTGAGCTATTCTTTCAAGGGGTTTCCCCTTCAACAATTTAATATCTCAGCTGAATCTCTATGAGCTAGCTGGGTGATCATTGTTCTGTGTTTATGTAAAACCATTCAGACTCATTAGAAAGAACAACTTGACTGGAGCTGTGGTGAAATTGGATTTCTTTAACAAAAATAATTATGTGAAGATAAATCTCTTTTTCTAAGTAATGCTCTTTGTCAAAGGAAGCAGGCTTCCTTTACTTGATTATTATGACTGGTTGATTTAGAATATTGAAACAGAAGCATCAAGAAAGTTAAATATAAACTGTCAATCAAGACATGATATATCGACACGAAGACTTGGCTGAGATAGAATCCTTTACTACTTCTCATTTGTAACACACTTGCTCCTTGAAGACGGTATGCAGGTTAAAGCCTGGAATAAAAGAAAGATGGCCTGAGGGTAGAACCACAGACACGGGCTAAACTGGGAGAAGTGGGTCACCTTCACACTTCAAGACTCCACCCTACAAGCACTACGGCTTCATTACTGTAATGACTTAAAACAGATCTCCATTGAAAAAGGACAGAGTGGGAACGAAATGTAACCGTGATAGATTTCAGAATGTTTTATTTTCATACATAACAGTTATGATCCCAGTGCAGCAATATAGTATATATTGATATAATATAGTAATAAAAGTTCAGACAACCATTGTTTGACAACATAACTCTATCATAACTCCATTATTGCTTATCCATCAACAACACCAGAGGTGCATTATGTTATTCTAACAGATGTTTCGGGAGACCAACCTTAAGCTTTAAGACAAAGTTGTAAAGAGTTGTTAAGAAGGATGTTTTGGAGCTTGGATAAAGGATTGCACTTAGCTGTCGTACATCTATTTTCTTTAATTCACCAAAAAGACAAAGTTCAAAAAGTTTAATAAGAAAGTACAACATTGTGCTGACTTTGTAGAACATAGAAGCTGTGAATTGTCTCGCTCACTACAGTGAAGAGGTTTTGGAAACCAGTATTTAATGGAGAAATATAAAGACTTTCACGCTAGTGTCAGCATTCAGCTGGTCTGATTTAGATTCAATTTAACAATGTCTGACAAACATGATGATCTAAAACATTAAAGCTCCAATTTTAAGATCTGTGTAATACTTGGCCCAGCAGGATACAAGTATTTAGTAATGACAGTGTTGGTAGTTCATAACTCTAATTGTAAACTTCCTTGTAAAAGGAAAAATGCAACATTTTGTGAATTGCTCTCTCATATGAGAGTGGTATCACAGCCTATTTCCCAAAACATGAAACCATTCCTTTAATTTCACTTTGTAGAAGTACTTCCTAAAGGTTACAAGCTCAGTTGATAAATGTTGTAGCGGTAACTTTGAGGTAACTGGTAACTGTGGATTCAGAACGGTTGCTGCAGGAATAATTATTATTGGTATTAAAAATCTCCCATATCAGGTGGCGATACAGGTATAACCACATGCTGTCCAAGCAAACAGGTCGAAGTGAAGAGAAATAAACACATCGATATGTATTTAGATATCCAGACCTTTTCACATGCACTCATATACAAACACAGTGAAGAACAAATATGCATGCACACACCCCCACACACACACGCAATCATGCTCTCTTCAGCAGGAGAACCACAGTGTCAAGTCTTTATCTTATTGAGGTGGAGGCGATATTCCCTCAAGTGGCTGCCTGTCTCCTCAGAGAAGGTCTAATCAGAGTTAAGGGAATCTGTCTTTTACTGTTAAATATCCTAAAATACTATACTTCAATCTACAGGGTCATTTATATGCTAATGCAAAGGTTACCTTCGCATAGGCCTTTGACGCAAAAGATGGAAAGAAGGGAGTGATAGTGAGAGCGAATGGAGGAAAGAGGGGGATGCAAAGAGGAGATGGTAGAGCAGGGAGGGAAGGGAGATGAAGGAGGAGAGGAGAGAAGATACAGAGACAGAGAAGAAGGGAGATATTCCCCTGGGTGAGTGCCATAGGTAATTAAAATAGGATGGACAGAGCTGGAGTCTAGCCAGAGAGAGCTCCATCTCCCCTCAGACTTCTTCCCCAATCAGGCCTTCTGCCTAAAGCCAAATTCCTGCTTGTGACAGGCACACAGAAGCCTATGGATGCAGAGAGTTATCAGCTTATGGTTAATGAACATGTACCAACACAAACACACTGCGCAGAAATGTAGGTGCAAAGCAATCAAACGCTTGCAAATTACTTTGGGCTACAAAACAGGTAATGTTCTGGTTCTGCACTGAGAGGGAAATGCACATGAAAACAACACACACACACACACACACACACACACACACACACACACACACACACACACACACACACACACACACACACACACACACACACACACACACACACACACACACACACACACACACACACACACACACACATACACACACATACACACATTTATGGTGCTGTACAAAGCTGCAGCAAGGGCAAACGTTACTAACCAGAGTTTGACTGCAGTAAGCACATATACATTCACTGCACAGCTCTGAGCTAGAGGCGAGCACATGAGTATGCAGTGCACGCACTCAGACACACACTATGAGCACAGAGTCGAACACACGCACACTCCAGTGCGTACGACGGCAATGAAGATGCAGTCTAAATTACACAACAGTGATGAAGACTTTCAATTTGTGAATTTGAACTTGCTGTTATTCTGTTTTGTCACACAGTGTTAATGCTGCACGTCGTCCTGTACGAGGTAGTCCATGATATCTGTCTCTAGTGAGCACCTTTTCATCTACTTAAGTGTGTCTTCAGGTAATGCTGAATAGGCTGAGCTAATGCCTCGACGTGGCAGCCATTACCACATATCTCATTCCCTGTTGGTGGCTGCTCTTATGCTGATGCAGAAGGAGGCTCAAGCTGAAAGGTAGCTCATATTCATCGTCATGTTGTTCTTTGTGTGCCGTGATCACCACTAAGGGTAAATATAGCTCTTTTAGCAGAAGCCTGCTAAGAGGATCACAGCTCACAATAGGTGGTCTACACACAACAATCAAAATGCCAGAGAACCTGCTTGTGGATTGACGTGTGCATGTACACACACCTACAGCATACACACCCGTACGCAGCGACGACACCTCCCATGAGAGCTTTCTCTCCTCCTCGCAGGTATAATTGTGTTTCTGCTACACTTTGTTCCTCTCCCCTCAGTTGTGACTGGGCCCCAGATGAAAAGACATAATTAAAAGAGAAAAAGTTGTGTTTGTTGCAAGAGAGGGATGGGTGTATAAGAGGACAGGATGAAGGAGGGAGAAAGATTAACCACAACAAAGCTTCATCAGGCAACAAAACCATCTTGCGTAGCTGGGAGACAAAGGACTCGGATGCGCCTTTATCTCCCAATAAAAAAGTCCTCCAAATCCCTCTAGCTAAGCTGCCATAACTAAAGCCTGCCGTTGGCTTAGGTGCCGGCTGAATTTGTTGGACAACAAAAGCAGCAAAATATGAGAGGATAGACCAAGCATCCGAGAAATATGTATACCCCCCCTTCATTTTGTGCAAAGAAGTAACAAGTCAAGTGCCTCAGCGGTGGCATTTGAGAAAAGGTTACTTTCTTATAAGCTTATTTTGTTTTGTTTGGTTGTGCATACGTGCAGATGTGTGTGAGTGCCTCAGTAAAAGCATGAAGTGGATGGTCATTTTCTACCTTTGCAATTTTAAAATGTAAATGAGAACACAGAAGGTAGGAGATTAGACTACCTCTATCTTTCGAAGTTGAAACAGCTGTGATATCACTCACAACCAATTTGCAAGGTTGTTAAATGGGAGGACCAGTTGCATGCAAAACAATTTTTATTTGAGACACGAACTAACTCATACTTCTTGTGAACACTCACATACATTACAACAAATACACTCATAAAATATGCATGTCTTTGTACCCTAAACCGCCACACAGATCGTGCATGTTGTATCATCTGCCCAACCCTGATGAGGATGATGATGATGATGAGGGAGCGCCAGAGGTGTTGTTAAAGTGATACAGTGGACAGGAGAATAGACTGGAAAATGATCACACATGTTAGTCTGTTATAGCCCACACAATGTGCACAGGGAAGCATAAAAAAGGCTGCTCCTCTGGGGAGGAATCAGTGAAGACAGAGAGTCATAAAGCTGAAGATGCATGGCCACTGTGAAGTATATTACATTGAAAACAACTGCAAGGCATTATTATACAGTACATGTGGCTGATACTGCAACCAAATGCACATATTAGAGCCAATTTAGCCAGCTGAGCATCACGCATCTGGTGGTGTTCAATTTATGGTGCCATGGACAATTCACAGTAGTGTTTGCTAAAGCTCCTCATCTTGTGTGGTGCCTATTATCTTGCTCCTTTCTTATTAAACATCTGGAAGGAGTTGTCATAAGGCCCAGTTAGGCTCCTAAAAGCCTCTCACATCAACACAGAATGTTTTGCATAAGGGAGTTTATTTTGAATATACCTGTCTGAGGATAAAAGCTGCTTCCTGACAAGTAAAGCAAGCAAGCCTGCATGACACCTGACCCCCTGACCTTCTTAATCCTGCACAATGAAGCACTGAGGGCCACACTTGGAGGACTCTGCAGGAATAGGTCACCCAGCAGATCCCTTCCCAGCTAGGTTCCTCTGATCTCATTGCATTGAGGTCTGCAGACGTCAACACCCTTTTCAAGTGTTGATTTTTGTACTAAAGAATCCCACCAAATCCTAAACACTGCACTCTGTGTGAAACCAGAACTTCAAAAGAGGCGGTAGCTGGCTGCTTTTGAGGGAAAAATCAGCATTCCTTCAAATCTCTTGACACTAGTAACAACTTTGCTTTATTTTATGATCAGATTAGTGAATAATCCTGCCAATTTTCTGACGCAGAGAGGGGTGGTTGCTTCAGGGCAGATATGAGTTGATACAGCAAGTTCTGAAAGTTTCTTTAAGTTAATTTAAACACTATAAGAGTGCACATCCACATTCCCTCATTATCCAGCAGAGCGCTGAGTGGGAGGTATCTCCAGACTGTGTGAAAACAGAGAAATTTACAGCAAGTAGAGGTTAAAGTGAGTCACAATAGTTTTAAAGAAGGTGTCCTTGGTGGCCCAGGTTTTTCTGGGGGAGGAACAAATCAATCCCATTATCTGATATGAAGTAGGTAGGGAAAACTACAGGTTTAGTGGCAGCTTAGAGCCCCACGGTGTTTCAGCCAGTCAATGTTCCTCCCTTTGTACCAGAGGTAAAGAGAGGAAATCTGTCACCAATTGCTCGGCGTATTCTCTAGGCGAAGCGGAGAGAGAAGCTGTTAGGTAACATCTCTCTCCCTCCAAAAATGTTCTGTCTGTTTCATCTCACTCTATTTACCACACACAAAGACACTCACACACACACAAGGTCTCAGACTGTCATTCTACACATTTCTTGAAACGTGCTCCTTAGCAACCCCAACATACTAATCTGCTGTTGTTTTACTCCCTTTGTGGGAAGGCTGTATTATGCTGCAATCCAATCTAAAAAATGTTCTGTGCTTGAGATGCCCTGTTTGCGGCTTAGCATGTGTGATTAAATAGGGTGCTATGTGATCAATAGAGCTCATTAAATGTCCCTGTGGGCAGTTGTCTCACCCTAAGGCTCTCTTAGATTGCTTTTACCTGCAGCCTTCTCTGCCTTATTGCTTCAAGTGGCTCCAACTTTGTTTGCGGCATAATTAATTTTCTAATTGAATTACTCAAGCCTGGCCTGTGCATGCTATTTCCCTAAAAGTAGATTGAAGTATCCATTCGGTTCCCTTCAGTATAGGCTGTGAGTGTTTTGGTGTTAGAGGGCTTTAGGATGGCTGGATGTTTGGGATGGGCGGGTGTTAGACTGCCTTCCAAAGGGAGGCTGGAGGAAACAGTGGCTGCACCTGTTGTTCCCTGCGGTTGCTGTGTGGTGGGGTTAGCACCTGCTCACACGGCTGCTGTGTGGCTGTCTGTGTGGGCAGCGGGGATAACAGGGAGACCATTCACACCCGCTCAGACTGCTGTCTGCAGCCCCTCTCCCTCAACGCTCGTTCGCTCTGAGCTTTCTGCTCCATCATTTCTTTCTCTGTCTTTTACATCCTCTGCCTATCCCCCCTGTAGCCTATATGCCAGATTGCAATCTTCCGCACTTTATCCTTTGTATCCTCGATCTCTCCGTCCGTGTTTCTGTCTCTCCTTCTCATCGTCCTCCCTGCACCTTCTATTTCCCCTTTTTTTTGTCTCCTACCATCGCTTGTTTCCTTCAACTCAGACAGAAACACAAACATAAACAGCAGCAGCTGGGCGCTCTTATAGTCATTCTGAAGAGCTCGGTAGCTTTTAGTGTGAAGGATGCAGTTGTAAACAATGAATTCCATATAACTACTAAATCACTTCAGTAAAAGCTGAGACGGCAGCGAGTGAGCATTTAACTTGGGCCAGGGTGGCTGTGAGTGTGCAGTGTGGTTATGGTCCAGTTTAGGTTACAAGTTATGGTAAAAGGTGCAAGTGATATTTTGGACAAAGGATATGTTTTAGAGTTTTTAGAGTATTCAGTCCTCTTTGGATCTGTCTAAAGTAGCCTACAGTTCTTAGAGACATATTCTGGGCACCTATCACGACCTTTAACCACGCTGGATCAAAGGCTGCGATCTCAATATCAATTCCAGGCTTAGTGCTCGTCCTACCAATGCAGTGTTGTAATGTGCAAGTATTGTCAGCTGTTTCTGTTGAGGCATCCCTTCAAACCTAAAGATCCTAATCAACACGTGACAGAACAATGACACGCAGGGATATGAAACAAAGATACACACATGATATGCAAATAAAACATCTCATTTGCAGCAGACACAAAGAACAGTTCATGTCCAAATAAGGTCCAGGCGATGCCAAACACACATTGGCTAACCCGGAGGAGAGACCTCATAATGCAGCATCGCGTTAAGTGGCAGTAGCCTAATAAAATTGCATACATGCCATATACCTGTTCGTCTCCCTCACACATATCCATCTCTCAATCTCACCGTTTGGCACACTCACCGAGCCAGATGGCCAGGTAGGGAGGAGGTGGCAGGTGGCAGGTCGCCAACTCGCCCTCTCCGGTCGCCCTTCTTCCTCTCTGTGGAGAAAAGGGTGATGGATACCACGGCTCTCGCTTTCTAAAGCGTCCCTGAAAAGAACAGCCGCACCTCACCTGTCTCTTCCCTGTACGGTCCCTGCGAGCCACCGTAGCATCACCGTTTACCGAGCGCGTACAAAACGCCCAGTCCACTTACAAAAGGGTTTTTTTTTTTTTTTTCCCCTGGAGAAAAAAAAATCCGGTGTCTAAATACGTAAAACACCAACCTATGCGAGTTTTCTGTGATCCAGAATACGTTTTCTTTCCCTGCAGCTTTGTTCAGACCCCTGTAAAAAAAAAAAAAAAAATCCCCAAAATCCTGCAATTTGCAATTTTAAGTCCACTATCAGGGGGACCGGACAGCTGTCTGCACTTGGTCAGGCTTTGAAATCAGTAGTCAGCAAAATGTAATTTAAATTTACAGTGGCGAGGTGAAATGTCCAACGCAGAGCAGTCACAGTCACAGCAGGGGCCCATAATTCACACCCCCTGAAACAGAGTCCTGCAGTGGATCAATGATGAATGGAGGAGCTCTCTCTCTCTCTCTCTCTCTCTCTCTCTCTCTCTCTCTTCTACACACACACACACACACACACACACACACACACACACACACACACACACACACACACACACACACACACACACACACACACACACACACACACACATAGTACAGATTATAAAAATAAGAGTAGTTTATTCAAATTTTGAGAGACAATATCATAAGAAAGGAGAATATTTACTAAAAACTAAGACAAAACATGAAATGTAACAATTAACACCAACCACGTTTGCCATCAATGCGGTATATTCCCAAACCTGTTTAAATACTAGCTTAAGTTAAGACTCAGGGACTGTGAGAGTAAATTCAGATTTTATTATAACACAAATGTTTGTTGTCTTAACGTTTCAAGTTCCTCTGTGTTGCCACCTGAAAATGTTACATTTCTGCTGACACACACACACACACACACACACACACACACACACACACACACACACACACACACACACACACACACACACACACACACACACACACACACACACACACACAATACTAGTACTGTAGAATACAGTATATTGACACATTTATATATATATATCAGATCAAGCATAACAAAAGCAGGTCTTAAGTTCAGCACTATTGTACAAAGCATCCAAAGTGTAATAAGGGTATAAAATGTAAGTTTGTGTGTCTTGATTATTATTGACTTGTCTTTTCAGGCCAGCATTAAGGATACTAACATCACATTTGAATAACTAGGAATTTGCCCTGTGTGTAGAGCTAAAGAGCCTAAAACATAATAAATTACATGGGGAATAAATACCGTTATAGGCATCTTTTTGTGAAAATAAAATATATAATGGAAAACATAGAAAAAAGTAAAAGTAAACAAAATAATATTAATTTATACATATATTTATATATTTTTTATATAGATAAAATATGGTGCATTGTTATGAAGTGATATTAAATTGGGATTGACTCCCTGAGCCAGCTAATACGGTAAATGCTTTAACGTATTGTTCAAAAATAATAACATTAAAAAAAAATTCTGCTGAATAATGAGGTAATAAGTAAATTAAGCTGATATGTTATTTTAATTATTTGTGTTTACACTGTGATATTACTATTTGTACTTAAGCAAAGGATCTGAATACTTCTGGATAGGGGTTTAAACATATATATATACATACTGGAGTGAATATGAAAGACTAAATTGATTTTATTGTCAACTTCGAGTTTTAAATGTTAGATTGTCTGTAATATTTTTTTACTTTTGTTTCTGGTTTTATTTATATTTTTTAGCAGAGGTTATGTTATTTTGTGATGTTTCATGACAGAATCCTATCAATTGAATTAATAAAATAAAAATAAAGTCATCATTAAATGCTATTTTGATTGATTTTATTGTCAACTTCGAGTTTTAAATGTTAGATTGTCTGTAATATTTTTTTACTTTTGTTTCTGGTTTTATTTATATTTTTTAGCAGAGGTTATGTTATTTTGTGATGTTTCATGACAGAATCCTATCAATTGAATTAATAAAATAAAAATAAAATCATCATTAAATGCTATTTTTTTTTAAATTATAACTGTTGTGGCATTAGCTATAATAATCAACCATTAAGTAAAAAATAAACTGAAATGCTGCAAGGTCTTAATATTGTTTAAAATAATTTATTAACAATGTGATAACAGTAAATGATATCAAGGTGATAAAGTTTGGGGAAAGGGATACGCTCTGACGTCACTTCCGTGTTTAATAGGACAGTAGTAAAAAAAAAAAAAAAAAAATGGTTGCCATGAATTTCAGCTAGCTAGCCACCGACAGATGTCAATACTCTTCGGTAAAACCATCCATGTCAAGACACAAGGAGCATCTTCGAAGTCCTTCGCCGCTTCTCTGTGCTCATAGAGGCGCTCCGGCCCGCTGTGACTCGGTGAGTAGCTAGCTTTGATGCTAACGTGCTAGCTTTGATGCTAACGTGCTAGCTTCGATGCTAACGTGCTAGCGAGCTGCCGCTAGCTGGATGCCCTGCTAACGCTAAGTGATGCTATTTAGCCTGCTAGCTGGCAGTAGCCTGTGCAGTGTTTGCGTGTGTCTTCACCTGTGTGTGTGTGTGTGTGTGTGTGTGTGTGTGTGTGTGTGTGTGTGTGTGTGTGTGTGTGTGTGTGTGTGTTGTGTGTGTGTGTTGTGTGTTATGTGCCCACACCACAACGTTAGAGGTTGATAGCATCGTTAACATGTAGCCTCCATTAGCATATCAGTCGCTCCCTGTCGCCCTCGGTGTCCGTGTTGAGGGGATGCTGTAATTAGTCACCGATGTCCATGATCACATTAAGACATCTGCATCACTTTAACCTCACAGTGACAATGTCAGTAGCCTTAGCAGATAGCTAAATGCATATGACTTCTGCCTTAATAAATGCTAATTGCTTACAGGAGCTGTACAATGATGACAATAACAACTGACGCCTTTACCGTTATAATGCATCTGGGATGTCTTTTCTCTTTGCATCAAAGTTATATCTTTAAAGCTGAGACAAGTGTCTGTGCACTTTTAATTCGTTCAATCTGCTATATTTGATAAAGCAACAAAGATAGATTTGGCTTCTTAATGTTTATAATAGCACGAAACAGCTCTAGCAAGAGCTACTTTAAAAGAGCAGGCTCACTAACTGGGCATGACTTGGTGACTATGTGCTGTCATGTATACTAAGTTGCTGCAAGATGTAAAGCCATTTCAATGTGTTGTCTTTTCTTTTTATCAAGATCCTGCTGGCACAGTGACAAGATCAGAAGACCTTGGCACCTGTGTGTGCCAGTTCATTTAGAGAACCAGGGGTTTCTGAATCCAGGTACGTTGATGACAGTATATGTAAGCAGGGTTTCCCAAAATAAAGTGGCTGGTGGATGTGAATCTCTACCTTTTCCTAACATTTCCCCCCCGGCATTGCAACATTCTGCGCTGCTTAATAACTGTGAAGCAAATGTAAGATGTGATCGATCAATAAATCAACTGATGAGCTTTTTAAGCATCACATCTGGAAATTAATTTACTGTAGCTACTAGAATTTAAACATTTCCCTCGTTGATTAAATATTTGGCTTTTGCTCTGTTGTTAAGTGCCACTGCTCATTTTCCCTGAAGCTAATCATCCTGATATTATATTTCATTAAAATGTAACATTTTCTTATGCCGACAGTGGAGGCACTCATTATTTCACTTAAGGCGGCGCACCTCCATGGTAAAATGGAGTGAAACCCTGCTGTGAATCAGAGGTTAAAGGGTTTGCTTCTTACAGGCTTTCCTTTTTAAATTTTTCAGCAACCTAATTATTCTGTCTACCATGTTTGTTTGTTTTTTACCAGAAGATGAACGGTCTGTCCATACGAGAGCTATGCTGCCTGTTCTGCTGCCCCCCTTGCCCCAGCCGCATTGCAGCCAAACTGGCTTTCCTCCCTCCAGAGCCCACCTACGCCCTTCTCCCTGACCCAGAACCAGGTTCTGGAGCTGGAACTGCTCCTGGATCCAGTTCCGGGGCTGCTCAGCCTTCTCTTGGAGCCCCAGGACTGCGTTCCCGGCTGGGCGCTGGAAGTGGAGCTGACAGAGGAGGAGGAGGAGGAGGTGGCGCTGGAGGTGGGGTTGGTGGAGGAGGTACTGGTGGAGGAGGTACTGGTGGAGGAGGGGGTGGAGGAGGAGCTGGCAGCGCCAGTGGCAGTGGTTGGAGTGAGGGCAAGTGGAAGCTTCATCTTACAGAAAGAGCGGAGTTCCAGTATTCTCAGCGAGAGCTGGATCTGACTGATGTATTCCTGACCAGATCTAGCCGAGGGAACAGGGTGGGGTGCATGTACATTCGCTGTGCCCCCAATGCCAGGTGAGACACACAACCCTCTAAACACATTGAGACTGACGACACATGGATCACAACCCTGTATCTCTGTGTCGTATGTGTACTATTAATAGGACAGGTTGCCTGTTTTTTGTAGGAACCAAATTCAAATATATTTTTCTCAGTTATCCCATGTTTTTCTATCAACTTGGGGCTCCCCAGTTCAGCGGTGTCCCTCAGCCAGCTGCCTAACTTCCTTATTTTTTCTTCTATGTCCTTTGTCTCTCAGGTTTACAGTGTTGTTTTCCCATGGCAATGCAGTAGATCTGGGCCAGATGAGCAGCTTCTACATCGGCTTAGGCACACGCATCAACTGCAACATCTTTTCCTATGATTACTCAGGCTATGGCGTTAGCACTGGCAAGCCCTCTGAGAAGAACCTGTATGCTGACATTGATGCTGCCTGGCACGCCCTGCGCTCCCGGTAAGCAGAGAGAAACTCCATGTTACCATCCACACAGGATCTAAAATGAACAGCCAAAAAGCACAAAATGCCGGATAAAGTGTTATTGGTAGATAAATCAGTAGGGGCCGCTCACATCACTGGCCAGTAACTTTTTGTGAAAATAACATTTAGTTGGCTAAGTTATATTAAAACTTTGTCCCCGCCGACCAAGACACCATCTCTCTGACCATCAGCCATTCAAATCAAAGATAAACAATGGCTCTGTATCTAAAAGACTGATTGGCTGTCGCATAATGTGCTCTGCATGAAGCCTCAGCATCTAAATTCTGGAAATATTCCTCTTGTTTATCAGCTGCCAGCATGGTGAATGAGCGTGTCAGCAGAAATGTAACATTTTCAGGTGGCAACACAGAGGAACTTGAAACGTTAAGACAACAAACATTTGTGTTATAATAAAATCTGAATTTACTCTCACAGTCCCTGAGTCTTAACTTAAGCTAGTATTTAAACAGGTTTGGTAATATACCGCATTGATGGCAAACGTGGTTGGTGTTAATTGTTACATTTCATGTTTTGTCTTAGTTTTTAGTAAATATTCTCCTTTCTTATGATATTGTCTCTCAAAATTTGAATAAACTACTCTTATTTTTATAATCTGTACTATAACCCCTGTGTGTGTGTGTGTGTGTGTGTGTGTGTGTGTGTGTGTGTGTGTGTGTGTGTGTGTGTGTGTGTGTGTGTGTGTGTGTGTGTGTGTGTGTGTGTGTGTGTGTGTGTGTGTGTGGTGTGTGTGTGTGTGTGTGTGTGTGTGGACTCAGGTATGGCATCAGTCCTGAGAATATCATCCTGTACGGACAGAGCATCGGCACGGTGCCCACAGTAGACTTGGCATCACGGTTTGAGTGTGCTGCTGTGGTCCTCCACTCTCCTCTCACCTCTGGAATGAGAGTGGCTTTCCCCGATACCAAGAAAACATACTGCTTTGATGCCTTCCCTAAGTAAGTTTTTTGACATATGTTAGTTGTTTATTGTGTTATCAATGTTTCATTGAAATTCTGATAGTCGTTGGGGATTGGTAGTGTAACATTGAAGCATTATGACCAATGGGTGTTGAGTGCACCTTTCAAAAGTCACTTTGGACAAATGTGTCAGATAAATTAATAAAGATGTACATTATGATGATTTTCTATGAGACAATAGAAATCCATTTTAGGCCAGACTTAAAGTATCTCTGGTTATATCAGACCAATGCGGGCAATGTTGCATATCATTGAGCATGTCTGAATTATGATAATAATGGGTTTACAAGATTTAATTGTTTATTTATTATTTGAATTCCCATTGGTTGTTACCTTGGCAACAACTACTCTTCCTCAGTTTTTTTGCTGCAAATGTGATGATGCACCTTGGTTTGTCAGACATTAGATTTGCTGTGTTAGCTAAAAAAAACTATCTTCCAGTCTGGTTTTTTTTTTGTCTAGAAAGGGTTTCTCAATACATTTCTGAAAAATGAACTAAATCAAGATGTATTGCTATGATGTAGTAATTATTTATTTAGATTTTACAATGATTGTCCGTAATATAATTAGCAAATGGGAAAACAAATTTATTTTGGAATCCATGTAATTAAACAAAGCTGAATGCTTATTCTGCTTTTTGTCAGAAAAGAATACTTTAAACCCTTAAAGAACACCATTCCAGCCAGCAGGAGTGGGTCAAAAGACAGAGCTTTTTTTGCAATATCACTTTAATGTATCTCAAATGTTGTCTGAAATGCACATCACATTGGTCAAAAAATGACCATGTACCCTGTTTTCAAGAAGGATCTGGTCAGTGCATTAATAGCCTCCATCTTTTTTCTACCAGCATCGAGAAAGTGTCAAAGATCCCATCTCCGGTGCTCATCATCCACGGTACAGAGGACGAAGTGATCGACTTCTCTCATGGCCTGGCCCTGTTCGAGCGCTGTCCCAAGGCCGTTGAGCCCCTCTGGGTGGAGGGGGCCGGTCACAACGACATTGAGCTTTACAGTCAGTACCTGGAGAGGCTACGGCGCTTCATCAACCAGGACCTGGCTGCACAGCATGCCTGAGAAACAAACAACGGCCTCTCTGCGTTTGTACGAATGAGACTGTGTATGCATGTGTGTGCGTGTGACTAAGCGAGAATGTCAGCATGTTTGCAATGTACGTGTGAGAGATTGACCTCAAATGATTTGTGATTTTTGTCACATCTGTGTGTCTTTAAAGCGGCACACCTTTTACGTTACTTTTCAACACAACATATGTTCAAATAATTTCCTGTATGAAAGGAGAGAACGGTTTTTAATATCAGTAGCTGTATCCATCTGTTTGGTGGAGTGTGGGTGAAACGCTAAAAACAAAAGCTGAGATCAAACAACTTCACAAATCCTGTTTTTAATGTGAGGAGATTTATGAATTGCAGCTTTGAAAAGTGTCACTAACATAACTTAAGAAGTAACAACAACGTGCTTCATCCAGGAAGGCACACAGATGTCATTTTTAAGTATACCGTGTTAGTGAATGTGTGAGTCACGGATGCAAGCGTTGAGTGTAAATTCATATCTCCACAGACATGCGTGCGCATGTTTGTATGTGTGTGAGAGTGTGTGTGAGGCAGTGCTGAAAGAAATGAAGGACATCCTGATGACTTGGACGTCAGCAACTTATTGAAACTTATCAATATTGATATATTTTTTTTTTTTTTTTTGTGAGTGTATGTATGAAGAATACCTCCACAGCTTGACCAGTTCTCTCTCCAGTGGACAAAAGCTGGTCAAGCATGTGCCCAACCACTCCTCCTCCACTCCTTGTTTACCTGTTATGGACATCCATCTGACTGCCAGGGCATTTCAAGTTGTTGTCCAGCTAACACTAACCTACTTTATCTGTGTGTCATCTGTTCGGTTAGGGGGTCCATCTCCTTCCCTTTGGTGTCAGTTAGGCTGGATACATAAGGACTAGTCTGGAATACTGTCATAGCTTGTAAGGCTGTTGGGTGTCTCATACTCTCCTTTCCCTCATTTTTGACTCTGAAAAGATTACAAAATGGCAAGCTTCCTCTTTATTCCCTGGCTGTGCTGTAGCTTTAGCCTTTACCTGTCCACAGATATTGCAGCAGCAACTTACAGGGAATTATTTTGAGTCCCCTTCATTGCTTTTCTCCCACCAAACCTACATATTTGTGATAAAGAATGATGGTGTGCTTGAAATGGAAACAGGTCTTTGATAGCCACACAGAGTATATCTCTTGTTTATGTGGACATTTATTTGGCTTTAATAGAACAGCTATTAAAGTGCGGGTTTACTTCATGTCACATACGATCAGTTGGGTCTATCAGAAGGCTGTTGCCCTTCAGTACACTGATGTGTGCTGTTAAAGGTTGGGCAGAGAGAGTGCACTGACTTGGTAACAGCAGGATTAAGTCAGATTTAGGGGTGTTGTTGGACATTTAGAGAAATATGCGTATTCCCTTTTTTTTGCTTAGAGTCATATGAGGAGATTTATGTGGATGAACTTGAAGTCTTACAGCACAGTTTGTGTTACATGTCCTGTTCCAGTAGCTCTCATCACCAGGGTCAGACAGCCCCCGGTTCATATGCACATTTGTTTCTAACGTTTTTTCGTCTTGATGTAATTAATCCAAACGTGTTTGTCGTAGTGTGGGGCCATGGATTGTTTGTTTTCAGAGCCATGCGTGTCGATGTCATGACTAACTCATCAGATCGGGTGTCAGGACGGGACATCATGCCTACTATAGCTGTGTTTAACCTCTGTGGCCCTAAATGTACAGGAGCTCTCTTATGGGTGGCAGCACACTTCATGTCTGACACAAGCCATATTTGAGCCTCTCACTGTTGGTGTGGTGCAGGTTCCACCACACACACACACACACACGCGCATACACACCTTTGCACATTATCACACACACACACACACACACACACACACACACACACACACACACACACACACACACACACACACACACACACACACACACACACACACACACACAATACTAGTACTGTAGAATACAGTATATTGACACATTTATATATATATCAGATCAAGCATAACAAAAGCAGGTCTTAAGTTCAGCACTATTGTACAAAGCATCCAAAGTGTAATAAGGGTATAAAATGTAAGTTTGTGTGTCTTGATTATTATTGACTTGTCTTTTCAGGCCAGCATTAAGGATACTAACATCACATTTGAATAACTAGGAATTTGCCCTGTGTGTAGACCTGAAGAAGTCCAAGAACTGATCTTATGGTCGCAGGCTAGCACCACATTTCAGATCTACACAAGACGTCTGCTGCGTAGGAGACCCATCAGTTTCAGTGATAGTAGCTGCGTTTTTTTTTGTAAGGGAACATGTACTGAACTAGCACTGATCTGATTACTCCATTGTTGGAGTACAAGTGGGTCTTAGTGAACACCGCTCGCTTCCTGTCATCACTTCAAACAGGGAATCTTTCCATTCTCATCCTGTGCTTTGTGTCGCTGATATTTAAATAATGGAAATCTGGTACCATCTTGGACCAGGGATCCGAGCTGATAGAAGAATTAGAGAGTCATCAGCTCTCTCTGAAAGTAGAAGTAGGCCTCCGTTTCTTTCCTGGACTGGTCGTGTTATCAGGGAAACCACTGGATCCACCTTTCATTCATGGGGTTAAAGAAACGGGGTGGAGACTTTCCGTTTTATTGATGCACCACTATGGTTGACGTATATTGTATCCTCTGGCCCTGAATGTGTATTGATGGGGGTGGGGGTGGGGGGTTGAACAGTGAAAACTGTATGCATGTCTATTGTGTTTTGCCAGGCAAGTGATGGGGTGGGACGTTATCTCTATTATGTATTCTATGTGAAGGTAAAGCTGAACTCATGGCATTGGAACATTGAAGCGCTTTTGAAAAAAAACAACAAAAAAACGGGACGTTTATTTGAATTTTTTAATTGCTGATACTAACTGATGTATTGTTATGAGTTTTGTGCTAGAGTTTGAGCGGGGCAGTGTTAGGTGGGTGGGGGGCTAGACTATATTAGTGGGCTGTTTATATGGTTACTGTACTTACCTATTCTATTCTTTGTATTATGATTTGTAATTTTATGTTGCTTTTTTGAACTGAGAATATGATGTAATGAAATTAATTCATGGGACTGAATCTTGACCTTTTTATGGACAACTAAATAATAAAAAAGACTTATGTACAAAAATGTGACACTGACTATTGTTTTTAAAACATTTGTATTTTTTTGTACATTGCTCAAGTTAATAAGAATGGAGATCTTGTAGACAGTGATACAAAAATTTCAACATTTATATGTACAAAATTATTTTCATTTTCGGATGATATGACTTGGTACACTAGTCAAGATGGGTTTTGGATAATATATAAAATCATACATAGTCTATTCCAAGATTTGCTGCAGGGTTTGTACAGTTATAAATATTGGATAAATCCTGGAATTTGAAAATGGTGTTTCCATGCCTGGAAAGGTTTTGGAAAATAGTTTCATAAATAGTTAGCAGAAGTACTATCCCTAATGTATCACAACAGTTTTTTTGACACCACACATTAAACTATATACAAAATACTATCAATAAACAGAATGTTTTGTCATAAGAGTCGTTTTAAAGTCATGGAGATCAGTTGGCCAAAATAATTATGAACACTGGACATCAGAAGTTATAAAAATTTGACAAAAGGAGAGGGGCAAAAGTTTTATAAGACATTATTAAAGACATTTCAGTGCATGAATTGTTCTAGTGCAAGTAACATCCTGCCTCGTGCAGTTTAATGGGAGTGTCTGCCCTCTGCTGGCTGATTATTGTCACTTACAGTCTTGTTTTTAAAACATTTTACGAGATTCCAGCAGTTTATGCAGCATATGTGAACCCTCATTTCATGATGTACAAATCATTTAAAAATCACGCAACAACTAAGAGCTTCTTTCACTTTGTGTGTGTTCTCACTGTTGCAGGTTGTGTCCATCCTAGATGACGATGGCCAAGACTCCAGCAAACTCAGCTTGCTGAGCTCAGCTGTTTACCGGCCAGGAAGTAAACATGGCTTCAGCAGGCTGCCTCCATATGGCTCAGTGCACGAGATCCCTTACTGCAATATTTGATGTGTCAGCAGAGAATGAGTGTGCTCTGAATAGAAATGTTGTCCTGGTGCTTCTCTGCCAACGCAGCCAGTCATCCGTGTAGTTCACCATGTGTGGCCTGGTTCAGACATCCCAAAAGCATCTTATTGCTGACCTGCATCCTCCGTAAAGTTGGCAGTAACACAGGAGATCAATCTCTACTGTAAGAGGACTTTTTGTGCACAATATTGTAAATTTAACTAGAAGATGTACTGTGTGTCAAATGGACCGAGTCTCACTGCTAAGATGCTTTTGGGAGTCTGTCTAGACAAGGATCAATGTACAGCAGGATCTTAATAGAGTGGTGCACTGCATTAGTTCCTAGAATGATTTGTTTGTCCCAGTCCTCTGCCACTGGCTAAATTTGTTGGTACCTGCAAAAGAAGAGGAAGCAGCATAAGGAGAGGACAGTGGTGGAGGAAGCACTAATCATTTTATTAAGTAAAAATAGCAGCATAATGTAAACGTACAAAACAAAATAATGGTATTATCAGCGCAAATATTCTCAAAGGGAAAAGTACTCATTATGCAGAGTGGCTTAAAGTATAGCTGTAGAGTATAGCTAAAGCAGAATTTTAACTACTTTCCATACTGCAGGGTAGTATAATATCTGTAAAATACATCATATTTTATGTACTTATCCCATGAAATATATGTGAATCGGAATCTGTAAAGTAACTACAGCCCTTCAAAATGTAGTGGAGTTAAAAGTACAATATTTCCCTCTGAAATGTGATGGAAGTTAGTAGCAGGAATGCTGATACTCAAGCAAAGAACACCTAGTATAACGTATAAACCCTGGGATGTACTTTCCACCACTGACAAAGGAGTACATTCTTGAAGTTATCAGAAACTAAATTCATTATTGATGGATTATAACCTTAATCTTTAAGGATTTAAGTGGAGTTATTAGTTCACACTGTGGTTAAAACTGGGGCAAAGCATGTCGACATTTAAACGCATTCTTCAGAGTGGGTGTGACTGTGTTCACCTCTTATCTATTGTCCACAATGCTGTCAAGAACCTGCAAAACGACTCTCTTCATGTCTAATCTGTTCTGTAAATGAAGGTTTTAAATGTCCCCAAAACTGGTTTGAGTCATCTCACTTTTTTCCCACGAGACCAGGTCTTTGTCTTGACAGGCTTCCTTAATATTTATGCACGTGTGTCTACTCACTCTCTGTGTTGTACTGTCAACTCAGTCAGCTGCTCCTCCAGTGCTGTGATCCTCAGCCCGATGTACCCGGACGCCAACAGCAGCAGCACCATCCTGCAAACACACAGTATATAATACACTTTGTGCAGCTTGAATCAAACGCTGAGCAGACTGTCTAAGATAAGGTACATACTGTAACGCCCTAAAAACCAGATATCAGTAAATTGTATCTGTACTGAGCCTGAGTGACCTTTGTGTGATAACATTTCTGGAACCACATCTCATGATTCTTTTCTTTCCTTAAAACCTTTAGCCAATCCAGAAAGTCAACATACCAAAATGTGCCTCTGCTCATACAAAGAAGACAAAGAAGAAAGTATTCAGAGTCTTCACTTCAGTAAAAGTTGCGAAGTCAAATCATAAAAAAATACTTCATCACAACTAAAAGTCCTGCATAAAAGTTTTAAAGTAAAAAGTAAAAGTACAGAAATATTATCAGCTAAATTTACTAAGTATTATATTATAATTAAGTCATAATTGTCCTTATGTATGGTACTTGAGTCCTTGACCATGTTAAAAAATGATACTCACAGCATCATGTAGACGTAGAAGACAGCGCTGAAACTCCTCAGTTCTCTGAGGAAGAAGAGCGGTGCCACCCTCTCAGTGATCCTCCAAATCCAGGATACAGCTGGTTGAAAGAAAAATCAGCTTCTTATTCTTTAATTGCACTTTTATCTTTGCATTATGGGTAACTAGACTATATATTACAGTGTGTCTATTGTCTATTTGTGACCTCCTACACCAACCTCTGTTGTCGTCGTCTGTTAAGCTGTTTTGACGGGTGGAATTGCGTCTTGTAGGAGCTGGAAAGGCACAAATATACAGATTGCATTCAGTAAAGATTTTTTTTTATATTATTATCCTAAATAGAGAAATGTAATTTAAAAACGCTGAAAGAGCCAAAAAAAACAACAACAATATTAACCATTGAGGATTACCACATTCACACTTCTCTCTGTCTGTCCCATCTGTTTCTCACCTTCACTGGACATCTGAGAATAGCCGTTTTCAAGACAAATGCTGTTCTGTCTGATCAGATCACGATCTGTGCAGTCCTCCAAACTGGAATAACTGGAGGCCTGCAGACAAGGACAGAGAGGCTGAAGGTTACAGTCTCTGCTGTCGTGCATGACGCACTATAACCTTGAATCCCTGAAAGTCCTGGTTTGGTTGAGTTAGATGAGCAGCAAACATACCACGTCATGATCAGCTTCATTCTCTGCAGAGGAGTGATGAGGGCTGCTGTTGACTGTCAGACCCTGTTTTCAGACCAACATAGAAACGTGAGTGTAACATGAGTTGAAACTGATGCGTATTAATGCGTGGAGTTGAGCACCCTACCTGTACATGTGAACAGACAGTTTGGAGGAGTTTATAACACATGTCACGGTGCCTCAAAGACACAAATGTGTGCTAAAAAGAGAAAAAAGAGTCAGGAGAAAGGGATAATCATGGAGCAAGACAATATATGTGTACCCTCAAAGTTAAATAATATATGACGTCTTGGCTTGACAAGCTGCCAGTTTCACTGCACAAACTTTGAATAATAATGTTTCGGCTTTTTGATTCAGTTCCCATCTTTCCTTTTATTGATTGTTAGTTAACACCGGAACCACGCCGTATTTGAGTCAAGCTGAATTAATGATTAATTAAATATTATTAATAATTAGTTTATAAAGTTGAAGACACTACATTTTATGTTTGATTTAATAGGGACATAGTATTGGCCACTGCCACAAACCACAGCATTTATAGTCTAAGCTAGTTTGCACTGCTCTTCCCTAAATTAACCATTGTGCAAATACATACAAAACAATACACAACATGAATTAATGATCTATTTTCAGTTATATGGTTAAGGAGTTCAACAACAGATAAATACATCTGTTTACAGAAGGGTTTACAATTACAATTCCCCACAGATGTGTCAGCCAGAAACCCCAAGAGGTCTTCCCATGTCACCTAGCGCCCTTAGAGCCTGATTAGGTGGGTTTTCTATTCTAATGATAGCAAAGTCTGTTTCCTTTGGCTTCCTATCCAACATTTTAACTGCAGAATTATATTGGTCATACGTAATGCAAAGATGCAGTCAAATCAATGTGTATATTTATGTAGCTCAGAAGAGAACAAAACCGAGAGATTGGGACTTTAAATAATAAAATGTATATTTCTAAAGTGTGTCTTCTGACCTTCTCTACATCAGCAGTTTGAATAGACAACATGGATAAAGCAGAGTTATGTTTCTTCACCCCCTTGACGCTGGACGCAGGAATCACCACCTGCAACATGTGGACAAAATACTTAGAATTTTGTAACCTTCACCACCTTAAAGAGGACATTATAGTCATATTTCACTGGTCTTAAATGTGACCTGAAACATGGATGACCAAGGTAAAGAACCAGCTTGTTATTTTATTTTCTATCCGGGGTCCTTAAATAATTTCCTTCTATGAAGTCTTTGATTTTATGGTAAAAAGCCCAAACACTGGAGTTTAAAGTGAATTCCCAGGATACCTAATGTTAATGTTGACTGCTCCTTTTACCACTTCAGTGACAAGTACGCTTAAAAGTCTGATAACAAAATAACACATTTTGGTTTAATTGGCCTCAAAAGTTGTGACATTTCAGTGTCGAAAGATTTCACCAGTGTGACTAATGCTTCACCTTATTGTTTCAGAGTTTGTTACCTTGGTTTCTTTGAGCAGCACTGACGAGTAGAAACACACATAGTTCTCAGAAACAAAGAGTTTTCCATGATACAGTACCTCCTTCTGCAAGGCACAGGTAAATGCTACAATGGAGACAGAGACACACACACAATTAAAGTTTCTGTCTAACAACACAGAGGATTGTCACCTACACAACAGAGACATTCCTGCAGAATCATGTGCTAAATTGTTTCAGCTCTTCATTCACTGTGCACCACTTGGCAAACAAAGTATAAGGCAGCACTTAATCAAACAGCAGGGACAAAGTGACGAAGAGGTCACAACGTGATTTCCATAATCAATATGAAGGAATAAGTAACAGACTCTCAACTCACTGTGTGTCAGGTTCTCCCCTGCAGGAATATCTGGGAACAGTTTGTGGAAGGTTTTGCTGTGCTTCTGGGAGCTCTGTAGGTACATAAAAATGTGTTTAACAATACTCAATATGTTTCTGGGATTTTATTTTAAATAAGAAACATTTTTGGTGTTTGTTATCTGCAGAAAATTATGTCTTTTTGTCCACTTGGGGGCAGTAGAAGTTGTGAACACAATGCTGACATATACCTTTGAAGTTAATATAGTCAAATTGTTAGCAAACAAATGCTAACTTTCACATCTAACGACATAATAATTAATTTCATGTTTCTGTCCTTATGATGAATGCAAGGACAATATTCACCCTCTTTAACTCTGTCATTTTCTCCAAAACCTCTGAGGGAAATATCTGGCTCTTTAGCTGCTGAGCAGGAGCAGTTTTAAAGATTTGTTCTCTGAAAACAGCCCAAAACTATGCTATGTGGGCACTGAGAGTGAACTAAAATAGTTAAGCTGTTTGCTCGACATCTCAAGAGCTGAAACTCATTAAAAAGCTCTGTTAAGTATTTGTTGAGCTGCATAATCAGGTAGTAATAACTCTCTGTAGGTTCATCACTAAGAGAGATCTTCATACTGTCTCAATGTTTTCACATCATCATTTGATGCATTGCTATTATTAAAAAATACTGATTTTAGCCATTTCATTCTCCTTGATTAAAATTTGTGTTGCAGGGAACAGGAAGTGGCAGGACGATGTGAAGCAGTCTTACATTAGAATGGATGAGCCCATCTGGATGGTCAATGTTCTCCTCTGCTATGATCGGCTCCCTGAGGACACAAAAGATAACAAATCATAACTTTGTCTAGATACAAGTTTAAGATTTGAGTGTATTGTTGAAGGCAGAGTGTACCTGAGGGACACGCTGGAGCTGAGGCTGTGCTTAAGCTCTTGGATCTCCAGTCGGGCATCGTCCAGACTATGACATTGTCTGGATTTCTTACTGCTAAACCTGCTGCTGGCTCTTCTTTTGCCAAGGCCTCCGACTCCAACTGCGTCTCCGTCTGGACAGCTGTTCAAAGAGAGCAGTAAATAAATGTCAGACTTATGATCCAGCTTTTCTGAGATGCACACAGGTGGGACAGATATACAACAACATTAAGTAAAAAAACAAAATCAAAGAGAAATGGATTTCTCTGCGCTGGGAACATCAGTAAACCTGTTGGATTTATAGAGTTTACAGAGTGAATGTGTAGACGTGCTGATGGTTAACATCTCATTATCTTTACTCTCATTGTTTACATCCGACAAAGACAGATTCTCCACAGGGATTAATGCAGTAAATTCACAAACACAAACAATCCCTTACATAATGCATGATTTTCAAAAACACTTTTGGTAAAAGATGTGTATGTGCTGTTCTGATTTGTTTGTGAGTCCAATATAATAGCTCAGTTTGAGAAGTTCCTTGATGTGAAAGCAAAAGTTAAAAAAGCTCCAAACTGAATTCCAGCTGCATTGACTCTGCTCGGGCTAATTGTCAGCTTGTTAGACCGGTGGTTAGTCTGCAGTTTCCAGGCAACACAAACGATGACTGGAGAGAGGTTTCACTTCTAAAGAACAGCAACTACAAACACTGGATACATAACAAGATTATGGAGATTGAGGGAGACGTATGTACTCTGTTTTTCAACTGCAAAAGATAATATATACAATATGCAACTGTAAATATGTGAAAAGTGCAGAAAAGAGAAAACCTGTTCAGAACCAATAATTATATATATATACTTACATAGAGCTGTCCAGTGAGAATCTCCTATATTTTAAAGTCATTATAGAAAATAAACACTTCCAACTCATACACACTCACAAATGCAGTAAAAGTCTCTACTTAATGTCTTTAGCTCTCTCAAGTTCACAAACTAATCTTGTGAGTGACTCTTTTGCTTTGCTTCCTTGATGTAGTCCTGAAGCAAGCAAGTAGAAGCAGGTGAGACACAACACATGATGACAGTCTACTTTTAGGATTGGCTTCTTATTGTTCAGTCAACCAATCAGCACTGAGGGGGAGTCTTCTTTCACTCAAACTAAACCAATCAGTGATGGCAGGAAGAAAGGCCACACATTCATTCTGCATGGCTTCTGCTCCTCACGGCAACAGTCGCTATGGTTGGTCCTACCCTCACCTTTTGACACACAAGCACACCTAAAAGCACATGCACACAGTGTGACACAAATATGCAGAGATAGCTATCAGCACAGTCTGCTGTCATGTGACCTGCCCAGCCTGCACAGATTGAGATCAAGGAATGATTAATAACCTATGACACAGATGCACAAAGAAAACTTTTACCAAACATTACATTGAAAATGTTGTATTTATTTTTCTTAAAGACATTAAGAATGTATAACATATTAAAAAACAAATGTATGTTTTTGTGTGTGATATCATTTTAACTTCCGCACACTGATGTGATATTTACACTCATGTACATACACAGTACATTGTTGTAAAATATCCTCACGCTATTTGCCAAACAGATAACAGAATGCATCACATTTTTGAGAAAATACAGTTGGGCTTGGCTGCAGGTCACAGGTTCAGACATCCAATATTGTGAACAATAATCTCTCAATCAGGTCTGGGCAATCTTGACCTCCACATCTTACAGTTCTGAGGAAGAAACACATTGGGTGAGCTGTATCATTTGGTGAAGTGAAAAGTAAGTCACATTTTCTTTTGTGCTCTTTCTAGCCTACTCTGATAGAAGAGAGACATTTTCCACGAACAGAACTGTATAATAAAGGTTTTTGTAAGTGATTTATGAATTGGGTTGCAGACAGTGAAGTTCTGAAGATTTAGCTGTAGAAATAGTTTTGCAATTTTTTGGTGAGCATCACTAGAGTTCTTGTTCATTTTTTTAAATTTAATTTTATATAAAATTTCTGTGTTTACTCTAATTTATATTGTGATTCTTATATTAATTAATATTATTTACTGCACACCGCAGTGTTTTAGCACAGTTTTATGAGCATTAAGCACAGCAAGATGTTGTCATGTAGCAGGAAAAACACAGGTGTAAATATTACAATTAAGAATGGCTCACCGGGATCGTTAATGTTATGAGTAACACCTGTGCTCTTCCTAGTATGACGAGACAATGTTTGCTTTGAAAAAGGCCTAAAGGAAATCAATATTTTAAAGTCTCAATTATTTATTCTCATAATTTTGGTCTTTGAGTCAATAAAATAAAACAAACAAACGTTAAAAGAACGTGTGACTACCTAATTGCATTTTAAATTATATAGGGAGACAGATTCTATTGACAATGGTTCAATTGCACAAATCACAGTTGAGTAGTACTGTATTCAGACAGAAGTTATTTTTATTTTGAAGTACATAGAAAGGTACTCCAGTTCAGCCGATTTCCTCGTCCAGCTGCCGCCACTGTCAGCCCACAGGTGATCACGATTGCATAGTGTCATACCAGATGTTGGCTCTCTTCACTCTCACTTACCCTCCTCCTCTGCCTCTGTATGTAGCTCAAAGTGCTGTGCTGACCTGTGTCCATGTATTCTGCTATGAAAATGTAGGATTTAGCAACCACTAAGTGGTAACAAAAGGTGTTTTAGTTAGACAGTGAGTGTTATCACCAGTATGATTTACATTTGCAATCTGCTTGAAGAAATGTGCCATCTCTTCATGTTCTACTGGTGTAATGTAAAAATGTAATAATGTGAAACCATTCAGAAAAAATGTAGTCAGAAACATTTTCATGATAATGTTTTATGATCAAAATACAATAGCCCTGCAGAGTTAGTGTCAGTTCTTCCGTGTTGATTTTTGTTTTGCATTGTATGGCTTACTTGTATATCGTGTAGCACAATCCAAACTAATGCCATCATGTTCAGATAAATATTATCTATAATGTTCATTAGGCATTTGCTACCAGCAATAGCAGCTCAGGGTCACATTGACCTTTGTGACTTTGTATGCGGTATGAATCGTCACCATGTGAGGCTAAAAGAAAGCTAAACAACTCCCTGCATATAAACATCCTTACAGGTGTAAAGTTACCGGGCCTGTCTCAACACATCTCAAGAAGGAAACACACTGGTATTAAAACATAAAAACAACCATGAACGAATTGTCCTGTGATGGACAGAACAATACATTCCCCACATCCTCCTTTTTTATTTTTCCTCGTATTTCATGGTAACATTAAAGACAAATGAGGTTGGCTGTCTGACAGATTTCAAGGTTGTAGCAGGTAAAGGGTTGGCTAATCACACTCAGCAACTCGTAACAGACAGATCATAGTCTGACAAAAGAGGATGCTGCTTCATATCGTGCAAATGGTTTTTAAAGTGAAACACATGTAGCTCTATTCCGACTGAGATCCAACCTATCCACAGTGAGTTTCATTATTAGTGAAAACGGATTACATCTCCTCACGCATGGGCATGTGCCTGCATTCACTGCAAACACACTATACAAGGAGAACATTCCTCTTCATCTCCTAATCATAACCATAATCATAACGTTGGTAGTCTAAAGAATGTTACTGACTCCGGTTGAAGGTGGGCTAAAGCTTCAATGGGAATTTATTAGGTCCCAAATCTTTATCTACCAATTAAAATGATGATGGTATAATTTGTCTCGCCCTAACAGGTGCAACAAAGCTACATGGTTTTAAGAAGAAGTCTAATCTAATCAACCAGATTAACTGCACCTGTGTGGCCATTCAGAGGCTTGAACTGTTTCTTTGTAATGTTTATGTCAAACTACCTTTTCAAATGCCAGGTGTGAAGTTTGATGCTCGAGAGTGAATGTTTTAATGCTCGTCATTTCAGAGTTATTGAAAGTAATAGCGTTCATGTCAACATTCAATTTTCTGATGTTTGAAATATGTAATATTTTACATTGAAAGTAATGCATTTTAATCATTATACTACCAGCAGTGGTGAACATGGGAATCTTTCCTATCTCTACGATCCATCCCATATACGACATGGAAGTGGCATTATCCTTTACAATGTTTTGTAAAAGTTATTTTGCGTGAAGTGTATTTAGGAAAAGCTTGTTGCAGTCACAGGAGTGCATTTCTGTTTTTGACTTGCTTTGGTCACATCTAGTGGACGATGAATGAATAACAAAGAAAAAACACAGAAATCAGGCAGCTCATTGTGCTGTATATCCAATCATCCTGCTTTTAATACAAAGTCAAGATACAATATCTACATCCATGGTTTGAAAGGAAAGAACAGGTACATAAGTGAGGGGGATGGCGTCATCAGAGCTGGCCCTCAACACATTTCACTTTATGTTTCATGTGTGTGACTTTAATATTTCCCTTGACACAATAATCATTAGAAATCGAAGGAATAACATATTTCATATATGTCGCACACTGTCAAGACTTCTGGACCACACATAGATTTCGTATCAGAATATTTTCAGATATAAACAGTAACTTTTGAGGGTTTTTGTGTAGCCGGGCCATTCTTAACCCATTCTCTGTCAAAAATACACTTGCTACCATGTGCTTTCCAGCAAACTAAATACCAACAGCTTGTCTGAGGTTCTCGCCAACAAGGCTGCTCTATATATCTAACTTCTCCGATGCCCTTACAACTATCACAGTGGGGCTGACCATACCCCTGTTGCTATGATCACACCACTGCTGATGGGGGTCGGGTGGGGGAGGGCATCAGAAGGGCATCACTGTAAACTTAAACTAGGTCTGCCTCTAATGTACATCTCTAGCTAACTAGTTGGACATCAGTAATCGGTATCAAATAGCACCCTACACAGAGGGCATACTTTATAATAAGAAAGCAAATAAAAAAGCACCAAAACTGACCATTAAAAATAAAAAAACAAACATTGACAATATCATACTTTAACATTGGCTCGCCAAAGAAACAAGTAAACAACATCTTATTGGTTATAGTTGCTAGATATCCCAAATAAATAGATTAAAAACAAACGTAAAAAGTAACAAAATAGAATAATAAATATCTTTAAAAAAATCATATGAAATAAATATGACAAAGTGAACAATAACAATAAGGCTTTTTTTTGCGACAATAAGAACTACATCACATCCAATCCCACGTTATATCTTGTGCTCAGACGTATGTAACTGTACTGTATAGGACTCCAATGATAGACTGTATGTACAAAATCTGTGAAACCGCCGGGATGTCTGATACACTGGAACATCGCTGTGCTCTTCAATCACCACGTGGGACCAATTATGATTATATGTCAAATCAATAAAAGATATATATATGTATATATCGATAGCGTGTGCAGTTGTACTGGAGGGTCATAGGAAAAACATAATTTGGTTAGGTTGGGAAGTTCTGTACAGTGTGATTTAGCAACAGAGATAATCTAAATGGAGTTTAGGTGGAGGTGGGACAGTTGGATGACGGGAGAGGACTGCTCAATTCACGAAATTGCGCTGAATGTTTTTTCTCTCATTGTCTTTGACTGCCAGTATCCTTAAATAGTAAAACACCAGACGGATTTAACTGCAAAGTGTTTCACTTCAAGTAGGTAAGATGATTGGGAAACAACTTTCATCCTTGGTTCGAGATACTGTATGACAATAAAAGTTTAGCACACAACGTATGAACATTAAGCAGCATGTTTAAACACAAGACAAAAAGTCAGCATAAGGCAAAGACGTACAGTAAAAAACACACAAAAATCATGTCGGCAGAAATGGGATGAGAACTGTTTTAACTGGATTGAAGCTCAATTCTGGCATTAGCATTTCTTTCAATAAGCCACTGCTGAGCTGACACAATAGGGGGCTGACTTCAACAGGAGATGAGCTTGAGGATGAACAAGGGACTACAGCAAATAGCAAGCAAGCTTTGTTTAATGAAGAATGCACTGGACTACAAATCTCTGCCCAGCTGAGGATATGACGGGCTCTGATCACTGTTCTGAGGCCAGCTGTTACACAGTGAGGACACGATTAGGGAGCGTGAACTGATCCTTGGCCAGCGTGTTAAGAGCGGTCTCTAGTCTGACTTAATGTTTTGCTGGATAAAAGAGGGAGCCGTCTCTCCTTTTAGGCCACAGTTCAGGTTCACACTGCATGGTTTCTCTTGGCACTGTGCGTTGGGTAAATGAGCGTCCACATGCTGCTCCAACAGTCCTCAGGGTGTTGGGTCTCCATTGTAGGCTTTACCTTGTCATCTGCTTTAAACTTTATGATCAGAGCTATCTGTGGTAGCAGTAGACACCTTTGAAACAGACTCACGGACACATAGAAATGTTCACCTTTGCACTTTGTAACCCTTTAGTACACCAAACCAGTAGATACAAAGTTGAGGATAAAAAGCCCATTTAGGGTGCAGCAAATATCCAGGCTCTTTGTGTTTTGTTTTTCTTCTTTTTTTTTTTTTTATATACACATTTAGTATCATAATTCCTGTTCAAAAGCTGTTTGTATTTCACTGGTTCATATTGGAGATAGCTGACCACAACACACATGTATTATACGTCCTTCACACTGGAACACTGAGGTAAGTATATGGATTACACATGGATAGTCTCCACACCCACCAGCTCCCAGGGGAGACCCCTGATGAGTGTGGGTGCCGTTAGACACAGATTTGTTGTTGCTGTTTTTGTTGTTGCTTTTTGTCCTTGTTGGTGTAGAATTCATCTTTGAGTCTTGCTCCCAGAAAAAAGGTCAAATGTTCACGTTATTTCAAGCCGTCTTTCTCTCGTTTTCGCTTGTCGGTTTTGTTTGTGGACCTCGAAGCAGAAAGATGGATGGATGGTTGTCTCTTCACTTACGTTGCATAGTGGTCAAAGCTACCCAGGTACTCCAGTGCAGCCTGATAGCAGAACTGGTACTCATCCTGGGGACAAAGTGAGAGTAAAAAGGGTTTTCACAGGGCATTAGGAATGCACAATAAAAAGAGCACATATAGTATTTTAAATTCTGATATGGATACATAGATAAAGCTAAATGTTTAAAAAAAAAACCCGAAGTGGTACGATGCATGTTCATCGTTGTATATGAGGAATGCTATGTATTTTTAAGACAGTAGGTACAAATATTCTATATTTTTGTTACCAGTTGACTGATTTGCATTATGTATGTTTGTCAGAGAGATATGTTTACTTCAATGGTATCATCATTATTAAAACTAAGTAAACAGAGTGTAACAGAGGATGAGCATGTATATTCCAGCGTTACTCATCAAATTGTTTTTAAATATCCATGATCAGCCAAATATAAACAGTAAAAATATTACTGGATTTATGTAAAAACATCTCTTTGAGCAGTACCGATATTGTGCAGTATTAGTGCTTTCCTTGCTAGTGTCTGTCCTGCTTAATGAATCAGTGAGTCCCACATGGTGCTCAATGTTTACCTCAGTCTGCACCATGGCTGGTCTCTGTGTGCGCAGCATTTTGACAGTCTGGAAGATGTCCACCGCCCCTTCGTAACGCATCCTCTCCAGGACAATACTCAGAGTGATGAAGACACCTGTCCGCCCCACGCCAGCACTGCAGCCATAAAGGAAACAATTTGACTATAGTTTACAACGTGCAAAATCCTGACCAACCTACTGCAATTTATTATCGACGCAATTAAAAGCACTTTTAATTAACAGTGAAGGGTTCAATCGTGAGCTGCTTACCTGCAGTGAACGCTGATTGGTCCATCCTGGCCAAACTGCTCCTTGGTTTTGTGCACTTGGCCAATGAAATCGATGAAGCCCTCCCCAGATTTGGGCACACCTTGCTCTGGCCAATCAGTGAACTGGAACTGACGCACTGTCCGTGATTGGCCATCCTGAGGGAGTGAGGAAATGAGTAGTGAAAAACGATTTAACTGAAGACCTGCGGGTTGCTTTGATCTGACAGTGTATCTGATGTCTTTAACTCGTATCAAGATGTTTACACTTAGAAGGTTTAGTTTTTCTTCATGTGATGTGATTATTTCAAGAGCTCATTGTCGCTGTATTGACTGAGGAGTGAGACTCTGCCAGGCAATATCCTTTTTTCCCCCTGTTAATGATTACTGTTATCTGACGCTGGATCAGTGGCTGTGGTTAACTTCCAGCCTGTAACATCAGAACATCTGCTATTGTCAGCCACTCAGTAGGCAATTACATCTTTTCTCTTCTGCCCAGCCTTTCTGACTCCCCTTTAATGGAGATCAATAGAGCATCTGTCAATGTGGCGTCAGGACAGGACAGGCTTAACTGGAGTTATCTATGACTGGCTGGTATGTGCACGAGAGGACGTGCACACACACAGTCACACACACATGTTGTCAAGGTGATCTAGAGACAGCATGGTTGAATGAGTAATCTGGAGGGCTCTTGCCGATAGTGCTACCCTCCTGTGTAACACACATTCACATACAAAACACACACTAAGCAATACACACTACAGGTCGATAGGACAAGCTTCGCACCGCTGCCTTCCAGCATCACTGATGGATTGGGAACAGAGCAGAGAAGTCAAGGAGTGTAATGCCACACTGCTGTTTGAATAAAACATACAAACGGAGGACAAGTCTTTAAACACACATGGACGACATGAACTCACCCTGGCATCCGTAACTTTGAACTCCCGGAGGATGTACTGAGGCATGTTGTACTCAGCCATGGGGTCCACCACGAAGTACTGGTACCTGGCTGAGCGCTCAGCAGGCCAGTACTGGTGACACTTCTCCTGAGAGAGCAGGACAGTAAAGAAATGATTGTGCACAGGGCTGACATTTGATGTTATTTGTAGCACTTTGTGTGTGCATGTAAACTTAATTTACCCCTACCCGTCCCATTTCTCTCAGTTTAGTGAGCATGACCACTATAGTGGAGTTGTGTTCCCACAGCATCCTCCAGAAATCCTCCGTAGTCTCAGCCAGTGGGCCCTGGGTGGCAATGTAGCCTCTCTGCTGCCTACACACACACACACAAACACACACACATTTAGAAGCCATCTCCTCCATTCATTCCTCCTGTTTCCCCTCCGTCAAGCATCAGACTGAAAAGGGGGTCAGGCTTCAGGCAAGAAGAGGAACAGTCAAAACATGTGTGTACAACCACTCTGAATGCCTGAATCATCAGAAGCACTGCGACCGAAGAGAGGGACGTTCAGCGAGACAAATAGTGGGAACATGTATACAGTAATGACAGATCTGACAGGAAGTGACAGGTGGGAGCACTGTGGTGAAAACCTATCCAATCATTTCACTCATCAGAACATCATAAGAAGATGAGGGGATCAGGTCATGTTAGTGTTTTCGGGGACGAAAATATACCTGTATCCGTCTATGTAACTGGCATTGATGTAGTCGGAGCCCTCCAGGCCTCTGATTGGCTGGAGGCAGACGCGGGTGGTTTCATAGGGCATGATGTTGACCAGTCGGTTCTTGAATTTGTTGCAAGGCAGGTTGGCTGTGACAAACCGGGACGTGTGGGCTTTGGTGTTAGCCAGCCGCTGGATGGAGCAAGAAAATGTATATGTGTGATGATTTTTTTTTAAACTAATCTAAAGAAAAATATCTAACAAACCAAAACTGATTTTGCATGCAAGAGTGCAGGATTATTCGGGATTATTTGCCTGGTTAACTAATGTACAATGCCACTCTAGTGGTTCCCAATTTAGGGGGTTGCAAAATAAATACAAGGGGTTGTGAGATTACAAGATAGTAAATTAGAAAAAATATTTCTGTATCTGTATTTCTTCTGTTACACAAAATGTTAATAATGATTTATTTTATATTTTTTCTTAATTTTTCTTGTCAGATTCTGTGTAGTTTTACATGTGTCTGAATATTAATCAGGTCAAACTATTTTTAAAAAGGTAAAAGGAAACTCATGTCGAAACTTCTCATAGACTTATGCAATTTACAATAAGAGATTATAAGTAGAAATGGCTTCCTTTAAAGGACAAACCAAAAACATTTGGAACCCGTTTTCTATTCTTCTTTTTGGACAAAATCTTAGATACATTTGGTTTGGTACACAAACCTCCCCTACCTTGAACTCGAGCTCCATGCCGGTGATGTGCTCCCCAGTTTCCACCTTGGACAGCTTCTGCATGTAGGAGTACAGACTCCTGGCGGCCACCTCCGTGTTCCCGCAGGCCACAGCCTCCAGCAGGGCCTCGTGGATGAAGCTGTATTGGTCCTCCGTCTGCACCATGTAGTTCCTTTGTGAGCGCATCAGGGTCACGTGACCGTAGATGTCCACAGTGCGCTCGTGTCGAATGCGCTCCAGCATGGCATCGATGACAATAAAACAGCCAGTGCGACCGACACCGGCACTGATAGAGGGAGAGGATAAGGTGGGATATTAGTTGACTAATAGGGAGGATTTTATGTTTGATATTTGATTTTAAAGGAACAGTTCAACATTTAGGGAAATGGGCTTTTTGGCTTTTTTTTATCTGCAGTTAGATGAGAAGATTGATAACTCTCATGTCTATATGAAGCTAAACCAAGCAACTGGTTAGGTTAGCTTAGCATAAAGACAGCGAAAAAAAAGATAAAAATAAAGAAATCAGCTGCTGTTTGCCTAATCCATGCAAAAAAAACAACCCATAATGTAATTACAACAAGTTATGGTTGTAAAGGAAGAACAGACATAATAGTGGTTTCAATCTTCTCATCTAACTTTGGTGAGAAAGCAAAAAAGGTTATTTCCTAAAATGTTAATTAATTATTTCGAGATAAACTTGCGTGTGTGTACTGTACCTGCAGTGAGCAACGATAGGTCCGGCGTCAGGAGGGTTGCAGGCTTTGACCCTACGGAGGAAGTTCAGGAAGGGGGTTGGATACTCTGGCACTCCGTGATCCGGCCAGGCTGTAAACTGGAACTGACGCACCTCTCGCCGTTCACTGCTGCCACTCTGATAAAATAGACAAGCAAAAAAGCAAACGGCTTTACTATCACTGAAATGATCAATCCGTGTGCATGTGTAAGCTTCATCTCCTTGCATTATTGAATGTTTCAACATAAAACCTATTAGGGAATTGTCACATTTGTTGGAGTGCAGTTTCTCATATATGTCTGCATTAATCATGACTCTGTCCTAATTACTGCCAGTCATTCAAGCCGTGACTACTTTCTCAATATAGAATGTGCAAGAAGCTTTTAATTCATGAAAAATGATTCCCATACATACTGTATATACTATTTTAGACCATAAATATTCCTACATTGCACACAATTTACAAAAAAATACATTGCTAAATATTTCATGTGCATTATTCCCTACTGTATGACGGATCTCCTAACTTGACATTTCACAGCACATCAACAAAAATTTTGAAGAGCGATGCTACACTTGGAAGCTACAGTTGGCCTAGTTTCTGTGTTTGTAAGTAGGCCACAGAGACAAGCTAGTCTGGCGCTCGTCGATTAGCCCTGTGCTGTGATAAAGTGCTCTGCTTCCAACAGTGATCAAATCTTAGACCCTGACACAGGGAGGCTGGCCTGGTTTGAACACTCCAAGAAGCACAGACTAATCTGTCCTCCTACACGTTCAGTGACAGTGGAAATTTGTGATTTCTCCAGTTGCTCCTGGTTTCATACTGTAAACTTGAGAGATCAAAGCAGTTTTCACTGGATATGACAGTAATTACTAGAGGAAAGGAGAGAGTGGTGAGTCAAAGGGTGGATACAGTAACAAGAAGGAAATAATTTACCTTATGCAGGGAAAGGGTGCGGACGCAGAATGTGGCCAGCTCCATTGTGTCCAGAAGGGTGACCTGGATCATCCCGTATGTCTCTGTGCCGCGGCTTGGCCAGTACTGGTCACACTTTATCTACACGGATAAAAGAAAAGCATTATCATTATTAATGCAACTTTTACAGTTTTCAGACTGAAATAAAGCAACATTTCTCCTTAGTTTCATCGTTATTTTTAAGCAAACCGCTCTGAGAACTATAGATTGCAATTATCAAACCAATAGTGTGACACACAGATGAAATCAACTTATAAAAATACGTAGCCAAAGACACAGTAACACATTACATACAAAGACAAGGAAGATGTACAATTTTGCACATGCCTTGTGAGACAAAAACTATAAATACACAGGCATTATAAAAATGAGGAAATAAATGGTAAACCTATATTGGATCAATCTTCTATGTGTAAGGCAACACCTAGGCTTGACTTAAACATTGTTTTCCGAAGTTTGTTAAACAAAATGTACCAAATAAACGCATAGATATTAATGCACTGAATTGTTATTTATTAAATTAATGGTATCCGATCCCAGATCAGCCTATAATATCTGATATTAATATTAATATTGCTGCATCAATTGTGACTGCCTTATCTACCCGTGATTTCTCCTCAAGGCGCGTCATCATGACCACAGAGGCGGCCCGCTGCTCCCACACCATCCTCCAAAAGTCCCCGAACGTCTCCGCCAGGGGCCCCTGGGTAGCGATGTAGGCATTCTGCTTCCTGTAGCCATCAATGTAGTTGGCGTTGATGTAGTCGCTCCCCAGGATACCTGCAAACAAGACACTTGTGAGGCTCTTGCTAAACTGCAATCTGCATAAGCGACATAATAAATTAACCTGCATGTATGACATCAAACAGCCTAACGAACTGCCCGTGTTCGGCTTCCAACAGACGGCTGCTGGATGACTAGTGGACGACAACAAACAAACAAGACTCTGTCGGTGTAAATTCATGAGCTGCAGATCAAATCTATTCTCCCCCTTCTTGTTCTGGAGGCGCGCTGGCTGCACTTGAACGCTCTCGCACTGTTTGTCAGTCTCATGCCACTGCACACAGCCAGTCTTGAGCACTGTTTGCAATTTCAGATTTCATCCATCATGCAGCTCTCCTTCTCCTTCTCCACTCTCTCTATCTGTTCAGCCCCCCCCCGAACACAAATACCATCAGACTCTCCCATTAGGATCTCTAAACATAATCTTTAACTTGCCATTCTCTTCCGGTTGATCCTCACCTTCTATGGGAGCCAGGACAACTCTTGTGTGGTCGTACGCTATGACGTTGGCGTAGCGGTTTTTGGGCTTGTTGACTTCCAGGTTGGAATGCTCCCAGGTGAACTGCTGACTAGGGTCGATCGACTGGGAAGAAGCAGCAAACACACACACACACACACACGCACAAACACACATTAACAGTGCATGGTGGCATATTTAGTGGTGCATTTGAGGATAATGGAAAGAGAGTGCTCTGTAATGCAGACGAGCTAAAGCAACAAATTGCAGTGCTGAATAAATCATGAGACTATAATCTGCACACCGAGATACACATTTTAAATAAGATTTACATCATGGAGCGACGGCTTAACAGGCTTAACATCTCCAAACAATAAGGATGCTATCTATTTATTCATATGGAATAATGAAGCATCTCACCTCGTACTCCTGAGAGAGTCGCAGGTTGTCGTTTGCCTTCAGCAGCTCTATGTGCTCAGCCAGCTCACTGATGGGGATGGGAGGGTGGCTCATCATTCCTGCGTGACAACGAGGGTCAGAGGTGATGCAGACTTCAGCTGAGTGACCTAAATTACTGCGGGTCAGCATCGCTCATATGCAAAGACGTGAGGATAATTGCACAATCAGAGAACATTGCATATCATCAAGGAACACGTTGAGGCAGAAAATCAATTTTGATCCATGTGCGAGGACAAAGTGAGGCGAGTCTTGTTTGTTTGTAAATTGTTTTTCTTTGATAAATTGCTTTCTCGGTGATCAGAGGAGCAACGACTCAGAGAAAACAAACACAGATAGAACACTAATTAGGAGCGCGCACACACACACAAAGGAAGCAACCTATGCCTCGTACAGTCGTTTCCTGTTCACAGCTGGAGCGATCTATTGTCCATTCAAAAGGCAACAGCTACAACAATTAATCAAAGAAACACTGCTTTGTAGTCAATAAACAAAATCTATTTAAATCAGAATGCAGTCTCGACGTTTCTAGAATTGTAATGTATCTCGATGCGAGAGCATTTAACTCGTGGTGCAACAGCTGTCAAAAACAGGTTCAATGCCTATTTTCTCCTTCAGCACAGCACTGCAGCACCCACAGTTATCACGACCAAAATTACCTTAAATGGCATCAGCCGGTGTAGCAGGAAACAAATCTCATCTTTTAAGAGCTTCTCAAAAGCACAAATCTCAGGAGAGACGATGTGGGTGCGGTGGGAGCTTCAAGTTTGCAGCCATATGAGTAAAAAACTCATATGAAAGAATAGAAGCGCTCAAGTGCTTCGTTCTGTGGGTTTTACTTTGCTTCCCACGAACATGTAAAAAAACCAACTCATACCTTCATCTATGGATTAAATAAACTGTATCATTTGACTTTATATATCATGGAAGGTAAAGCACTAAACATCTGTCAATGGTGACACATTTTTCCACCTTTTCATCAAGGATCCTCAGAGACCTCTAAAAACTGCAACCATGAAAATATAGTGAAAACAGTGATTCAATTCCTCCAGGCAATGTGTTTTTTAGATACAGCTAATTTAATGGAAGAAGTGAAAGCAAAGCATCCTTGGCCTGCTGCCACAAACAAAGCAGCTGTGTTGTTAGAGCTCACTGTAGGGGGTGGGAAGCGGCAAAATCCATGTACGTACTTCACAGCAGGGCTTTAGTTTGTTAAGCTCGCAAGAACAGAATTAATTCCTTTATAAATGATCACAGTTAACCCACAACGCACCTTTTGATGTATCAATGTAACCATTAAACCCAACTCAGAAAGAAGTCGAGAGTCATAAGACAGATTTCTGTCTTTTCTGCTAACTGCAGCCTGGCATGTGGATTGTGGGCAAGCGGAGATGATTCAATTTTGTCACACCGTTTTTGACTCAGCCGTGGCTAAGCACTGACTGTACTACCTGGGTAGAGGCCATTTTGATCTCAGGAAGGACCGATAGCTGCCAGGTTGGTTGTGGTGCGGAGGCGTATTTTTCACAATCTTGTCTGAATGATCATACCGAAGTTAAAATTAGTCCCATGAATATTTCATCATCAAATAATGAGCAATGGGAAGTACACTCCGGTTTCCAAATACAAAGAGTGTGTTTGGATGCCTGTGTGGGTCCATGCTTCATACCCGGAGTCTGGAAGTTAATGCGTCTCATCTCCACAGGGTCTGTTGGGTGATGGGCCATCATCTCTGCGTTGCTCAAAAGGCTCTTGGTTCCTGGTTCAGAGTCCTTGCGCTTGCTGCTCAAACACCAATGAGTCAAAAGAGCAATTAGCACATGCAAACAACCAGGGAGAAAAAAAACAAACTTAGTAGTGACACGTCATTAGCATAGCTGCTTCAATCGAGTAAATAGTGCATTAACCGATATGGTGTTTTACAGCTTTGTACATGTTCTCTGTACAGCATCTGGTATCATGTAATTGCTGTGGGTTAAAAGGAACAAAGAGCTTGACATTGGTTTAATCTTACCTGTCAGGTTTGCTGCTTCCAGTGAAACAAGAGCAAGGGATGGAATAATTAGAGGAAGAAAAGGAAGGAAACAGACAGATTGTTAGAGAGGAAAATCAATATTTTGCATTAGTATTCAAAAGCTTGATAGCTTGCAGCAGATATCACAGGCCTGTATAGCAGGGACAGACTTTTTCATAGCTGTCTGGGGGGAATTGGAACAAATTTGATGAATATATGGCTGAAAGTTGTGCATTTGTGGGCGGATAGTGGAACATTAAACAATCCCTTAACAAGAAATATAAGTGGGAGCTGCTGGCAGAATGTGAGCAAAGCACAATTAATTGATCCTACAGAACTATACAGTATTGTCTGTGTAGCCCAGGCCTGAAATAAGTTATTCTTATTAAAAAAATGTATGTTCCTTTATTACCATGAACATGGACACTGCAGTTAACTGTGAGTGAATCCCACATATGCCATACTGGTGCCAAAAACCTCCCTACTCACTAGAGCAACAAATGTGTATTTACTCCCATCTGTTTTAGGAAATTATTAAGCCTTTTTTAAAACATGACATGGTTTGTGACCAATTTTAAAGATTTATATCATTAGTAGGATGAATACTGGCTTGGGTTGACTCACTCAGAGACACAAACAGCCAAGTCAAAACATATTGAGAGATAGTCTGAAGAATTATTAGTCTTCCCATGAGAAATATCCATTAAGAGTTCAAATCAAAGCTGCCCTACTCACTTTTTGTAAAGGAGGATAGCGATGACGATGCAGATGATGAAGACCACAGCCAGGACAGGTCCAACCACCCATATCAGACCATCACCTGCATCGAGGGGCTGTGGCTCTGAAACTGGGGCAATCACGGGGTCTGTGTAGGGGCTGGCCACGTACATTTTCTGTAAACAAACGTACGGGCACACAGTAAGGAAAACAAGACACTGGAAGTGTTTTTCTTTTTTGTGTGTCTATTTTTAGAAATACCTGTTTAAATCAAAACAGAAATTATTTTCAACAGTTTGACACACTCTGGCCTCCAAAAGAGTGAATACACCGCTATTTTACCAAGACTCAAAATGTAACGATGTAAAAAAAAAAAGCAAACATAGTCTTTATTGCAGAGCTGTAACAGTGGATTGAATTACAGTAAAAGGGTGTTCCTGTGATTCTGTGTATGAGGTAATATTTGATCTGTCTTTGCATTTTAGAAAACAAATCAAGAATGTACCTGAGCCTTCTGACATTATATGTCATCCATCCTAATTCGAGTCTTATATTTACGTGTTTCAATTCAAATGCACACACAATCCAGTGCACTGCACAAGGCAATATCTCACCTACTGCCACAGTACTACACTCCCTCTTTATTAGCAGTGGTGATGGAAGTACGCGAAGGTTATTGCCTTTTGCTTACACCACTTTGACTGACGTGCATTTTATTGTTTCAGCAGCCAGTCCATATTGATTACAATGTATAGTGACAGCCTGCAGCAGAGAAACACAGGCAGCGAGCAATAAGGGAGTGGTTATAAACACAGAAAGAAAAGAGAAGTGACACGGTGGCTTTTGTACCCCGGTTGTGGAGTTGAGCTCAGCCAGGATGAAGAAGACGTACTCCTGCCCCGCCTCTAGAGCTCGGTTCTCAAAGCCTCCGTAGTCCAGCTGGTCCCCCAGGGTGAAGAAGGCCGGCAGGGTGGCAGGTGTGAAACGGGCTGTTATGTAAGCCCGCCGCAGGTCCACCTGCTTCTGCTGCCGGGAATCCCTCTGCTTTGGACTAATGTCTTTTAACAGCTGAGAGATGGAGTGAGGAGAAAAAGAGAGTAACAGAGATACAAGAAAATGAGACGTTCCAATATCTATGACTAATGTTTAATCACTGATATGGAATTATAAAGGGTAAGGATTTCCAAGCAATTTGATTGTGTGTGTTTATAGGTCCATTCCTCCTTCCATGCACAAACATCAGTGGGTGCTGTCACATTGTTGTGGTCCTCACCTCCTCAAGGTCCATTTCATCTGGGCTCTTGAGGTGTCTGATAACGCCACGGGCTCTTCGCAGCGGAACCACAACAACATACACATTCCTGCGGGAGTAGAGGAGGACAAACAACATGACACCGGTTGCACTGATACAACAGCAAACATGTAACTGTTCCCACTTTTCCTCGCCAACTTGTTGCACTTAATTCTAACATCTTGTCTGTCAGGTAGTGTTATCATCATGCCACACACCTTTAGAGATCATCTGAGACAGGAACAGGAAGTCTAAGAAAACCATGGCGAGGATTTCATTAAAAGGGAACAACATCTAAAACTCAATCTTACTTGACAGGAGTACGAGTCTCCAATGACGGCAGGATTATGGTGACTGTGGTCTCGGTGTCACGGGTGTGGTCAATCTCAGGGCGGCGCATGGTGATTGGCGGGGAGGTCTTGGCGGAGATGCGGTGGCGAAGGCCTCCCATGTTTCCCTCCGGAGCAGTGATCTTAAAGTCGTAGCTGGTGTCAGGCTGAAGGTTTGGGATGACCGCCTTTCTCAGACGAGCGTCCACCTCCATCTTCTGTCGATTATATTCCACCTTGGGGATGGGAGAGGGTAGGTGAGGTTAGAACAATAGGTACATGGCAAATATGCCTATTTATATAGTGCATGCTGATGATATCCTATTGTACTATAACTCCTTAACATTATTCCCCCTTTTGAGGACAGTCTGCCTAAATTAAAACTTATTTTTAACATCATATGATCCTGGAAATTAATTAGGATTTTCTTCTGTTCTTTGAAGTTTTCCAGGGTTTATTGCAATGTTGCACTGTCCCACTGCCCCACTTTAAACCATATTTGAAAGAAAAAGTAATTTTAGGGAACATACGCTTATTCCCTTTCTTGAAGAGAGATAGATGAGAAGTTTGATACCTCACACATGTCTGTGCAGTACATTTGAAGCTATCATCAGCAGCTGGCTAACTTAGCTTAGCATAAAGACTGCAAACAGGGGAAAACAGCTAGCCTGGTTTTCAAAGGTAACTAAATCAGTCTACCAGCACCTCTGAAACTCATTAATCAATGCGTTGTATCATATTTAATCCATCCCCAAAAATGCGTGTCAATTAGTGAGCTGGTGGTTTGATTTTGTTATTTATAGTAAATGTTTCTGTAACTTTTTATGAAATTCTACATAAAGCCCAAATCCCACTTGGGGACGATTGGAGTATAACTCAGGTTGGGGCCATGCAAAATAAAAACACAGAAACTTATGATAATGTGAAGTATTATAATCAAGCATCCGACAAATGTAGCTTTCAATGTTGTATTATTTCACACATTATTTTAAGAATTGACAAGGCATAAGTCACATCACATGTTCATGCACGAGCCAGTGGACATACAGTAAAGCGATAGGGGCTGGTGCTCTCTGGAAACTCCCAGGTCAGAAGAACACTGGTCTTAGTGGCCAGATTGACTGAAAAATTCCTCGGCACATCTGGGAAACAAACAAACAAAAAAACAGAGTCACATGTGGGGACTTTTTTTATTCAAATCAGCTGCTCCTGTGCTGTCCTTCTGCAAACCGGTAAAAGAAACGTCAGTCAGATTTGTTGCTGGGGGAAGAACACATGATGGTTAGGAGGATGGGCAGGTGATGAGGAGAGTGGATGTCGAGAGTAATAAGTACAGATAACAGACAGACCGGCTGCAGGAATGTGACATGCCACATTCTCAGAGTGTAAGATTGTGTTTGTTAGACTTTAAGCATGTCAGCAAAAGGCATCGGAAAAGGTGGAAGTGGAGGTCTATCAGATAAAAAAAGCTTACCTGCAGATACAGCCCCAGACGCTGGTTTTCCCTTGAATTCAGACTGAACACTTACCTGCCGTATTAGATACTGTGTATCCAAGCCCTGTATTGACTTTTACCTGAAGGTTTTGTGATAAGCAGTGCTCTTGAAGCAAACATCCATTAACATTCAGCCTGCTTCCTCTGGTGGTGAAGGGTAGGTGATGAAGGTACAAGTGAAAGAGTGGAGGAGATTGGGGGAGTAGTCGTGTTCCCCTAGACTTTGCAGTTGGCTCAGACTTCATTTAGTTTAGTGGTTTTGGAGTGAAATCCAAAGTACAGGGAGCGGAGAGGTGAAGCTGAACCTGAAAGGTGCTGAGGCCAGCCCTACCTGTTTCAAAGGCCAGGGTTCGGCCCAACAGAGGTGGGCTGAAGGGGCCTGGCCCTGCCTTGTTGTGGGCTCTTAGCTGCACCTCGTAGGCTGTGCTGTGATTGAGGCCCAAGATGGTGTAGCTGGACTCACTCTCTGGTAACATGATCAGCCAAGGGGGAGCAGTGGGGGCTGGTATGGCTGACGGGTCAGGGTCAGCGGAGAGTTTGGGCCCTGTTGCCTCTTTGTAAGATATGGTGTACTCTGTGATGAAACCGTTGCACTCCTCTGGGGGAGGGGGCAGCCAGGAGAACTGGAGGGAGCAGCAGGTGGCATTAACAAAGTCAGTAATTTGGGGGTATCCCAAGGGTGGGAAGATGGGAACTGTTATTTCCTGCTGCACTACATCTCCGTAGCCCGCTCGGCTCTTTGCGGAGAAGACAAAGATGTAAGAGGAACCTGGGGAAAGGTTTCTGACAGTGAAGTTTTTCTCTCTATTTGTGAAATCCACTGTGGTGTCTAAGGAGGTATTCTTCAAGCCAAACTGTAGGCGGTAGCCCTGGATTACCACTGGGGCCCCTAGGCTATCAGAGCCTGACTCAGAGCACTCCACCGGAGGAGCCCACCGAACCACCACCGATGGACCTGATCCTGGGCGCACCCAAAGTGAGGGGGGGCCGGGCACTGCAAACAACAGAGTAAGCAGCAGAAAATCAATCGTAATGTATATATATATATCATAAAAACATATATCATGTAAATCTTGCGGAAGAATTAGAATTGATTTGGTTGTTTATTTACTGCTGGCTGGTGCAGCTTACTGTAAAATCAATTCTTGAGTAAGTTACTCAATCCAGCGCGCTGAACTGTATACTTGGCATATGCTTACCAATCCCCAGGGTCTGCACCAGTTTGGCTTTGCTGTGCGCTCCATCCCCTTTGGTGGTGTATGCTGCCACTGAGATGGAGTACAAAGTCTCTGCTTTCAGACCTCCTAAAATCAGCTCCTGTGGGGGAAAACACATAACAGCACCATAAAATACTGCTAACTCATTCCTTTTTATGTGAGACATAACACAGATCCCTTGCTTTTACTTTATTTACAGTTATGCATCAGTGAGAAATAATCAAAGAGTAACATCAGGTTAAACTCAATGAGGACTTCATAGCTGTCTCTGTGTAATGTATTGGATGCATTGTGCTGGGACAGGTAGTCTGCACTCACATATTGAGTTGAGTCACCCTCCTCCATCTTATCCCACAGATGAGACACACCCCGAAGGCAGCAGAGACAGATGAGAAAAGGATTGAGTCAAAGGACAAAAAGGAGAGAGGGAGGATGTTTAATGTAAAAATAAAAGAACATCTTTTGATCAAATATTTGGTTATGACGTCACCTGGGACTCATCCAATAGGAGGTCCTTGATCCGGGGAAGGGTTCGTGATTCACCGCTCTCTACACGGCCGAAATGAACTTGGTACCCACGGACCTGGCCTTGCCGTAACCGTGGCAACACTGACCGCCAAGTTACTCGAAGTGCTGATGAGTTGAGTGGCTGGATATCCACCTGACGAGGGGCTGCACCAGGAACTAATCGCACACACACACAAACACAAACACATGCACACAAATGCAGAGTTAATTAAGTGACCAACAGTCTAGCCAGTAAATAATCACCTAAACGATCAATACTGTTTAAGTCTGATCTATGGCTCTCACTCTTACCATCCTCATCAGTTCTGCACATCACAACAGGGCTGTTGGGTCCGGACCCCTCTGCAGTGAAGGCAGCCAAGGTGATGTTGTACCAGCTCCATTTCTCCAGCCCCGCTAACACTGTCTCCCCCTGCTGGGCCGGGATAGGAAGCCCCTCCATCTCCTGGCCCTGCCTTCCACCTTCAGCCCCAGAAACTCTCTGGTATCTCAGCTCATAACCTGCCAATTCACCATTCTGACCCTCCACTGGAGGCTCCTTCCAACTTATTCTCAACGAGGTGGAGCTAGCACTCTCGCAGGACACACCCTCGGGGGCAGTTGAAGGCTCTGATTGGACAAGGGGCGAGGAAGGCAATTGGCAAAAAAGTTTAGGAGAGACCCAAGAGATTGGGGTTGAAAAAGCAAGAAAGGGGGGAAAAATATGCAAAAGGATAGGAGATGAGGATAAAAAAGGAAACAATAAGAAACTAATGTAAACTGAAATGAACGATATAACGCCAGGACAAACATGAGTGAGACACACAAGGAGAGCAACCACATAATATAAAAGCATAATGTTAGCCTAAAGAAATAAACCAGAGACAAGAGTATTGACCCTGAGTGGACAACTTAATTACACCCAAGGAGAATGTGCATCCGATACCCAATGATTACATTTGAACCTTGAGCCGTATACAAATGGCATAAAAGGATCAAGATTTATGAATGAAAGACAGATACAAGTTTTTCTTTCTAAAGCGGGGATGCACAGCTCAGTACACAGGAGCACAGACAAATAAACACATTTCACAACACCAGCCGCCATGGTGGCATAATCCTTGGGTCGGGATAATAGAGTGGTCTGAGACGTTCTACTGCTGAATACAAGAAGGTCTTGGGGTTCACAAAGGGAGGAAAAAACAAACTATTACAGATCTCACACAGCGCTGGAAGGATTTAGGAGGCAGGTTAAATATATTTTTTTTAAAAAGAACAAGGAGCCCTGGAGAGAAAGGCACTCAGACGGATATTGAAAGTCAGGCTAGAATGAAGAATTGCAGACAAGAAATGAATCAATAAAGTAAAGCTTGCATATTTACTGTAACAAACAAGCCAAGAATCACACACCTTCATCACCATAGATCCCTGAACTGTAGGTATCACTCACCCTATAAGACGTTCCTAAAAGAGCGTGCACACAACCACACGCCGGCGAACATGGCCGGGGCGTCTGAGCTCGGTAGTGAATAGCATGTGTGTATGTGTGGGAGTGTAATAGTCATAGCTGACAGGTTCAAGCATCTATCCACTCAGCCGTACAGCCACTGTTCTGTTGGCCTCGGGGGACAATCTAGATGTGCACCAAAGCTTGGCGATAACAAAGCGCACATAACCTCCCAGGGAAATGAATTCTGCTGCATGAAATAGTCTGTTTATCTGGCACCTTCTCCTTCCTGAACCACCCCCCATTTCTTTTTGGAAGTAAAGAGTGAAAGGAGACCAGCTTAAATTCTTCAGCACATTTTGTACTTGGTTCTAAAAAAGTGATATGAATGTGAATACACAGTATGAATCTTTGTGTCTGTTGAGCTATTAAGATTACTTGACAAAAACTTACCACTATAGCGTTACAGTAGAGCCCCATAAACTGCAGGACCTGCTTTTTCCCCGACCACGACTACTTAATCGATTCTCTTCCTTGCACCATTTTCTCCATTATCTCAGCATTTTCTTCTTTTTTGCAGATTTGAGTTGACTCAATACGTCGGAGCAATATAGTGGAACTTAACTGACTGCCAGTGATTATGCAGACAAAAGAAATAGCGAAAATTTGACAAGGAAGAGAATCAAAGACATAGACTGACACTTACCTGTCAACACAGCTGGCCAACCACCATCCTTTAATGCTGCTCACCACTGGCTACTAGCCAATAAGTGGCAGGCATTTTCGCTCTTTCAAAGACATTAGACACTGATAGATTGGGAAAAAGTGAAAGGAGGGTGAAGAAAAGCAAGACTGAAACATTAATCGGTGCTCCATCTCCATCTGTCATGATGTCGTGGTTGTGTAAGAAAGCGAAAGGCTGAGCGGAGGAAGAAAGGCACAGTCAAACATAGATGGATGGATGGGAGGTCGGGTTGGACAGATGGGATGGGAAATGAGATAGATGGAGAGTTGTGAAAACAGATCCCAGGTTTTACCGGGTCAGGAGCTGATGTTCTTTGACCTGTGTGTGTGCGTGTGTGAGTGTTTGTTTAGAGGACAGATTTTTGCATGAGATTTGTGTACAAGACTGAAACACAATGCAATTTAAATCTGTGGCATCGGTGAGTTCCTGCAGGTACAGAATATGAACCCAGTGGAATTAAGACGTACTGGCTTGTGACGTCCTCTGCACCAGTTCGTTGGTGAAAGCTCCGATGCCTTTGTTTGAGATGGCGGCCAGGGAGAAGGAGTACTCTGTGTTCGCTTTGAGACCCTCCACTGTGTAAGAATTCCTCGGCCCGAAGGTCAGCTTCTCCTGTGAGAGAGAAGAAAGAAGAGCAGAGGACAAGGGATGAGAGGTGAAATGAGGGGAGTGAAAAAGAAATCATTAAATAAATGAGACTGGCACCAGCAGACACAGTGGCACTGGACACTTGGGTTAATCTTTTAAACGTCATCCTTTTATCTGTCCTCTCATCCCTCTGTCTAGTTAAGAAATCCACCCAGCAGACAGGTTCATAGAAAGAGAGTAAGAGAAGAGTAAGAGGTCTTACCAAGCTGCCATACTTGACAGGTTTGTAGAGCAGCTCATAGTTGACAATGCCCTCCTTTGTGTAAGCGGGTTCCCAGGTCAGCTCAATGCTGGTGTCTGCCACCTTACCCACTTTAAACTTCCCTGGCTGGCCTGGGACTGAAAGGGACAGGACCAAAATGTCAGTCAGTCTTTATCTTAATAAATTCAGTTTTCTTCCACATTCTTGTGCATTCTCCTTTTGTAGTTCAAGGTCCTGAAAACTTCTTTACTCAAACAGCATTTTACTATGTGATGGGATTCTATATAAATAATATATTATATATATCTTACAAAGTAGGAATGATACTGATTATTTCATATATATTAAATTATTAGCAATTATCTATTATATCACTTCTTAAACTCACTTCTTTTATTTTATTTTTTGACACGTTTTCATTGTGCTGACAAAATTATTCTTAAACTTCCTTTTAGTCTTGTTTTTTTATTGTAAATCACTTTGTCACTGTGTTTGGATAAATAAAATATAAATTAAGTGTATTTTTGTTAATACAATTTATATAAGAATGGAAATTATGCTGCCACGGAAATGCCAATGTCAATCAAATCTGATGAAACAGGACTGTGTGGGAGCGTTTGTTTTTGAGTGTTAAATTATAATTAATTTATAAGGATGGCTGTAATTGCTGCTTATTAAGTCAGAATTACTTAATGTTACAAAGACATTTTGGAAAGAAAGTTGGAAATCCTTCCATTTTAACCTGATCTTATTTTTCAGGCAATATGAAGTCATAGCGGAATGAAAAAGATGTACTAACTCTAAATGTCACAATGTACTCGCATAAACCTACAAAACACTTGTATTTTGTGCAGTTTTTATGTTATCTCAATCCTTTTTGTGCTGGAAAACGGTAAGCTTTTAGGAGACATCTGATGGCGTAGTAGGAGCTCAGGCTCTGCACAAATTTAAACCAGTAATACCATCAGAGTAATCATCTCTTTGTCCCTCCCATCACACAAAACCTGCGACTTCACAGCAGCTGTCACAGTGACATGAGCAGCACAGAGCTAATCCCTGTTTCCTTTTCAGAAGTCTCTGCGGTTCAGTCCCAGCATGTGGAATTCTGAAGAAGTCATATTTCCTGAGAGGTCAAGCTTATTTGCATATAGCTTGCAGTGGATGGCCTTAAAAACTCTACATAAAACACTTGAAAAAACGACTTAACTTTGTGTACCTGCACACACACACACAAATAATGAGCCATTTGTGCTCTGTTGCATGTGCTCATCTGAAAGACAACCATCACTCGTGCACATGAATAAATGACGATCACTACTTAGCATGCACAAACATCTACCGATGGCTATGTTTTGCACGAACACACAAATACACACACACTGACCTCCAGGCATGACTTTGACATGGACGGGGTCTGAAAAGGGTCCGTCCCCTACAGAGGTGAAAGCTAGGACCTGGATGGTGTAGGTCTCCGAGGTTACCAGGTTCTGAATGGTGGTGATCACGCTGTCCTGGACGTTATGGATCTGCCACTCATTCATGGGCCGGGACGGGTCCATGGTGTAGTACACACGGTAGCCTTTGACCTACAACAGAGGAGCAGAAAGAAAGGAAGGCTACAAGATGAAGAACCAGTTTATGGATTGGGAGTGGATTTTAAGGTCAACAATGACCGGGCTGTATTAGGTGATCTTCCCCCCATGGTAATCCATTATACCATCTTTCATACACAAACAGAGTTTATCACAGCTAAGGTCATCACCTAGAAAATATTTCGTACTCTAGTCCAGATGGTCCTGTGGATTTCTTGGTTATGTGTTTATCTGAAGTCACTTTCACAAGGTGATGTCTTCACATCTGGAGCTGTTGTGCAGTGACCCTGATAAACAAATCTCACTCTAACACCACTTTTTAGACCAGCCCTCATATTGTAGTGCGTGATATTTAATCACCTCCCCTAGTATATTTAATCCTGCTGCCATGCCATCGCCCTTACCCTCAACCTCTACCACCTCTCCTGTTATTGCTCTTTAATATCTATAATCCCCATAATCTATTCTGTCTTGCATTTTGATGAACCTACTATACAGTTAGGTAGGATAGAAAAGGAAATAAGCCTCAAGAGGGACTGCTCTTAACTTAGAGCGGGCAGTCCAATTACATTTTCTTTCTTTGGAGGGTGGGGAAGGTAGCAAGGGAGTTACAGGAGGGAAATCTCTGGCAAGACACAATCCCTGCAAAGGACATGAACCAGCACACTCTAATAGCTCTCAATGGTGACTTTTATTAGGGCCTTATCGTTTTAACCTTGTGTGGGCCTTTGTGTGATTTTAAATTGTTATCAGCCCATAGCAAGTGATTCAGTTTTAAAAGACTAGAATGTTTGCTTTTAATCAATCATTCTTTATATGTCCCCAAAGAGCAATTGATGGCATAAAAAATAAAACACATGAAGGACATGAACAGTTGAGTTACATTTTAAGTAAAAATGTAAAGAAATGGATGAATGAGTTTTGTATATGCACTAAAAAATTCCAATATGTTATTTCCATGGCCTAGAAAGTTCAATCAATATTTGTGAACATGAGCTACTCTCTCTCTCTCAAAGCCATAAACCAGATAATTAGTGTTGCCATCCATTGTACCCGGATACCATTTCTATTTCTATTTATTCCTCATTCATTTGAAGTCTTGAGAGCATTCATTAGCTTACAACACTACTTCTGTCTCTTCTAACACCATCACCACAGACCTTAAATTGTCTTGATTTTCAGAATTTAAGGTCATAAAATGTCTTAAAAAGTCACATTTTAATCCTCTTCGATAACGGCGCTGTGGTAATTGATTTAGCTACTCTATAGACGCTTGTGAAAGCAGACTAAGTATTATCGACTAACGACTTGCAAAGAAGTGAACACTACAGTTTTTAGCACAGTTTTTGGCTTTGGGAGAGAGTTGTTTATGTTTACTAATATGTTTGGATTGTCTAAGAGCATATGAATAATATGTATGATTATTTGAAAATGGGCGTAGTTCCCCTTAAAGTGAAATGGCAGAGGGTATGATTTATTTATGGTTTATTTTCTTTAAAGTCTGTGTGTGTGTTTCTTTTAAATGTTTTAGTTTCAACTAAATAAGACAGTATCTGAGACTCTGGATGTAGAGACTGGAATATGTCACATCAAATCAACTCTGCTTTTGTTATACAGAACAGAGATTTTTCAGCAGACATTTACCAAAATATTTAGAACGTTTTGCAGGAAGAAAAGAATAAAAGTAAATGTAAAATGTAGATTTTCTTCTACTGATAACAAATCAAAAAAGTAAAAGTTTCGGTCCTCGTCCCACCTGTCCATTGGGTTCCTCCGGCTCCTCCCAGCGGACCATCACCGTGTTCTGAGATATAATATGGGCCTGGACGTTTCGGGGAGGGCTGGCCGGGGCCTGCTCCCCTGTGCGGGCCTCCACACGTGTAGAGGGGGGGCCCTGGCCGATGCTATTGAAGGCCGACACTCTGATTTCATACTCTGTGTTGGGGTACAGTCCCCCGATGCTGTAGCGGGTGGTGGTGATGCTGTCCACCGTCTCGTACTTGCTGTCTGGCCCTTTGGCTCTGTACTGGATGATGTAGTAGGAGACAGGGTCTGGGTTACCCGAGTCCCAGGTGATGGTCACACTGGTGGCGGTGGTCTCTGTGACAATGGGTGTGCCGGGAGGCTTTGGCAAAGCTGAGGATTAGAGAGAGGGGAGAGGAAGATAATTATATTACTTACTAAGTACTATTGATTGTTTTTTGTCCATTCTGTACATGTGTTACTAGTATATTCATTCATATTGTACATGTTGTACATTGTTGTATCTATTTGTACATATCACATTGACATCTCTTCTGTTCTATACTTTGTGTACCACCAAATACATTTTGCACTGTACTGTTTACACTAATGAGATGCTAGACTGCATTTTAGTCAAGTACTCAGTGTGTGCAATGACAATAAAGTTGAATCTAATTAAATGACAATTTGAAGGATACACTATTAACATGATAGTACATTCATTTGGTAACTGTTTTTGTTCAAGGATGGTATATTAAATGGCCTGGTGAAAAAAGCACAATAATGAGGCTGCCTTAATCATATTTAATAAGTAGAATTTTTTGTTAAAGTGTGGCACCAATGAGCTTTACAGCTGTCAAATGTAACGTTATCATCCTGGAGTATCCAATTCTCCTGACATACACATATTTTTTAATTAAATGTAGAGGAAACCCAATCAAACTGGATCCATCCTTTATTAGATCAACAACTTAGGCACTCTTCCACACCGTTTTCTCTCTCTGGGAGCCAAAATGATTAATGATTTAATTTGAGAGTCTCTTACTCTTGACTAAGACCTGAGCGGTGGCCTCGATGATGCCCAGGCTGCTCATGGCCACACAGGTGTAGTTCGCGGACTCCCGGACACCGTTGAGCTCCAGCACGTTCCGTCCAATCGGCATTTCATCCTCTGGGGTCAGGTCCTCGGGGCCCAGCATCCACTTGACGTAGGGCATGGGCGAACCCACGGCCACGCAGGTGATGTTGACACTCCCTCCCGGCATGATCTCGTGGTTAGAAGGGAGGATGGAGAAACGAGGGGGCACACGGCGCACTGGGAAAGGAGGAGAGTCAGGGAAGAGAGCAAGGGGGGTGAGGGGGTTTAGGAGTAAGGTGGGGGACGAAAAAGGTCGGGAAGGGATTGAGGAGAAGAAAGGTTGAGAAAAAGAAGGAAGGGGGGGAGGAGGAGTGAGGGAGAGAATCAGAAAGAAAGAGAGAGGGGAAGAGCGAGGCAGAGAACAAGATTGAGATTGAGAAAGTGAGAGCAAGAGAGAGATAAAAAGAAAAGAACAAGAGAGAGGAAAGAGAGGAGAGGTAACAGGAAGGGGGAGAATGAACTTCAGGGTTTTTACAGAAAATTACAAAGGGATATTTCAAGTTTAGTCCCAATTACTTTATGATACTGATGATTCCAACAGAAAGACACAAATCTTGTGTTGAGCTCAACCATTCAGTGAGCTGCCTACTCAAAATGATATAGTGACAAACTCTTGAGTACCATTTCAACCAGGACATGACACCTATAGTCAGTTTCTCTTTTTAAATAACAAATGTTTTTCTTATTGGTTATTATTCATTTAGGCAGAAAAATAAGACATTCAAATTGAGGTTTATGAATATAGACGTATTATTATTGCATTTCCCCCTCCAAGCAATGACTAATCATGTTATACTTTACCAGAAATGCCAGTGAGAAACTTTACTTCATTGAGATTTCTGTGCCTTGAGGTGCTTCCGCTCTTGATGGGCTGTTTTTAGAGCCAGTATGCATCATAGTGGCCGATCAATAGGCCCTGCCAGCTATTTGTGTCCCCATAAGAAGTACAAGTAAAGTGGCAAGCTATATCCAATACTGGATCTGTATGAGCTTGGTTGACCATATATTAGGGAGAGATGCATCGAGAGACTGAACTCATAGGTCACTTGCATGCCTGGGCGACTCAAGAGGGATAAAATGGTGGAGAAACACAAAGAAGAGAACGAAGAACTGAAGAGAGGGAGACAGAGATAAGCGAGACAAGAGCAGAGACACCGGAGAGATAGACAGAGGGAGAGAGGAAGTTGAGAGAGAGAGAGAGAGAGAGAGAGAGAGAGAGAGACAGAAAGATAGAGGCAGCTCTGCTTCTCTTCCAGACAATGACAGGCAATGTAGCAAAGGACAGCCACATTGTACAACAAGATACTGTACAATACATAGGATTCATAACTGATACAGTGTGTAGTCAAATGAATTGAAAATGCGGACAGGAGTGAATCAAGGGTTCTAATAGGGTGTTGTGGCAATTACAGAGTGATCATTGGACACATTAAGTAAAGAACATCAAGACAGCATGAAAGAGGCAGAACAGGAAAGAACGAGTGCGAGCAAAAAGAGAGATATGTGAGGTAGTATGTGCATGTTTATAAGTTAATAAACTTATGTACATGTGTCTGTCGCTCCTACACATCAGGTTGCAGACAGAATGCAGAAGAAGAGAAAAAAAGGGGGGAGGGAAAGGAGGGGAAATGACAGGGAAGTGGGGATAAAGAGAGGATTAGAAGAGGGTTTAAGGGGAAGGAGGGAAATAGGGGGGAAGAAGAGAGGAGCGAGGAAGAAGAAAACACATGGATCTATTTAAAAACACGGCTATATACCAGAGTCAGGCCCATTCAGAACGTAGGTGCTTCAAAAGTAAGAGAAAAGACTAGTAGAGATCAGATGTTGAAGGAACAGAAGAAGAAGAGGGTCACAACACAGGAAACAGAAAGAAAACAGAGAGAGTAACGGACAAACATCTCTGCATGAAAGGAGAGAATGAGAGGGAAGGCAGACAAAGAGCAGAAACATTGTCCTAAAGCTAAACTCAACACTATGAAGCTTAAATGTATAATAAAACATGAACATGAGAAGCAGAAAATGCTCTAAAAGTGTGTGAAATGACTAAACATAAAAGATATAACAAAATAAAAAGTTACAGTAGCAAAATAATGAGTGTTTTAGATGACTTGGATCTACCAGCAGTAATTCTAATAATTATAGAATATAAGAAATAAAAAAGTAAATAAATAAATAAATAAATATGGGTATATTGCTGCATAACCTCCACTCCTTAATGTGTAACATCATTACTTCATCTTCATGGGCCACATCCCCCTACTCAAAGAAACTAGAGACAATTGGATAGAAGTTAACATTTTTGCATGATTTTAACAAATTGAAAAAAATAAAAAAGTTGCCGTGACGTCACTATTACTTCATAAATGACGATAAATTGCAAAGCATTTGGAATACTTGTAAAAAAAAAATATTGGAAGATACCCAGAATTGGATACAGTAGTTGAAGACAAGAAAGAGACAAAGAGACAAAAACAGGTAGATCTGTTAGAAAACAGACATGATTAGGCAGGCATCTCCTCATCTGAGCATGCTGGAGACAGACAGACAGACAGACAGACAAACAGACAGACGGACAGTAAGACTGCACCCATGACAGCTCCATGCACAATACAAACACAGCAGGTGCAATGCAGCATCACACAACACTATCACAGTTTCATTCCTTCAGTTATTTTACACTTATCAATATGGCAAAATAAAACAACAATTAAAAAGACAATTAATTAGGCTTATGGATTAGTTTGGTAATATGAGCAACAACAGGATGAAGGTGAAGTCTCAAGATGATCGTTTAGTAGTCTGAAACACGGACTCAGCAGTATTTCTAAGACGAATCCACTGCAGAGACTTCGCCGAGTACTTTACAATAAAGGGAGCTCATAACAAGGGATAATCCTTCACATGCTCACAGAGCCTCTAGCTTTAAGTTAATCGAGCAGGGTCACACGATTCCCTTCCATTTCTATACAGTTTGCGAGAGCCAGGAGTTTCAATCTTTATTAGCTGGGCTATCATTAGTCCCGTCCTCTGCAGGGAGTCTGGAGGCTACAGGCTGGGGAGACCTTGGCACAGCCATAAGGATTACCGCTCAGCACTACTGTATACCCGTTCAGCTCCGTCACTGAGCTGACATTTACGCAGCACCATCCAGTCAGTCTCAAGGACACTGCTTTTATTATCCACTGTAATAAGAGGGAATCATTAATATCCCTTCGATATCTAAAAATGTGAATGGATATGATTCATTTTAAAATGTCAGTCAATAGAGGCATATCGGAGTGTTTGGGGAAGATAGCAACAGCCAGAGAAACAGAGCAGTCTGTATAATGGTAGAGTTAAACCCGTAAATAAACTGTGAGTTTAGTGTGACTATGAATCTAGAAGATGTGCAGTATTCAGATCCTTTACATAAGTAAATACCATACAATTATAAGTAAAAGTCCTGCATGACTTAAAAACTACATGTCTTTTAGCAAAATGTACTTAAATTGACACTTTTTCATTTTTGCTGAACTTTTGCCAGAAGTGGCAGTTAGAAGCTTAAGCAAAATGCTAAACTCTAAGGCAACAGTAGCATAAGTAGGAAAGAGTAATAAAATCTGAGCACTTACTCAGTAATGTCAGGGACATAGCAATATCTAGCTAATGTGTGCTAAAGCTAGTGAACATTAGCCGCAAAAAAGCCACTGGTCATACCAGATCAAGTAGCGCTGCATTAAAGATTGAATTTAATTGAGATAGAGCTGATTTCTTTGCTAAACTTAAAATTTGAAAGAGAAGAATGTGTTATTACATCTCTCCAAACATTTATGTAGAGTATCTAAAGTAGTTCACTGTTGTTATTGGACGAGGTGAAGCTAATTTGAACTATTTAAATACTGTTGGGTAGATTAATTATAACAATGCATCATCATTTATAAGGTCATCCTATTCTTTGTATGTAAAATGTAAATTTTTTAAGTAACCTGTAACTATAGCTGATAAATAAATGTAGTGATGTAAACAGTATTCAAACAAGCATTATTCTCAAATAATGCACAGGTATCTCAAATCTGTTCTTAAGTACAGTACTTGAGTAAATATATTTAGTTGCTTCCAAACACAGGTGATGTGATGGTTTTCAATCTTGAGTTTAAGGAGTGAATCCGGCCAAATAACTGGTGTTTCTCCTATAAACCTGAACATCACATATAGCGCCAACACAGAAGGGCATGTACAAGCGTGACTGCCAGTGCAAGATTTTCATCAAATGCAACAAGTGCAGAATTGGAGCAGATGTGATGACATGAGAGCTGATACACAACTTTACACATGATGATACAAAAGAAGAGACACTAGCAAGACATGACAGGACAGCAAGTGCAATAATACAATCCAAGCATATCAATAGGCGTGAACACACACACTGTGCCATGCTCTTGTGTCAGTCCGTCAGTCAACAGACATGCAAGCGGTGCTCCTTTCTCTTTCTCTCTCACTCCTTCCATGCAAACATCGCCTCTTTTTAATCTTCCAATTCTTGGGTCTCCATGACAACAAGATCATACCATGCAGAAAACATTGATTGGGGAGTGAAGGCAATACCAAGGGTTTCTGCACACAAGGCCTCACAATGCAGTCAATGCACTCGGCTGCGTAGGCAGACCACTTCATCATCGTAGCAGCTTTAGAGAAATCAACTCTCTTCATTTTTTGAGACAATATCATTTCACTTCAAATCTACACCGGTGTCCTTTAAACGTTTTTTTTTTTCTTTTTTGTTTCTCTCTGTTTCAATAAGTGAAGCTTTCTGAAACAAAGGAGTAACAAAAGAAAAGAAAGAGCACACCAACCTTCTCGAAGCTCTGAGGGATGAGAGGGGGTTGATGCAGAACACAATGACGTGAGGGGGGGAGAGAGAGAACGGGGAAACACAGAGAGAATAAAAACGGCCAGCGCAAAGCCACTCACTCCACTGCATCACACACACTCACCAACACACACACATCGCATACACACTCCTCCGATATCCCACTTAACATATAAACTGCAATTTATTAATCTCAACATTGGTCGTGGTCTTTCAGCCATAAACCAGAGATACATCAGCACCCACAGTCCAGAGGCTAGAATCAGTTAAACAGGGATCATGTGGGTGCAAAATGATGCCATTAATGTAAACATCCTTAAGAATAAACTATTTCCTGATTGTTTCCAATTCAATTCAAATCTGTGCATCTTTTGTGAAACATTTTGCTCTTAATCTGCCTCTTGTACAGAAGCCGTTTTAGTAGACAGATCAGTGACGCTTCATGCAGTTAAACCAAGGTGTGTTCCCAACTTCATGTTCAATTTGACGCCAGTGTAAGGGCTCGCACCAAGGTTTAAGGTGAACTTGTTAAAGGTGATTGTGAGAAATACCAAACAACAGGGTCAACATATATTGTAGACAATGGATGAGTTAGTAATACTTATTTAAAAGCACAGAAATAAAAAAAGACTTTATCTATACCAAGAGCGACTTTATAATAGTGATTTCTGTGTGTTTGTCTGTGCATGTGTGTGCATGTGCTTGTGCGTTTTCTGGGTTCAGGTCCTACCTCGCACATACAGATTGGCAGGGGAGGAGTAGCGCACGCCTTGAGAGTTGGTGGCCACACACTCATACTTCCCTTGGTCTGTTTCCTCGCTGTTCTCAATCTGTAGCGCTCCTGCAAGACAGAAAGTGACAGAGAGAGAGAGAGAAAGGAATAAAGATGTTCAGTCGAGTTTGTAGAAAATGTTTCTGCCACTATCAGTCTTTCTTTGCTTCTGTGCTTCTCTGTTTCTGTTTTATTTGGACTCCAGGGTATCCTCACTTCTATTGCTTCAAGATCCAATAAAGCCTGCTTTGTTGTTATATCCGTGAGGCCGCGTCTGAGTGGGCCGTGCTCTCATATACCAGTAGTTGTATTTTTTAGAGAACCATGTATTTTCTCTTTCTGTGCACGGGAACACAAAAAAAGAAAAAGCTGAAATTCCTTCCAAAAAGTTTGACTTTTCATAAACTAAGATGACACTTGAAGGACCTTTTGTTGCACACCGCTTTACAAGCTAGTGGTTCCTCTCCTACAGCAGGCTCACTGCTGCTATGAAAAAAGCCTGTTTCTATCTTGGCAAGCTTTACCCCACGGCAACAACCCGACGATGCTCTTTAACTCCTCAACTTGTTTCTTTTACTTCCTCAATTGTTATCCTCCTACCCTGATCCCATCGTGGTAAACAGTGTCTCCCTAAACGTGCTATAATGACACACACTGCTCGTCAGGTATTCTTTTGTTTCACAGGGTGCTATTCTTACTTTTGTCATTTTTTTGGTGCTAAAGGCCTTTTGAATTATCAGCAGCGATTTTTTTTGCTCTTTCAGCCTGCTCTGTCACATTCATCTCATCTGAAACTGACTTTGACATGGAGCCTGAGGAGCAAGCACAAAACCATGGATTACACTCTGCTGCAGGATATGAAAAAGACACAACTCAAAACGCACATGAGACACACACACACACACACAGTCAGTTTGAGTCTGATACAAAGCCCAGTGTTTTGTATCAGATCGTCTGTGAGACTGATAAAAGGGATCTGGCTTGTGAGAGATGTATGGAGATAAACAGAGAAACAGAAGATGTATGCTCTGACCTTTCACATACACATATATACACGGTGATGGTGAAAGAACTTACAAATACTCCAATACAAAAGTCCTGTTTTATGAGTTACAATAAAGTGCAGAAGTTTCACAAAAAAAATGTGGCTTTAATGAGAATGAATAATCCTTTCGAAAATGCATGATTTTTTAATATATATTATATAAGTGCATTAATATTTATCATTATTAAAATGATTAAGGATTTGTTGCTTTTCTCAGCTTTAATCATGATCATAACAGCATATTTGGGTTTTGGACTGTTGGTCAGGCAAAACAAGATAAAAGATAGATAATAAAAGATAATAAAGAATCACTAGTTGCAGCCCTCAAGGAAAGCAGTAGTCCCTCAAAATTAAATTTAATACTTAAGCTAATTTACTTTCTAGTTCACTGCAGACACATACATATGGTGTGTTATTTTCCTGCTGGCGAGAAAACCTTTTAATTATTAAATCTTAAAAACCCGGCCAGTTAGGCACTAAAAGGTTCCACAGGGATAAACAGTGTGTGTGTGTGTGTGTGTGTGTGTGTGTGTGTGTGTGTGTGTGTGTGTGTGTGTGTGTGTGTGTGTGTGTGTGTGTGTGTGTGTTGTGTCACAGTTAACCACAGTTTACACAATAGCTGATCAGTATATGCAGAATTTTAAACAACACAATTTGGGATTCTCAGAGGAGTGAATGTTTGACTTGTTAAACACAGCGAGGGCACCACTGTGTGCTTGAGTGTGTTTAACGAGCTGAGGCCCTGCTAGCTGAAGCTGTCATCCATTTGCTTCTGTCTTCTGCAGTTACATGAAAGGAAAACAGCTTGTGCCCTCCTCTTTCTCTCTATTTTTCCATCTCTCATTTCCCCGCGGTACGGGGCAGAGTTGGGAGATAAACAGGAATAAATTATCTGCACTGCAAGCCGAGCCTCCTCTCATGAAATAGGTAGCGGCAGAAGGAGAAGCCAGGGAAAGACGGAGCGGAGGAGAGATAGAGCTGGACAGGTGGAGCTCTGCAAACAAGAACTCATCTGACAGCTGGAAGCAGCTCATACGGCTAACCATCAGCACAAATTTTAAAATGGGCGATTGAAATCTTCTTTTTGCAAAACATGTTGTTACCATTCATGGAGATAGACAGGTGTTCAGTATATATGCGTGTTTAAAGGTCACAACATATATACATAAACAAAGAGCGCAGACGGATAACTGGCAATGGATGAACATAATGACAGTGTGGAAAAGTGGGGGAAAAAAGCTGTAAAAAAAAGATAACAGAGAAGAAGAGGGAGCAGTTTGTTAGTAAGCCGGGAAGCTGCTGACGGACCTAGAATGAGATGTGACTTCAGTAAATTGAGCTGATGTGAAATTGCAGATGGTGTATAATGTCCGCTTGGCTGAGACTCAGCCGATCAGATGACAACAGATACGGCTAACCTGATAGCTCTGGCAGAACATCTAGGTCAAACAGATCACCTGGACTACCGTCTCCCACGAGTTGAGACTTTAACTTTAACTTGGATGGGACATTGACCAACAATCAAGACAGACGGGCGCTGTTTTTACCACAACACAGTTTACTGAACATATTTTAAAAGCAAACTGTTGGGAGGTAAGCACAAAAACATTTAAGACAATATTTGTTAAAGGAAGTTAGTTTTTGAGTATACAGTGTAATTAATTTAGACCTGAAACTATGAGTCCATTAAGGGCTGGACAGAAAAGTAAATATCTGGATCAATTTTGTGATTAACCAGTTCATTATTTAAAGACTTCTCAAATTTGATTATTTACTATGACGATAAATTGAACATATTTAGGTTTGAAACTGTGCAAATATGAAATTTGAGGATGACACTTAGGCTGGAAAAATTGTGACAGGCATTACTAACAATTTTCTGACAGTCTACAGACCTAACAGATAATCTATTAATGAAATAAGCAGATTAATTGATAATGAAATGAATCATTAGTTGCGATAAAGATTCTTTGCCTATTTATCAGGGCCCTAATTTTAGGGACGCCTGAACAAATGTATATCATAACAAATATATCTTAATATCGTTTTTTTACTCTAAAGTTGATATAAAGAAACTAATTGGTGTCTTAATATGTTTATCACTTCCTTTTTGCTTAAGGTAAAAGCGACCTAAACCCTGACCGTTACCATAACCACAACCTTTGATCAGATCACAGTCCTCGGTCAGGACAGGTCCATCCATTACCCCGGCAGTCAACCTTGGAGGCCATATTGGATGCCATCTGTTAGAGTGTATGTCTATGAAGACTGTTGAGTGCTTAGGTAAACTCTCAAGATCTCAGTCCCAATTGTCACAGATAGACAGATAGCTTGTCATGGTTCTCCTCACGCACATCTAAACTGGTGCAGCAGATGGCATGGAAAAATGGATGGTTGCCTTGGTTTAGGTAAAGAGATGTCAGGAAAAGTTCAGCTATACTGTGCCATATGTTTTGTACCCTCAGGAAACCGGATGGCGACGTGTGTGCAGGTTTCATGTGGGCCGATGGCCACCGTTTGGACAGTTACCTGCAGTGGGAGGACACCCCAGGTGACGGATACTTATGGGCTATGAAATGGCTTAGAGTTGTCTTTTGTGGGCTTTGAGTGCAGTCATTCTCAATATCATTTTTCATCCTGACCCATATGGGCCATAAAAACATTTCTAGGACCAAACGGAGAAAGGAAACGGAAAGAGACAGAGAGAAAACAACAATTGTGTCCCAAAACAGATCCCTGGCTGTGAACCAACAAGAGCTGGCAGCCATCCACTCTAACAGAGGCGACGCTTGGAAGGTGCCCCCATTAAACAGATTTTAGAGGAGTGTTTCATCCATAACACATCTCGGTGCTATTTTGTGTTGCTTATGTGCAATTGATTTCCTCCAAATCATTGCACTGCAATGTTTGGTTCATTATACAGCACATTTTGTTGTTCAGCTTTGCAATGCTTCTGGTGATTTGAAATCCTATTAAGCCCTGCAGTGAACCTCACTGTGCCATTTGTCTTGCTCAAGTTTCATTGATGCGATACGTGGCCTCACGTTCTGTACCCGTGAATCAGTGTCATGTCTCTGTGTGAGACCCTCTCAGAGCAGACCAGGTGAAACTTATTATGATAGATACTGTATACCAATCGTATTACTGCACTTACTCTGAGAGAAAATAGTGGAAAAGTTTTCAAGATGCATGGAGAGGTTTTCGAGAGGTTCTTTGTTAGCTCCAAGGCCACCAACGCTTTTTCATAACTTATAAGTAGAGAATAGAGAAACATTTCCATAGTGTTTATCATAATTATGGATCACCACACTGCTTCCTCTGGCGTGAAATTTCTACTGGACATACTGCAGCTGTAAAAGTATTTTTTTGTGTGTATCTATTGTTTCACCTGCATCGATGCAGTAGCAAGACTGGTAGATAAATTCCACCCACACCTACTGCAGAGCATTTTACACAGAAGCAATTCCACTTTCGGTACCCTGTAAATCAAAGTGGTGAGTATCCATTTTTACACATCAGTGGGTATGCTGGAAATCCTACGAGGAATGGGTGTAGGAGCTAAAACTGGTCGCAGCACAGAAAACAGCCGACCTGCAACACTACGATGGCCGTTCATTAAACTCTTCCTCCAAATGCTGATTTCCAATCAGCATACGGTACCATAGCAACCGTAACTAGACATGGCAGGTGTGACATGCTTTGGATCTCTCCCCATGTCGATGCGGTTTAGTAAAGGCGATTCTCTCAAAATCAGCAGAACCAAAGTGTAAAAAATGGATTAAAAAGTGTGTTTACTAAAGAAAGCTTCATACATAAGCATGTTTGGTAAACTAGCTGACTACATACAGTTACTCTAAGCCCAACAGTTTGATCTTACATTTTTATATTTAGGTCTAATAGCTCTCCCTTGCAATACAAACCAATGCTGAACCTTTTTTTTTATGTCTTCTACATTTTATGTTTTGCCTGGGACATGCTGCATAGCATATGGTATGTTGCCATCAATTGCATATTTAATACTCTTTCACGTGTGTCTTGTTTTAAATAAACCAGAGTGACAGGGTTTAGACTTACCAGGGTTTCCAACTCACTCACAGAGCTATAGCCGGGTACTGAGATTATTTACTTATGTGACAAAAGTAGCAATACTACTGCCATGGTCTTGGGTTTTTGTTGAGCCCGTTCCTGCTTTATTATGAAATTCATTCCTCATGTGTTTAGTTTTACCTCCTGTCTTTGTGAGTTTTCTCACTTTTTTCATTGGCTGCCCTTCCCTGATCAGTTTCACCTGTCCCTCGTTAGTCCTACACTCACCTCATCTCCTGCTCACCTGTTCTCACTTCCATTGTAAGTCAGTCACTATTTATACCCACTCAGTTCCTTTGTTTTTTTTGTTGTTTTATCTTTCCTGCTTAAGGGGTTTTCATTTGCCTGTATCTGCTAGCTGCCTGCTCCCTTCACTGTGACAACAACAGTAAATAAAACACTGAGTTACAAATAAAAGTCCTGCATTCAAACTTTTACTTCAGTAAAAGTACAAAAGTATAGCATCAAAATACACTTTGAGTACCAAAAGTAAAAGGATGTATTATACAGAATGGCCCATTTTAGAATCACATATATTAATCACTGGATTATAATTATTGATATTAATGTATCATCACTAATGCTGCTGGTAAAGGCTGGGACTACTTCATACTGCTGTGTAATAATACATTTTTATTTATAAATTGATTTATATTAATAATCTTAATCTGTAAAATAACTAAGGTTATCAAATAAATGTAGTCCAGTAAAAAGTGCAATATTTCCCTCTGAAATGTAGTGGAGTAGTAAGATGAATAAAAATGTAAATACTTTAGTAAAGTACAAGTACCTAAAAATAATTAAAAGCTATACTTGTACTAAATGTAATTACACTCGACCACTGGCTGATAAAATCTGATGCTTACCATTGTCATTTTAAACAGCAAAATCTGCACTCAAAGTCTAGAAATGAGGGTCTACTTCTGTGTGAAACCAGATACTTGATCTTTCAACAATTACAAAAAGATTCATGTGGCTCAATCTGACACCGTCGTCATAGTAAAGTGCATGCGTTGTGCCTGACAGGTGCAGCAGCAGTAACTTCAATTTTGTAGAGACTTATATTTGTTTCAGCAGCGTAATGGCAAACTGTGCAAACGGAGACGCACGCAGACACAAGGTTGACAGAGGGCACTAGTGATCAGTGAAGGATATTGGCTGACAGAAGGCAGATATCAGAGCTGGCAGGACGGCGGAGCACTGCACAGATAATATGGATGAAGCAACAACAAAATGGTTTCGCCTCACCATCACTTTCATTCCCCCTGAGGACGGCGGAGTGAGAATGGCTGAGAAAAATACGCGTCTGTCTACTCTAGGAGACACTGTATCATCTATACAGAAGAGCATAAACATAGTTGAACAAACGGTCTTAAGCACAAGATGTGATTCTTCTGTATTCACCCCTCGATCCGTCTACACAGACACACTCTTTATCTTTTTGTAGCAGCAAAAACGCTTCCCTCCCTCTTTTGCCCATTACTGTCTCTGGCAATTTAAGTGATCTTACATCCAGATTTTAGGACACTGAGCTCATTTCACACAATTTCAGGCTGGGCGGGTCAAAAGATAAAAGGAGCATCAGTTAAACTCTTATCAGTGGGTCTATTGATTTTGAGAAAAGAGAATCATGGTTGTTCTTTTGGTACATTGATTATTATATTAAGCATTTATTTCAAAGTGCATTTACTTTATAATTGTTTGTTAACTTTTTCAACCCAGTTTTTATTAGTGTACATGAGACCTGGCTTTTCTCAATTGCATGCTGGCATGTTTTTTTTTTACATTTATGATCCACAGTGGATAGAGATTTGTGCCTTTAAAATGTCCTCTTTTTATAATCTTTTCTCCCAAATGTTCATAAAAACAGCATTTTTTTTTTCTTGGCTTAAGGGCCGCACAATCAGCTTTTTCATGAAATTGGCTTTAAAAAGGTTTTCCACCCCCAAAGGATGTAGATAAACTCAGAGAGGAGCATGTAATCCCTCAATCATAATTAAAACATGATAATCGTCAAATTTAGAACAGGGATTTCACCTGATAGCGATGCTAAGCTTTAGAAACACTGTTTGTTTACGTATTTTCAAATTAAATAATCTGACAATAATAATAATACTTGTCCATCTCACCTGATCGGAGCTGTTTGATGCGACCCTGGCTGCTGATGGGGTCGATAGGGAGAAAGTCTTTGAACCAGGAGATCTCCGGGTCGGGTATGCCGCTTGCAGCGCACAGCATGGTGGCTGTCCTCGTCCTCTCCACCACCTTTAGCTGGGGACCCATGTCTATGCTGGGGAAGCCAAATGGCAACAGGTCCTCTGGAGGTAGGAGAGAAAGAAAGAAATAATTCAGAATTGACCTGAGCAGGAAGCATTTAAAACTCATAGCAAGCTGTCAGAACACAAAGCACAGCTGAGGCCGATGGAAATATAATTTGATTTTGCAGGTCATGAACCAAATTTCGTAGTTAAGGGATTACTAAAGTAATTGCACTTTTTGTAACAGATTTCATGGTTATGTTAAAGGAAAGTGATCACCAAAATCAATCTGATGCATCATTTGGGGACCATGGATGCCTGTACTAAAGTTCAAAGTCCAAGAGTTCAAATTCAATCTGGAGCAAAGTGATGGACTGACTCACTGTCAGACAGACAATGCCACGCCCTATAGTCACGGGGCTAGTTATAAATACATAAAGACAAGTGGTAGGACAGACAGAGACAGATCGTTGTGTTCGTGTGTCGGCATAGACAAAGTGAGGATTTCTAATACTTTGTTTTGGAGCAAATCCACTGGGACAATAATAAAAAAAATTGTTTTCTCCTTCATTTTTGGGACAATTGATCTGCAGTTTTTGTAAACACAAAAGGCCGACCTATCTGCCTGTTGAGAGACAGAGTCAACCCTGCCATGCATTTAATCCTTACTTTCCTTCTTCCAAGGTGAAACATAAGACCTGCTCACACACATGCACAGTGATGTGAGAGCCTGACCAACCCCCCCTTTAACATCTGCAGGCCCTTGAAAGTGGAGATATGGGCGAGGACAGATGACTCACTATACCCTTCCTCATCAAAGCTGCGTGTTTTCTCCAGCTAGTTTGTCATTATGTGATCCAGTAGGCAGCACAGACACAGCTAGGTTTTGCTGTGTGTGTGTGTGTGTGTGTGTGTGTGTGTGTGTGTGTGTGTGTGTGTGTGTGTGTGTGTGTGTGTGTGTGTGTGTGTGTGTGTGTTTTGTGACAGGCCATTTCTACAGGAGTATAAACATACCGCCCAGTCAGCAGGAGCTACTTAAGTGCTGCCTGCACACACGTATAAACAGAGCCAGACACACATGCACACACATACAGCTCAATCCTAACCAAGAAACACAGGTGTTTGGTGGCAGGGGAACTGTGAGTTTTCCATAGTGTGGCTTTGTGTTACGTGGTGGTAATGATTCCTGTCTAATAACTATGCAGAGGGCTGCTCAGAAACAGCAGCAGCAATTAGAAGCTGGGATCAAGAGGAGGGGCAGGGCACTGGGGGTAATAAGGACTTGTTAGCAGTAATTGTTAAAATGTACCAACGATTAGAGAGGCCGGTCTGGGATGTGTCTGCATAGCGTCTGGATCCGTCTGATTATGTTGTGGGGCAGTGGATAAGTGTGTGTGTGTGTGTGTGTGTGTGTGTGTGTGGTGGGTGTTTTCGGTGTCTCTGTGTGTGTACATATTTGTTTCTATGGCTATGTTCTAATTAGCATCTTCACAGATTTGCACAATGTGTGGCGTAATGTACAGACACGTCCACACATATCCAGGAAAATCAAGGTGTGTGCATGCAGAAAAGCAGTTGCTTTCTATTTCACATACACACAAACACATTCACACACACTTTCTGTGGTGAATGGGATTAAGCATCTCAGTGACAACAGTCCAGATGGCCAGACACGTAATCAAGCACCCATCAGCACTCCTGCTTCCTCCTCTCCTTACCCTTTTAACCACTCTATCCCTCTCGCACATACACACAGACACCTCCCCCATACCTGGGACTATAATTATATATTCCACTTTCCTACAGCTGTAAAGCAATTATGAAGATGGCAATTCGCTCAGCTAATAAATCAAACTCACGAAAGCCCCTTGATTGTCAAGCACAGCAAAACCCCCTTAAAAGTTTGCTTGCTCAAGCTGGGCATCACTGACAAAACTGGAGCCAAACAGTCCGAGACGCAGACCGTGGCCACATCGACGGCTCCTCTCCTCCTCCGGGCCCCCTGCTACCTAACCACATAGCAGACGTGTACCATCTGTCTCCAAACACTCCGCGATGGGGATGAGAGGCTGAGTGGAGATAGGATCTATCGCTCTCTTTCTCTCTTGCCACAGTCATCGGCTTTGTCAAGCTGACATTCCTATCTGGCAGGGCTGAGAGGAGGATGGAGAGGAGAAGTGCCGCAAAAAGCAAGAGAGCAATCAGAGAGTCTGGTGATGAGTCTGAATGCTGTGGTCTAAGCTTAAGTGGAGATCAGGCCTTGCAGAAAGCAACGTTCTGATATCAGCCAGCGGAGACCCAAGTGGAAAGAGGGGACCCCCCCCGCCTCCCCCTTCCTCCCCTTCCTCCCCGTCCCCCTGCGTTCCCTCTCCACCATACCCGACTGATCAATGCTAATGATCCACCTGAATGGAGGCCAGTGGTATGGCCATTGATGAAACAGGCAGGAAGAGAAAGCAAGGAGAAGGGGGTAGATCGATGGCAGGGTCAGGCGAGCTCCCCGGAGGCAAGGAATATGCCAGACCTACATCTGCTCCCCTTTGCCTGCCCCCCCCCCCACAACCCCACCCCTCACCCGAGAGGGTTCAGATGGGCTTTTTATCACCCCCTCAGGCTACAACTACATGGACTCCCTGGCTGTTAATTAGAGCACGCCACTGCAGCGAGCTCGGGGCGTGTGCATGTATGCGTGTGGGGGTGGTGGGCTCTGTATTCTGGTCAGGTCTTTATCAAGGCTGGAAATACAGTGTAGGTGGACCTCCGAATGAATTATTAGAGGGAGGTAAGAGAGACAGGGAGAGAAATGGATGGATTTATTTATAGATACTGCTGAAAAAAACAATAGAAATATATTTTAAAAAAATATGACATTTTTTTTACTGCTTGTTGCTAGATTGAAATATAAATTATTTAAATTATTTATATCTCAATTCTGTTTTGTTTTCAATTTATATAAGTCTTACAGAAATATGGTATATGAGCTTCTCTCACCTTTCTCATACTCTTATAAACTCCACATGCAGTGTCATTTTACTGTGAATGAGGAATGCAGGCATGAGAATAATTACCAATGATAATATATTCCGAATAGAAAGATAATCAGACAGACAGATAGACAGACAGAATGACAGACAGAGACAGTGTGTGGTGAAAATGCCATGGAATGCAAATTATTAATTTAATTGAGAAATGGTGGGAGAAAGCTCTTGGGGTTGACAGTCACACTTGAATATGGAAGGATGGATGAACCGATGGATGGATGAATGGATGGATGGAAAATGTAAACTAAAACACAGCAGCCGACTCAAACTCTGTTCTGCAGATAGAGATAACCCAGCAGACAGAAAGTTGCACTGGACATAGAAGCACAGTTCACTGGAGAGGAGATTAGGGCGCTACAGGTATTCAGCCAGGCTCCTGGATGAGTCAGCGGCTGCTTGAAATAGATACTGCGGGCATGGCCTTGATCATACTTTTCACCAAATGAATCATTTATCAAACACAAACACTGCTGCACAAAAGTACCGCTTATGTTTCATCTCCCGGTTAAATTGATAAGACAGCCTATGGAAAAATGTGCCATGTGTACATAAACACTGAGTGTGTCAACAGCTTTTGGGGGAACATTGGCAACGACCAACCAACATTGTTCCCTGCAGCTTTGTGTTTGTGTGTATTTGTGTGTATCAAGAGGTTGAGAGCTCACATTTTGGCCTGGTTATGTTTGCAGAAGGGCAATCAGGCCTGGTGCCCGAAACCAGTTGGTGGAGCCAACCGAATCTGGGCAAATATGCAATTCATGCATGCGCGTGCAAGCAAACACAAACACAAATACAAGGACATACAGACACAGAGACCCATACACACAGAGTCAAACACATAATGCATATGATGCAAACAAACAAACATGAATCCAGGTTTTACTTTCCTGTCTCTCTTTGTATTTCCCTCAGTCACCCAAAGACAGATACGCACACGCACAAACACCAGCTTCCCCACAGAAAATCATAATTTGTCCTGGTTAAGGAAACAGGTTGCCTATTCATCTTTCAGTTCATTTCAGCGGGGAATGACCACGTGGATGAAAGAAGCCCAAATAAAAGCCGATCTCAGGGAGCCTGATTCAGGATTAATCTGCCAGCGTTTGGCAGTCTTCAGAGGCTGTATTGCTTTGACCCCTATAGACTGCAGGAGGGCTGAAGGGGAGCACTTTAAATGCTAATGGCCCTTTATGATAATAGATCACAATACAATGCAGAATCGGACTTAGCATTGTAGATGAATCCCAACAAATACCCACCACCCTGAGCCCCACTCCGGCTCTCCAGAAGCCAGAGACTAAACCCACAAAACCTGCGGATCTCACACATAACACACATACTTAGGAATACACTGCAGGAAAAAGTAATAAGAGGAAGGAGGGAGAGACTAAAAACTGTGCAGAGGGTATATATGATGAAAGAGCCGGTTCTCCACTCAAGGAGTGTAATCCTCTTGCAGGCTGAGTTGAAACTCTCAGTTGTTTCCAGACCGAAATGCTGCTTGAGCCGCCGGCCTGCCAATGCAGCTGACGCCTGGGGGGAATCACTGATCTGACTCTGTTGTTCATATGAAGGAACATCTCTCCTCCCCCTTCTCTCTCTCTCTCACCCACTTCCTCCCCCATCCCTCGCCTTCCTTTCTCCTAAAATGGGACACTGAGAGGTGAGTATAATCAGGATTACTCTGCACAAACCAGCCGCACACACACACACACACACACACACACACACAGATATGCACACACACACACACACACACACACACACACACACACACACACACACACACACACACACACACACACACACACACACACACACACACACACACACACACACACACACACACACACACACGCCCATAAACAAAGAAATCCATGTGCATGCATTTACACACATACACAGCTGCAATGATGAGAATCTCTCGCCCACCAGAGGTTTTTAAACATGCAGAACTGCAGATATTCCCGTCTCCTGAAGGCAGAACAACACAACTGCAGTGTCCATAGAAAAGAGCAGTTTGGGTGGAAAGGGAATGGGGTGGGTTCGGTGGGGTGGGGTGGGGGTGGGGGGGGTGCTTTAGCAGAGAGCCTGTAAAAATGCAAAGGGGCGGAGAAGAGAGAGAGAGAGAGGGAGAGAGAGAGAGGGGGAGTCGGATAGACAGTGAGGGTCAGGCAGAATAGATGGCAGAGAAAATGAAAGAATGAATAAAACAAGAGAGATGAAATTAGAAACAGACTTGGCTGTGGGCAAAAAAAAAAGGCGGCTAGTCAAAGGCAGAAAGATATATTTGGTGAAAAGAGAAGGGAGGAAGAAGAGAAGGTAATGGGATGGGAAGGGTGATGTGTGATGATGATGTTGCAGGCTCAAAAGTCTCCCTGACCATAACCTACCACATCTCCATCCATTAGGCAGCCTACAGGGCAGTAGTGCATATCCTGTGGCCAACCACAGGCCCCTCACACTGCACAACGTTGCTATTAGTGTCGGTCAACCATTATACAAAATGATGCAATGAAACACATCGGGGGATGAAAAGACTTTTCATGGGTTTGGTCAGTAATGGAAAGCCTCCTTTCTTCGTCTTCAGTTGTTGCTGGACCTTTTCTCCATTGAACCGTGATTCAAAAAGACTTACCCAAATACAAAATTTGTGCACTCTGCATGTTCTTTCATACAGCACAACAGTTTATCATTATAGTGGATTGCAGGGGTTTATGGCTTCGGGAGCAAACTGTCAAATCGTCAAAAGCACTCAGTTATATTTTTTCAGGAATAGAGTTGTGAAGTGGAAGGAGGCATCTAGAAGTACATTTCCCATTGAGCAACAAAAATAAAATAAAAATATATCAGTTTTTTCAAGTCAAGTTTACGCTTTGTAGAATTGTGATAATTCAGCAGTTTAAACAAGTTTAATTTCAAATTCTGGATCAATCTCGGAGACATTTGGTGACTATGGTGTGTTGTTTTGATGACGAAGCGTTCTGAATTTGGTACAGCTCTGATCACACTACGACTGGCTGGCTTGTTCTACACAGCAATTGATGCTGAGGTTTATTGGTATTGAAATGATTTTAGAAACATTTGTCATACCAAGTAAACAGAAAGGAAATTTCCAGAAACCTGTAGTATCCTTAAATTATCAAGGATACTCCTTAATTTCTATGGCAACAAACTTTAAGGATACCATTGTAAGAAAACATTGTAATAGGAAGCTTTGTATGGGTGAAATAATCCTCCATCACAATATAAATTCAATAATGTGATACAGTAATTTTGGGGAAATTATTCATGGATAAAAATAACCAGAAAGTAATGTGTTTTAGGCAAATCCAGTAAATTAAATACCTAAAAATAAAAGTATTTCATTTATATAAAATCCCATATTACCATACAACCTGCTCGGTGCTTGAAGCAATGCCCAAAATAATCCAGATTCACACAGAGATATTAAAGCGACACCTAACACCATGTGGCAAAAATCTGTCGGTTGACAGATTTATGTTCTAACCAGCATATATTATATCGCCCACTCACACATTGGGCATAAATACTCCCAGAACCATATCCTCTAACTGTCTGCGATGCATCTGTGCATCTGTATACAGTGTTTGAGAAAGCAAACTATGGCTCCTAAGATTTCTTATTCTGGTTGATAGATTGGTTCAAATATTGTTTCATTCACCCCAGTCCTGTAAAGTATTTATCAGCTGATAGATTCAAAGACAGTTAATTCTGTTGACACAGAGGGGACAGGCGATGTCACGGTACACAGATCTCAGTAAGAGAAAAGTTTACACAAACGGGAAGAGGCACACACGGCCACACACACAGAGAGGCTTGCCCTCGAGGTGCAGTTTATGTGGTAATGTGCTTTGGACTGGGGCTGTGTGTGCAGAGATGACGGGGCCGGGTAACAGATGGGCAGGAGTCTATTCCCTGGGCTACCAGCCTTCTGCTTACCACACAGCCCTGCCAACTCCACAGTCCTCATCCATCTCCTGCACTTCTACACCTCCTCCACCTCTCCTCCGACATCCCATTTCATCTCTATTGTTTCACACCATCCTGTAGTGTTACTTAACTTGCCCCCACATCCTCATGCTCCATCATACTCCCTTTCACCTTTCCTCCTCTTCTTCCTACATCTTGCCTTCTCTTTCTTAATTTCCCCTCGCAGAAATGAGTTGTCTGCCAAACCGAGGCCTAATCCCCTGATTTTTCTTCGTGTAGTACCAGCCCAAGCAGCCATCCCTCTATTCCTTTATCCTTTCCAGCTGTGCTGTGCGAAAGCCAAGTGCTCAGATCCCAAGCTTGCAGCCACATGCTACAACTTTACCTCATAGCATGTTGGAGCACCACATTAGAGACGATTCCCTCCAAGGAGGCAGTGTGCATTGGATTAACACCCTCACTCTGGCCAGCTTTTATAGCAAACTAGGATGCTGAAGTACCCTTAAGCTAGCGCGCTAGCGGTCCCTCTCTGTGGCCAGATCACGCTCTGTCGCACTCAGAGGGACTATAAAAAGAACAGTGCACTGCAGCCTGCTGTGAAGGCAGGGTGTGGCATGGCTCCTTTGTCACATCTACAGCTGACAGCTCAGGGAACGGGAGACGACGGTTGTAACCAGGTGTGTATGTGAAAATGTGTGTGTGTCGGGGATGGGGGGTCTCACCTCTGATAATGGCCAGCTTTGCGGTGACGGACACCTCTCCTTCACTGCTGCGTGCCACACACTCATAGATGTTCTCATCTCGAGGTGCTCTGAGCGGTTGGATCCTCAGCACAGCGCCAGCTCCTTCATCAAACTCCACAGTCTGGACAGCCACAGAACCGCAGGACAAGACACATTAGTCACAGCAGAGTAAACAGACAGTACTATAAGAACAGTAAACTACAACGTTATAAATCATTAACTTAGCAGAGTTTTCTTTCACGGTAATAATATGATAACAATTATAATGTAATACTTCATTGATTTCCTAAAAGAAAATCTCTTTTTTTGTTTTTTACTTGCCCTCCCCTCCACGAGGTCAGGCTCAGCTATCGTCCTGGAGCTGGCAGGGATTCAGAGTCTTGCACAAAGACACTGCAGCAAGGTAGATACTTACCAGCATGGGGATTAAATGTGGGTCCTCTGGTTGAAATACGCTATCTCTAACCATCGGGTCAAATTAGTTCATCATTAAAAAAAACAGGCAGAAAGTGCATTTGAATATGCAATCTGCTACCTATTTTTATATGACCTTTGAGAAATGCTTTTTAATTCTGTTGCAATAAATTTGTCTTCAATAGTTACATTTATTATTTGTGTTGTTTTGAAGTCAAATTAATATTATTAGGAAATATTCTTTTTTAGGGGGGGATATGCTTGTTAACTCACTTGACGAGAATGAGCTGAGAAAACTGATACCACTCTCATGTCTGTACTTTTACTAAAAAGCTAACGACAGGAGTTGTTTAGTCAACTAGTAGCTGGCTGCTACTGATCGTTATTCTATGCTAAACTTGTCAACTCATGGATCTTGCTTCATATTCAGCTTACGGACAAGAGAATTCAAAGAACTACTCCTTTGAAAAAACATGGTTGTAAAATTGCAAAAACAGATTAATAATTCATATCAAAAACAATATCTGATTTAGAAAGAATAAATAGATCTATCCATCTAGAAATATACCGTATAACCTATACATGGCAATTGTATGGATCCATACGTCTTTATCATATACTGCTTTGTATTCATTATGTTTGTACAGTAAAAGTTGACCATTGTGCATTGTGACAACCACCTCGATACGCTGGGAGTTGACCTTCTTGCCCTTCTTGTTCCAGTAGACGACAGGCTTGGGATTGCCAGTGGCCTGGCACACAAATGATGCCACACCCCCTGACACTCCGATCTGGTCCGTGGGAATCTTGGTGAACTTTGGGGGAGCTGAGAGACAGAGAGAGAGAGAGAGAGGAAGAGGGAAAACACACACACACACACACACTAGCATGAACATTGATACCCTTACATCCAGAATACATCACACTGACTCCACAGCCGGCAACAACCCCCCTGCTGACCACGCCCCATTTCACTGTCAGTGACCGGTCAGGCTGACTTGTGTTCTGATGGCTTCGTGTTGTGCTTACTTCCTGGGTATCATCTAGAGGACACACTGAAGGACTTCCTGTGGGTCATAAATAAAAGATGGGGTTGGGCTTCAGAGGAATATCTCTCTCTCTCTCTCTCTCTCTCTCTCTCTCTCTCTCTGTCTGTCCATCCCTCCCTCCCTCTCTTGTTCTGCTTCCTCTAGAGCAGGCTATCCTCGTACTGCATGCAGCACAGGCTGTCATGACACATGAATGTTTCACAGGTAGAAGAAGTGTTGGCTGCACATTCACAGCATATAATTGGTTTAAATGTATAAATATCAGAGGTGTCATTTTGTGCCTGCATTCTCTAACTCATATAAGAGGATTTGCACAGATTCTGATGATCTTAACAACTACAATACCTTTCTGCCTCAGCGGGGGATTGAGGAGAACTTTTTTCTTTTGTTATGATGCATCTGATGTGGGATATATAAATGCAGCAGTTACCTTCTGCAAGAAAATAGCGATTTCTAAGTCCGATATTGAGCCAACAGTACTGAACCTATATTTTTCACAGTGGCTGAGTCAGATCAATCAAACATCTTCATGCACCCACACCCTGCTATCCGTCTGTGGCCTGTTGCCATGGTGCCCAGCTTAACTCCTCCTCAGCTACAGAATCACTGCTATCCATCAGGGTGAAGTCAGGATGACCCTTACCATAGCAACCTGGATCTCTCCTCCCACTCCCCCTGTGTCTGGGTGGGTGAGGTTCGGCTGTGTTGATTCACTTCTGCTCTCAAGACAGAACAGGAACAAAAAAAAGAAAAAACTGCCTACCAAACAATCGACAGCAGATTCTGTTTGCAAGTTTTCCCACTTCTGCTCACTTCACTGGCTAACAGCCACTCAGACCATCTTCCAGTTTCACCGCAATGCCTTGAGACTAACCGGCATAACACTGTGTCAAAAGGCTTCTCCTGTGCCTGCATGCTGCAATGTGCCTCTAAAAGACCTACTCTGAATGTCAGAAATAAAGTGGTTTCATTTTATTCGTGCCATAATCCTCAACAGGAAGAAGCAAAAAGCTGGCACAGTATAGTCAATCAGAACAAATTTATACCCACCAATTTAGAACTCGAGAGTGGGATATTTCCTGCCTGTTAGACTCTTTACAAGAGCACACAAAGTATTGAGCAAATTGCTCTTTTCCCCTGCCAACAATGTGAGAATGTGAACTATCAAAAGTAAAAAAAAACTTGCAGAAATGGGTCTTTTCCTGGCTGATGGATTATGAATGAATTTCATGTTCTTCTTACGGCTTCTACATGGGTTTCAGTTGCTTTATGTTGAGTACAAAATTGTGTCCTCTTAAATGTGCTTCAACAACAATCCTCGCGCAAAATGGAGCCCACTGGCAATGTTACCACTTAAGCCTCTTCTCAAAGCCAGGGGAAAGCACTGCAAGGCACTGGCTCTGGATGGATTCACACTGAACAGAAACTTGTTATGATCTGCAGGTTATAGATAGCTGCATGGAAAACGAAGGACTAATGAGGGGCTCTGCCTCTTTAATAGTAGGTTTCACTCTGTTGCACTAGGAAGGTCTTCCACTGATCTACCACTGGCCTTTTTTTTAATGAAACACCTTTGTAACCTAAAATCATCTGACTGACTTACTGATGTGCTCAGATATGACTGGGACCACCAGCAGGTATAGTGTAATAGTGTGGTGGGCATGCCATTTGAACAGAAAAAGTATTTGATAAAGGTTTAATTTGGCTTTTTAGAAAAGTTCTAAATAGTGTAACTCCGGGTAAAATGTTGCATTGACTGGTGCCTTAAAGAAACATTACTTATGACAAACCAGCTGTGGCCTGACAAGCCTTTAAGCCTCTTTTAGTAATGCATCTCTTCCTGTTTGTGTGTCTTTTCTGTCTAATCTGCTTGCATCTCACAGCCAAATGTGTCCAAATAAAAATTATGTGAGGACAGTTGGAGTACACTGGAGAGTTGAAATACGCTGTGAAGTTGAAGGACGGAAATGTGTACACATAGGCTGCAAAGGAATGATTCATAACTTGATTTGCATGATTTTGAATTTATTTGTGTCTGAAAGTTAAATATTAAATATTTTTTGGCGAGGAAATAATAAACATGTTTTGCATAGAATTCAAACAGTAATGGAAAAGTATCATTTCTGCAATGAATCATTTTCAAAAAGGTGGAAGAGATTTCATTTTAGCCATTGAGTCTACGGAGACACAAATCTCACCTTTTAGATTTACTGTCTGTTTTCCTTAAAGAGGCCCTATTGGGAAGTAACAATAATCCTGAAATAAAAAAAGTTGTGATACCTTTGGGTAATTTCGTTCCATCTCTGTGTGACTTTGCAGTCAACAAAGCCTAGCAGTGTAGTTTATAGCACACCTGTGAACTAGGATGTTCTCATTCAGTGTGTGCAAAATCATAAAAATGTGATAAGCTTTGCAGGAGAAACAGTGAAGAATAAAGTTATCTTTTGCAACAAAAAAAAAGTACAAATAATATACAGAAATTACAGCAATAATCATGTTCAGTCAAGGAACATTTGGATTTCCAAGCATTACATTTTTAGTGTTTCTTGACTGGAAGGGGTTGGATTTGAAACCTTTCTACTACATGTATTCACTCTAATTTTTGTGCTTTGGAAAACAGATTGTTAATTGTTAAATTGTTTTTCTTTATTGAGAATGCTATGGAGATATGGGAGATGAGGTTTTCTTACAGCACTTTCTGTTCTGCAGAGATACACTGTAGGTGGTCCAAAGGCAGAGATCTTCAAATTAAAGTTATTTGTTGTGTAATTCTACCTCTTCACTGAATATAAAAATATTTCCTATATGACGTCAGTCTTCTCAAAAGATCATGGCCTGAGATTGTTTACAAAAATGGAAGAAGTGCTCTCCCCTTCTTTAGCTTGCATTCTCTTTCCAAAAATCAGCTTGGTTATATTTTCAGAGCAGTGACAGCTGTGTGTGTCTAAGCATGTGTGTATGCGTGGTGTATGTGTTTGGACTACCGAGGCAGGAAATCTGTGGAAATGTTGTAATCAACGAGATGATGAGGAACATGCTGACGGGACCTACCGGCTTATCAAAACATATTAACAATGCCAGAGTCAAGAGCTGATGGACTGGCAGGCCTGGTTTCACTCTTTTAACACACACATACACACACACACACACACACACACACATACAAGGTGCATAAACACACCTTCACATATATTCACACCTTTGTTCACAGCATTTACTGCTGACAGTATACCTGCTTCCATTCAGCCATGAAAGAGACAAAAATAAAGTGAAAGAAAGGTAGCCCATAGCTAGCCAGGTAATATATTTTCACTGCAAAAATATTTACATATATCGACAAGAATCTATCTATCTATAGATAGATAGATAGATAGATAGATAGATAGATAGATAGATAGATAGATAGATAGATAGATAGATAGATAGATAGATAGATAGTCATACCTGGTGCTCCACACACACTGCTCAAAGGGCTGGTTAACAGGAAAATCAAAGGCAGCAGTAGACCCAGGGAAGAGGGGCAAAGGCGGAGCCCGAGGTTAGGCCTCTTGGACTGGAGTAGAACTCCACCGGTCCTGGACAGAGGCATGGCACCACCGTGGGTTGGTTGGAGATGACGGAGATACAGGTTGGGCTTCACTCAACAAGGATGGGCACTCTGCAGACACATAGGAAAAAAACAACGACATGAAGGTCAGCTGAAACCAATGAAAGGCATGTCTCCTCCACCTCTAATTCATCGTTTTGCCGTGAGAGCGGCAGCTGAAATGTCAGCGCGCCAGGAAGGAAGGGAAAACATACAATAATTCATATGTAGAGAGAACATCCTCATGAAGAAAATTAAAGACAAATTCATGCTAATGCAGGATTAGGTCTTTTGATTTAGCCGGAGCACTTCTGATTTGGGATTAACAGCTCAAGCAGGCCAGCTCTGACTGAACTAATACCAGAACAATAGAGCCACTGCTCAACAACTGAGACAAGAAACAGACCAAAATAGTTTTCTGCATACTGCTTCTTATTAATAAGAATCCTTTTCTAGTGAGCCGTGAAATGAGCCGCAATGATACATTTTTAAGAGGTTTTTTTTCGTCCTCAGACGTCCTAATAATTTCATTTAACTTTAGCTTTGGCCTAATTCCTTTTTAGCATTTACTGTTTTACTCTCCTGGTGGCACGTAAAAGTGTTAATGCAATAATACATCCAGACTGTGCCACCATAATGGAAAACACTTAAACAGAGAGGATTGAAGGGTCGGTAGGAATGCAGCAAAATGTATAAAAACCAAATGTATCAGAAACTGGTGGCTTAATAGATGTTGCCCCTCTTGTTAATCCCTAGCCTTGGGGGGGGATCTCTGTTAGTATTTTGCTCTCTTTCTTCACATTAACACACAAATATGATGCCGAAGTATGCTGGAAGTCTGAACATAATTCAGCTCTGTCTGCTTACAGAGATTTAGACAAGCTGTGCAGAAGCTCCCTGTCTGGGAGTCAATAACTCCACAGTGCTATCGAGCTCTGCCGACCCCCACCCCTCTGCCCGATGTGTCAGAACGCCGGTGGGGAAGCCAAATGAGAGGGGAGCCTTTGTTAACCTGTCAAATATCTACACAAATTCACGTCTCCCCTTCAAGTACCAGCGCAGGATAACCTATATGCTCTCTAGAGACGTAATATGTATTCACAGGTGACAGGCCACATTGTGATCGGCACATAAATATGTGCAAACACCCATGAGCGCACTTTCACCCTGACATCCCCGATACAGGGGCAGAAATGGAGTAGCAGCAGAGATGGGGCCCGACCCTCCCTCGCCTTTACTAAATGAAAGAGGCATTTCTGGTGAGTTACATATTCAAAGAGTCCTCCAGCCACTTATTGAGCTAATGACCTGCTCAAACACATTACTGTCTGCCAGCCCCCTACACTAAAAATAGCTCATCTGAAAACATTGGGCGTCTATCTGATACAGGCTCGTTTTCGCACCGCTTTGCCCTTGTCTTATCAAGCGCCTCGTAATAGACGTCGAATAGAAAAGCTTTCAGCGTCCCCATTTTCAATTGAACAATGTGATAAGAAAAATCAGATCAGGGCTCATTTAAGCACCATTGGCAGCATGTTAAGTAAATTCTCCTCTTACGGAAACTCAATTTGCCGCTTTTAATCTAACTAGGGAGACTGCTCAGCATGGAGCCACTCGGCCACTCAAACATTAGGTGCTCCTTGTATGTTGCAGTGTCTGCTTCCTCTGTCCTGTGCGGTGGATTTGCTGGGGCCTTTATATCTCTCGGTGACCTCAGTCTAACCCTCTCTGTCATTCTCAGTTTATCCAGCCCTCCCCGTTGTCTATCACCTGCTGACAAAGCCCTCTCTACTCTACCTCTACCATAGACACTCACCCTCTACCTAATCCTTAATCTTACGCTTCTGCATTAGTCACCATATTCCTAAAATCTCCTCTTCTCTCATCCACTTTCATCCTCTTCCTCCCTTCTCCACTCCTCTTCGACTCCCTTGCTTGTAACCACTTCTGTCTCTATGCCATCTCCTCGGTGGCACCTTGTCATTCCTCTTCTCTTTCTATACACACTCCTAACCCCTGCTTGTAACCAAATCCTCTTCCTCTCCCCCAGCTGCCCTGCGCCGGTTGCTCCAGTTGTTGTTGGTCCATTGACACAGTTCAAACAAAAGGGCTTAGAGCATCCTACAGCTGTGAATGTTGAGGGTCTGAGCCAAAAGAGATACACAGACGCAGCAGCAGACCAGTCCGGTCTGGACACGTCTGCGCTTGTGCTAATGGTATTTAACGCTTTCAAACCACGCTCCTCCTCTCCGGAAACGTGGATAGACAACAGCCATGCACTCTGTTTGTCGCAGAAGCAGAATTAAAAGGCGTAACCGGTGTGAGCATGAATATTCTCATGACTCAGACCTACCTACAGCCTCTACAGCCCCCTCACTGATAGGACAACCTGCTCTCCCCGATCATCTGGCTCAGCATCCAGAAAGAAGGCAGCAGGCATTGGTCTTATTGCCTTTTCAGCGTGACAACACAGATGGTCAGCCAGACAGTTAGATTGATGGGGGTACATGGGCTATTTATTGCGGGGAGGCTGATAATGACACCATAGCTCAGGTGGTGAAATGAACACCGGTTATTGTGCTCCATCAGGCTGATGAAATAACAATGTTTAGGTGGCATCCAACCTGCCCCTGCTCCACCGGGTCCCTTGGAAGATGACATGTTTTGTTGTTGTCACCTCAACCGACCCCCCTCCCCCTTTACCCATGATGCCTTTCACCACAAGTGGGTTGAGATGGTCTCACGAGGCCTGTCTCCATGACAACGAGTTACGATGGAAAGACCAGATCTGTTTCCTGCGGCACCATGCTAGCAGTGAGAAAGTACACCTGATAGGAAGCCTGTGTTCTTTTTTATCTTTAAGCTTTAATACTGATGCAGTGCTGTGAGCAAATGAGTGTTATGGTGCTTGGGGTACCCGACAGAAGAAAAAGAGATCAGAAAACTTACTTTTTTATTTATGTTTTAGGGGAACACAATGGGAGGAAAAACAAAATACAGCCTATGGCTGTGCAGTGCACCACAAAGCTTTTTAAGGTTGAAAAATAAAATTACATCCATTGTCATTTTTCCTTTTCTACATTTTTACATATGACTCTGAACTTATAGCATACACATTTTTGGGGGTATTAAATTATGTATGGGTTTGTGAGCCAGGTTGGAGAGGAAAAGTTTGATGTAGGGACCAAGAATTACAAGGGGACACAAGGAGGGGCTGGGACTGATATTACCTCACGTTTCCTATGACCCTGGAACTTGTAGGCAGACTACACTCACAAAATGCATGCACACCCATACACACACACACACACAAAAACATGGCAGATGGCAAAGCATCATGGGGGAGATTGGCACTCACTCTCTAACACGTCCCTTCTCACTCTCTTAAACACACAGCCCACAGACACACAAATATACAGACACACACACATGCATGTACACACACACACACACACACACACACACACACACACACACACACACACACACACACACACACACACACACACACACACACACACACACACACACACACACACACACACACACACTCACGTTGAGGATCAGAGGCACAGGATGGTGCACGGCTTACTGCAGGCATGAGCTGCACCGCCCCGGTTACATTTTTAGCAGTGAAAATAAACTATCTGAGGCTCCTCTCTAACAAGAAAACACACCTGTCACTCAAATTCTGCAATTCTTTGCCCTGAATATAAATTAATCTAGAGACTCGGGAGCCTCAACTGAATCTCCATCGGTCTTAATGCGGCAGGATGCTGAAATTAAACTATGGTTGCCCGATACAGCAAACATCCAAACATTGTTATCATGGGAAGTATTGACAAATAGCAATAAACTTTCCAAAGCCGAGGCAACATCACTGTCTGAAGCTTTAAACAAGGTTGCTGCTGGAGTTTCAAATCACACTGCTGAGAGTGAATATGACTCAAACAGGAATCTCACAACAAACCTGTAGGTATGGCAGGAAAGTCCATTTATGTCATTATTATGTGTTTTATGATTAAGCAGTATACGGCTGACACAAATTCTCATTCATCAATTATTCTAGCTGTATATATATTCAAGTATTTATCCTCATTATCAGTAATTATTTAATCTGATTTACTGATTACTTGATCATTTTTCAATTCATGTCACTTTATTGTAATCATTTATTTTTTAACCGTTGGTCAAAAAGGCCATTTTAAGACATCACTCTGAACTATGGTAAATTAAGATTTGCAATTCTCCTCAGTGCATTATTAATTACTGAACTAAATTATGAATGAAATTACTAATTACAAACTAAATCATTAGCTAACACAAAAAATAATGGCTTAGTTGCTAATAAAAATGAATAATAAATAAATTATAAATGAGTCCATTATTAGGTGTGTTAGCTTGTAACTGGCTCTTAGCCTTATGTCAGTATTTTTTTTATCTGTTTTCAGTTTTAGTTTATCTGTTGGTTGATTTTGCGTTGTATTTTAATGCTGCGGCCTTGGCCAGGTCTCTCTTGCAAAACAAGTTTCCAACCTCAATGAGACTTACTTGGTTAATTAAAGGTTGAATGATTAAATACATAAATAACAATGATAAAAAACGTTTTTTTTTATATTTATCTAACAAAAAACGTTTTCATTTTCATATTTGAAATAGAAAGAATACAATAGTTTGATGAAAACATACTCCTTTTTTTATTTATTTGTATTCATTATTTAGTCTCTCTTTCAGTCTCTAGGTTAACGAATACACTATGAGGTAAGTAAGTACAAATTACTTTAGGTGTATTTGTGTGGATTATTTGTTGTATCTGAAGGTTTTCAATTTCCATTTCTTTAAAGGGCTGTGCATTTTCCATCTTCTTTTGTTCATGAAAGCGTATGTAAGTATTCAGGTATCGTGGAGTGTGCGTTCTCTGTTTCAGAGCTTTCACATCTCATTTATATGTCCCCTGTCTCTCTAGTGGGATGTTTCCTTTCATAATTTATTATGTGATCTTCAGAAAACCAGCATGATTTTTCTTATTATCATGAAATAATGATATCCGAGTGATAAAAATAGCTTTCCTGGGAAAAAAAAAAACATGAAAAAAATGATTTGAAAAATTGTATCCACCCACGCCCTCTCTCCGGCTTTCTCTGGCTGGAAGCGTGAGTTTTGCTTGAGGCCAATATTTAATTAACTGATCACCTGCAGCTAAAGCTACACTAGAATGGAAAATTGCAGTTGATGTAAGAGTGTACAATTTTCTCAACTTTAAGCTTTGATTTGATTAATTTTGGCCACATTTACAGCAACATCCTTGCTGTGTGACCCTTCTGACAAGAAGTGAAGGAGCCATCAGCCTTTCACCGCATACCAACATAATCACACACCAGCACTACCAGTACTTCTAACCATTTCAGCTGTTAAATCACTCAAAGCCCTTCAACTTTCTGGATGTGCTTCAGTTTTTGTTCATCACGACCCCATTTCATAGCCAAGAAAACATGGATTTGTGATTGAGGAACAAAGGGAGGGCTGCTGAGAGAAGCGTGACTGAAATCGTCTCCCTCCCCAATCCTAATGTGCAAAAATAACCAAACTAAGTTTCCCTTTGACCTCAATCTCTGCATGTCTAGGACATCGCAAAGCTGCTGCAGCCCAACAATAGTGCTGCAAATGTACACCCACGCATCTTAAAGGGGCTCCAAGGCCAAACAAACCAACACAGCTAGAAAGAGGCATCCAGTAATGGATGCACTGGCCTCTTATGAGCCCAGCAACAGATGGACTGGCTCCCGCTAAGCAGGAAATGTATTACCAAAATGCTATAAAGTACATATAGGGCAGATTATCGGAGGGGATCAGAACAGAGGGAATCTAGTAAAAGTGTTTGTAGGCTAAGTGAAAGTCACAGTTAGTGCTGCTGGGATGAAGAGTCAGCTTCAGGAAATCTAAACATTTCCTTTAAATCAGATACTGTAATATCATTAAATATAGCCATATTTTTATTGGAACATATTGTACTACAATGTTGGTTTTATTTACATTTATTAACAGTACATCATTCTCCAACCATTATTTCAACAACTAATGGTCCTTTAATTAATCTTTAATGTAATGCCACCTGTTTTTGAGGTGTTACTTTCATGTACCAACTGCTTCTGCTCACCTTTGCAAAATTTCGATTAAAAGTAAAAACAATTTGGAAAAGGTATAAGAAAAGCATATTATATATAGCTGCAAATACTTTCAAACCTTAAAGATATTGCTTTTAAAAACAAGTTTAAAGGACTTGATTCTCAGCTGCAAAAACAGCTGAATGTTCTTTATAATATTTATATTTGTTTAACAAAGGTAAAAAAGGTATGAAGTTATGTAGGAGTAAGTGAGAATGTTCCCACAATCTATATGCTTCAACATGTTCCAAATGTGGTTCAAAAGGGAGCTATGCGTCACACTGTTGGGTGAAATCCTCACCGCTTCGATTACGACAATTTTCATGCTTTGAAATAAGTTGAAGGATTACTTTCTCCTCCACGAGCTGAGTCAATTTTTCAACCCCTTAGGCTCGTAAACCTCTTTCAAACCCCTTGGGGTAATGCCGAAAACGCAATGTCATCCAGCTAAGACATGGCTTTTTTTTTATGTGTGCAAAAATCGACAATTTGCAGATACAGTTTCACCTGACAAGTGAAGGTTTTCACCTGACAACAGCGGCATCTCCGCATATAGACACCTACGCAACGTTCAGTCAACTGAAACGACGCCTCAGATCTCACAAACACCCAAACATATTTCGTAATTTCTTTCGGCAACCTCTCTCTCCCTGTTGCTTGCTCCTTAGAGGCAGCCGATCTTTTGTGCAGCGGCTCATTACGCAGGCTGATGGTTGAGTCCTTGTCAACTCACTGTCCAATTAGCATATCTAAGGCTGGCACAGACTCTTATCCTAGCGGGAGAGAGAGCTGTATATACATACTGATGTCCACATAGTTATGCACTTGCATGTACATCCCTAATTGTTACACAGCTCTGACATATTAGAGAAGAGGCATTGTGTAAATGGCACCATTGCAGGGCGGGTCCCCAATTCAAATATAAGCCCCATGTTTGCGTCTTTATATAAATCCAATGTCTGTCTGTCTGTGTGTCAGTCTGTCTATCTTTCTCTTTATCTAACTATATGTCTGTCTGCCTCATCATTATTTCTAAATAAAATGAATGATTAAAATTCCATGGAGCAGTGCCCACACCTCCACACACACACACACACACACACACACACACACACACACACACACACACACACACACACACACACACACACACACACACACACACACACACACACACACACACACACACACACACAGGAAAGTGGTGTGTCTTGTCAGCCACAGACACCTCAGCCAATTAGTGAGCTTCTCCTGGAGCAGGATAAGGCTCCATGACAACAGAGAACACCTTCATCTTCCTGGGCGTCATTGTCATAATCCCGGCCCATCAACATATTTCAGTTTAGCTTCATTAATGAATCATGCCAGCCATTTTTACCCTCCCTGATTCAGTTGTTTAGCAAAACCTACAGTCAGGAGACAAAGATGGGTGGTGTAAAGCAGATTTGGGGGCTTGTTGATAAGCTCGTCTTGAGAGTGATAACGGGAGCCTTGAGAGCTCTGCTTTAATAACCTCACATTGACTGATCATTCAGATAGACTCCACATCCAATGGGGATGTAATCGCTATTGTAAGCTCCGTAAATGAACTTCAAATTGATACGTCCTTTTATTGATTTAAAGAATGAATAGCATCCTTTGCATTGACACAACAGACATTTGAAATACCAACGTACGCCAGGCACAATACTGCCCCGTTCACTGTTGACCACTCGTGTGCATCAATCTCGGAGTAACCCTTTATTCATTCTTTGTTTGCGTAAAATATCTCTGGCCCCTTTGGGAGGTGCTTATTAATTTTCTGGAGACACTGCTGTGTTTGCCCATGATCCAATTTTCTCCTGTGTATTTGTGCTGCCATGGTATCACCTGTCTGGATTGGTCACATGATATGTCGTCCGCTGAGAGCTCATTATCTCACAACTGCAACATTGTTCTGCAACAATTCTGAGATCATCTATTGACTTGAAATACATCTCAAACTACTTATTGTTTGGTATATGGTGTTTAGTAAAGCCAATAAAATAAAAGCTGATTACCGACGACTTACATGATCATTAAACTGAAGACTTCACTGCTGAATAGAAATGATTTCTGAGGCTGTGGGTGCTGGTGAACAAATCCTATTTAGGTGCTACAAAGCAGACTAGCCTTCGCAGTTCTGTCACTAACCAGCCATCGCATGACTTCCTGATGGAGATGAGATTTGTGACGCCAAATGAATTTCTCCTTGAGGGAAGATAAAGTTGTGAATAGAACTGAAAACCGGAGTAATGGGGTAGAAAAACTGCATTTGTCCTCCGTCTCATTGCTGAAATCAGACGGAGAGTGTGTCTCGGAAAGTGAAGAGATGAAATGCTTGTCAACAGTAACAGACTTGCCCACGGTTGCTTTCAACCAATGACTAGCCATTAGTCTCACCTCCGTCAAACAAATACTTCATCCAACCTGGCATCCTTCAGCGCCACGGAGACAGAGTAATCATGAAACGCCACAAACAAATGCGGCGCTGCATTCAAGAGACATGTCAACCGGTCCCCACTATAAACACCTACATACACACACAAACATGTCACAGACAGCAGAATGCAAGAGTATAATCTTCTAGCTTTTAAGTTTTTTATCTGTAAGTTGTGGTGATGGAACAGAGCTGTAAGTTTCCTGGACGTTGTCCCTTTTCCATCCTGCTTGGTAAAGGTCTCTGGTGAGACTGTTGCACTGATGCAATAAAGATGTCCTTTCACTACCTGGTATATGGAGGCGTGCCAAACCCTTTTCTTTTCTTGAATCGTTAGAGCTGACTACAACATGCCACACTTGGGTTTGGAAAGGCGGCAGTAGCAGCAGGTCTATTTGTTAGAATATTTTAAATTGTAAACTGCATTGTAAGACATTTTTAAACAAACCACAGCCATTTTAGCAGCTCTGTGAGGCGGCACTGAGGCCCACCAGTGCTTTGAACAAAACGCTAACATCAGCATCCTTACAATGACTGCTAACATGCTGATGTCAAACATGTATAATGTCAGTTAAGTGCATTAGCATGCTAACATTTGCTAATTAGTTGATGATGGTGCTAGATGAAAAGTTTAGGGGTCATCATAGTGATTGAACATGAAATCAACAAAAAAGTTTCATTGCCCAAGAAAAAAAGTTAAAAGAAAGGTTGGGCAATTTCCCCCAAAGGGCTATGAAACCTAAACTAATCATGCTAATCATCTGTTGTCTTTTTCCACACAACATATAACATAGTGATATTCTAACCTGGACCTGATAATAAGATAATAACATGTATTAGACACAAAGAAACAATGTTAGTGTCTACATTACTTTTCATACCACTGAGTAAAGCAAATCTAAATTTAATTCTTATTTCATATTTCGGAAGATTTCAAAAATACTTTGGCACCCATCCAGCCCAAACGAATTCATCCGGCTCTCTATGCATGGAGGACTCTTTCACTCCAAGAGTTGAAAATACTCTTGAGGTCTTGTCAAGCGCTTGAGGCAAGGTGCATAGAATATTCCAGCGTTTGAACATTATTAGCGGCTAACTGTACACTTCAAAAGTAGACGGTGCCCGCTCTTTCTCCAAGTTCTGATTAGGCAGTTAGTCTTCTGCTTTGTCAGCCATCTTGTCAGTCAACCCTCCCCTCCTAATGACTCTTGTCAGTCAGGGATGTAACTGTCAAACCGAGTCAATGGTTGCACTTCCCACTCCTCATCATTGGATAATGAGCTGTGTACATCAACACATTTAGCCATTTTCAGTGCAAATGTCAGCAGAAAGACAAGCTCTCAAAAACATGTCCCTTGTCATGCAATAAGCAGAAACTTTTCTGCAAAAGAGACTCTGTAACATTTAAGCAAAAAAAGATAACAGTGAGATGTTGTTTAGGAGGAGAAGAAGGAGTTAGCTGTTGAAGTAGAGAGGAGGGTTGACGGAGGACAGCGAGGCAGAGGCAGCAGCAACGGGGAGATGATGCCCTCTTTTGCATAAGGGAGGAGAGGATGGTGGGGGAGGGGAGAGAAGGAAGGTGAAGATGTCTTCAGATGTGGCAGTTGTGATGAAAAGAGAGGCGAACGACTGGAGACAAGAGGCGGAGAAGAGAGGAAGAGGAGAGAGGTGGGGAGGGGGGAGTGCATTATTCATCCCTGCTGACCCATCAGAATCTCTGATTCATGTGGAGAAGGGCAACAGTCAAGTCACAACCTATCTCTTTGCCTTCACTCATGTGCACACATGGAAACACAGACACAAGATGAACACACACATAATTGGCAATGATCTCCTGGGTTTGAGAGCGTCAAAAACAAACTGAGATTGGTCTCCGCACAACAAGCTTATAGCGGAGTTTCTATCAGTTCTATTATTATATTTCAATAGAAAAATAAATGACCTTTCTACATTAAACCAGACAAAATTAGGCTCAAATTTAGGCAGACATACCAATAAACAAATATTGGTACTAGGTCTGGATGATGATATTTCTTTAATCATGTTTCACATAGCTTTACAGGTTTTTCATGTTATTCCACTATCTTGAATTGAATTATCATTTGCAAAAAAACGGATAAAAACGATATTATCATATTGTTTAATTTCTGTTAAGAAAACGCTGTTGTCTACATTATCTTTGTAAAATGGATTTCTCACACACATTGTAATTTAATTATAAGAAAATTGTGCAAAATTGAAGTTGACAAAATAATGTGTAAATGTTTAATGGATATTTGGTGATGCACATATTCGTTAGTTATGCTTTTTTTTATCATGAAATGTGATTATTAATAGTGGCAATATTATTGTGTTATACGCAATAGTTTGATAAATGACTGTGAGTGTTCCATTATACATTTTTCAATTTCAGTATACATTATTATATAGCTAATTTATGAGCGTTCACACATAAATGATCAGGGTGATGTCTTGTGCAATGAATGGACAGTAAAGACAAAAACCTGCACAGGAACTTAAAAATCTTCTTTCTTAACATTTATAAATAAAATATACTCTGAAGTATTTATTTGACCACCTGAATTTTATAAAACAATAAAAACATATTCTGTCATATACATCATATATCATAATATGATTCCTGAGAAATAGTGCTTTGCCCTATTTGGATGGTGTATCTCAGGAGACTCCATGAATAAAACAAAGGTTAAATGAATAAATAAACTTCACAATATTTTAAGGCATCCGACATCCTGGATCCTCAATTTGTCTTTTTTTTTTTTTGTTTGTTTGAATTTGATGGTGGTGTTCCCTATCTATATTAAAAGTCTAAAGACAGAGAGTATCCTTTGTGACTTTGAGCAATATGAATAAAATTGACTTGACTTGACATACGTTTGAATATTTTAAAAGGAACTTGGATGAAAGCTGTAAAGTTATGAAGAAATATATATATATATATTTCAGTATTCCTCTTAATATTGTTATAACATCAAACATATTGCCCAGCCCTAATGGGTTCATCTGCATGCTGTATGCATTGTTTTCAGCAGTCCCTGAATAAACAAGTAGAGAAGCGGAGCAGACAGAGAGCTCACTGTTTGGAAGGCTTTGAAAAGGTCAATTAATATCAATGCCTAGACAACAACAAAGTTTCTGTCTGCTTGTAATACAGGTGGCTACGCTTCCAGCATCAAAGTCTCCTTCCTTCCAGCTGACTGGTGCAACAAAGCTAGAGGAGAGCTTCTGACAAAACCCATGGATGGGCATAACATTTAACACAAGGGAGGAAAGTAGAGAGCGGAGCAGTTAGGATAATAGTGCTGCGAGAATCTGGGAATAAGACTTCAATGAGGCCTTTGACGTGAAACCAAAGCTGCTCCACTGGGAGTGCACGTCATCCGGCATTTTCAAGTCTGGATGGATCTTACAGTGGTATCTGCTTGGAAGGAGCAAGAAACCATTGAGACCTATGGTTGAACCCTGCGAAAAGCTATTTAAGGGAGTACATGCCATCACTCATTTCATAAGCTACTGCTCCTAACAGTGTCGAGATGAATACCTGTGGGGCCGAGCAATCTCTTGGCTCATGGAGGAGCGTATTTGATCTGTTTCCCAGCGACAGAGACAGACAGAGGAAATATGCTAGTTGAATAATTTGGCCTCCATATAATGACTTTTCCCTGTCAAGATAAGGCAAATATCTAGATTCCAGGTCCTCTCATGAAGGTGGGGGTGCGTATTCTTCTGTAAGGCAGGGAGGGGAGGTGAAACGACAGGAGAAAAAAAACTACTAAAGAGAGGAATCCATGTGTATAAATGACTGATTAAAATAATTAGGGATGTGGAAATGGTCTGGAACAATAACCAGCAAACGCACGGTGCCCCAGGGAAAATTTCCCATCTGTGTGTGGGGGGGAAGACCTCCTTCGGATTCACCACAACAGTGCAATTTTCCAGTTTACACAGGCCATGCAGCGGAAATACAGGAAACCTAAACAGACATTTGGAGTGTACATGATTAAATCCCGAACAAGCAATAGCCCTAGGAGAATGTGTGAAGATGAATCGATGTATCATTAAATTACACTCAGTCTGTACGCATGAATGGCTGCTTTAACTGCAAATCCAACTGTGTATAATTATAGACATATGAGAGGTCTATGGACTACAAAAGATCTATCTGTGCAGATGGGCTTGTTTTAAGTAATGCTTGGGAGTAGCAGATGCAGCAGCTACTCTTTTGTCTAGAAAACAGTCTTGTTAAATAGGTCCAATTTCCTTTGCCACCTGGTGCCTTCCATACCAGAAAAAAAATCTCTCTAATATTAGAATAATAGCCCATATGGATTAGTAATATGCATTTTATAGCCCCTTCAAAAGTGTTAAAAATCACATTATCATAATGAGATTTTTTTTTACTTGTGCATCTTTGAAATATCACGATAATAACAGGACTTCCTCCTTTTAAATATCCTTGACAAATCTAAAGGATGCAGGTGCTGTATTTATTTTTCCACAAGGGTTCAGTTCTACAATGCTATTGTATTTCTGCTTAAAAAAATAGGACTTCACACCAGACTCATTATACCTGGAGAGGGCTTTAAAGAGCCATCAGAAAAGAAAAAGGCACTTTAGATGTGATGAGTGGATGAGGAACAAAGGCTTTGCCAGTCTGCCCCGGTCCCTCATGCTGCCCAGCTAACAATAAGGAGGGGGGGTGTGAAACCAGCCTGCTCTGCACAACCCCTCGGTCTGATTTTCACCCCAAAGTCTCAAGTGATGCTGAGATGAAAGAGGAATAAAAAATAAAAAATAAAAAATTTAAAAAAAGCAAATAATTTTCACCCCAGCGTGGATACACACGTATTACTTTTCAAAAAAAAAAAAAAAATTTTTTTCTATTCGACAAGTGAGAATAACCCCGTCTTGGGTGGGGACACAGTGTTAAAGGATGGAGCCTGCTGGTTACCTGGGTAGGTAGTGCTCCGTCTTCTCTGCTGTCTGGTAGATTCATGTGGGTGGATTTGCAGCTGGAAGCTTCCTCGGAAACAGCAGGGATGAACGTAATCCAGTGGCAGCGGAGGTCTGTCTTTGTGGAGGATGCATCGCCCCCCACCACCACCACCACCTCCTCCTCACCGTCCTGGCTGCTCGGTCGACCTCTGCTCCTCAGCCCTTTTTGTCGGGAGAGCATAGCCGGTCGGGCGGCCTCAGATACTGCTGGTTGATGTCATTGATACTCCCTGCCTTCTTCCTTAATGCCCTCCTCCTTCCCTCCCTCTCCTCTCCTCCCCTCTCTCTCTCTCTCTCTCAAACACACACCGGAGCTCTCCCCCTCCCTCCTATACATGACGTGATGCAGGCAAGATCTCCAATAGCAACCGTATCCCCCATCACCCTTATTACCCCCATTCAGGGGCGCCGAAAAGGGGGGGTAAAGGAGACGGATTCTAGGGGCCCATGATGGAGGGGGGCCCAGAGAGGCCCCTAATGATGATGAAATTATAATACAGAAAAAATAATGACACTAAGTTATTAACTAACATATAATCACACATGTTTTATTTTCCATGTCCTGGTAACAATTCCTTTATTTGTTTTGGAAGCATCAACCCCTGCAGGGCCCCCCCAAAAATACCATTAAAATGCATAATTGTATGTAAAATAGCATCAAAAAATGTTGCCGCTGTGTTGGGGGCCCTGTAAAGATTCTTTTCATGGGGCCCAAAATCCCTAGCGGCCCCCCTGCCCCCATTTCCACCTCACAGCCCCATCAGCTCCAGCTGGATCGCTGACTGGTGCAAAAGAAGTGGCTGCCTAGGTAGGTAGGTCCTGTGTAATGGTGACAGATTCTTTTCCACTGTGCTCCCCATGGGGCTAAAATGAAGATAAGCACCTTGAGACCCTGTAGATTCCCATTATATAGCATCTAATTATTGCTGTTGGCAGGAAGTCAGAGCCCATATCAGCTCCTCCAGAGCAAAACTTCCTCACTAAATTACAGCTGGACACTTTAAAATTTCACTGTGGGGGCAATAAGGGGATTTATTAATAACACCATAGCAGGTAAATACAAGAACATAATTTTTCAAATTTGTTGTTGAGGATGGATGCTAGGAGTTAATAACCTTACAGGTATTTGCTGTGCTCAGTTGTAAGTTTATAAGGTTCACCTTGTTAAAACTAATGCAGTCTAATACGAAAGCCCTGCAATTAATCTAACTTACCTGCTTAGAGGGGTTTCTTGTGTATGCACACCAAATACGTGCAATCAATCATAATCCCTAATAAACCAAAACTTTTTGGCAGCTAGCAAGAAAGCATGGCATGGAAATGGCTGCGGGCAAAGCCTCCAACGAAGGATGACCTGTACAACTGTAACAAAGAAACACATTTTATGGAGTTTTGATTTGCTTAATGATATGAGAATGTAAAATACTGCAGACATGGACCACATTTGGTTGATGTAACCCATCCTGAACTGCAGGCCACTGTAAGCTCCTGTTCTGGTACAATTATTGTGTCAACCCACTCATTTTTCTTGAAAACATCTATGAAAATTACATTTAATTGACGAAACATATCAGTGAACGGAGCCCTGTGCATTTAATTCTGAAAGATGCTACATAGATGAACACAGGATTTTGTTTTTTAAGATTTGCTCTTATTTAGGTCACACAACATGACAGGAATAAAAATGCCTCGCGGTCAAAATCTGAGGTGTTGGAGGTTGGCATGGAGGAGGCTTTGTTCTCACGTCTTTGCTGATCCCCTCGCAGCGCTCTGCAAACAGACTCAAGAGTAAATGTCTTCCTGGATTTCTGTTCATCCACATACACCACAAATGCATACTCAGCCCTACCTAATATCTTGGTAAAAAAAACAAACATTCTCAACAACTCATTCTCTCTTTTTCACTCCGACACAAAGACTGTTGGACAAAGTGTGAGAAAGAGAGAAGAAAAATTAACCAACCGTCATCACTTCTGATTGTAATTGGAAGCTGCAGTTTTTGAGTCTATGGCTTGGTCTTGAAGGGACAAAGGCTGACTGACATTCTTTGTTGCTAGTGACATCTAGTGGGAAGTTACTATTATGTGATGATGCATTCACTTGATATTTGAAACAAGGTCCATGAACATTTCTTCCCAGGATTTTGTTTGTTCCAAGATTAATCATTTTGGCTATCTTTGACCTCTTGACATCATAGATCCTGCTTTCATTGTGAACATTTGAATATATGTCAAAACGTAATGATTACCAGGATCACCTGGCACCCTTTACAGAAAGGTCAGAGGTCAGGTCAGCTATACAGCGCTCTTGGATGTATGATCTTGCTTAGCAGGGTAGGCACATGTTGTCACAGGGACATGAACTCCTCTTTACCAGCTGTTGTTCCTTAACTCACTCTGCTAACATGACACCTGCCGCATGTAGCACATCATCAATATTTCGGTTAAGCTACTCTTTGCAATCCCCGTCTTTAAACAGCTCATATTGCTTCTGTTTCCTGTCAGATGATGCAGTCTCTGTTGTCTGTGTGCCGTCTTTGCCAGTCACCCTGTGACCTGCCTGACTGTATAGCATTACAATGTTCCCATTTCCAGAGTTTAAGCTAGGGCAAAAGATCCCTAAAATTAGCAGGGTACGTACCCTGTCTCTAACGCTGCCCCGCAGCAGTGACGTTAATTGCACTCTATTTATACCTTAAGAGTGCAGGACTCAGAAAGATCAAGTTTCTGTTACGCTTTATTTCAGTGCCCTCAAGTTTATGTAAGCAGTGGAAGCCCATATTTGGTATAAAGAGCTAAAACAAGTGGACACAGATTTTTTTTTTTTATATTCTGCTTATGTTACACTTTGTATGCGTCTTCCACTTTTGAATAAGCACATTTTATGTCCTTGGCTGCTGGTAGGGTCTTTTATGTCTTTTATGCAACCATTTCAATACATCTAAATATGTAATGATGCTCTTAATGCGAATGCTGCCATCGTCAGCAACAGTACTCGAGCTAAAGAACTAGTGCAGAGAAGGAGAAATCCTTTTCAATTTTCAGATAGTGCCTAGTTTTAAAATCAAAAACAATTCCAAATACGATTTTACACATGTAGAAAAGACACAGCAAAACTTAGATAACCAACACATGCAAGCACACACAGAATAAGTTGCGATACTGAATTTTATTCAAGTATCTCCAACGCACTTTTGTTCTTGAGTTATCATCGGTTAAACGAATCAGTTGAGAACGAGAAAGGCAGAGTTCATAGCCTCATTGTAAGTTGTCCATTTAGGATTTAGAGCCTCTCAGTGTGCTTCCAACTTGGTAGTGCTTAGCACAGACAGACAAATAAAACATTCATGATAACACAAGAAAAACAAAAGAGAGACTATTAATAGTAAGACTAAGATGCAGGAATGGCCAATCCATTTCTGTGTACTGCATCTGGAGTTAAAGGGAAAATTCACTACAAAACAGAATTGACACATGATTACGGACAGTTTACTCTTGGCTTTTCCCTGTGGACACAAACAAGGGGCTTAAGCTCTGTTCTTCCCTTCACAATATGTCCTGTTTTGATGCTGCTTCTTTGCCTGAGTGAATTGGATATCTCTGTTGATGCTGGCGTGACCCAGAATAGAGGGATGAAGGCACACTTAAGGCTCTAGTTTGACATTTCATTCGGACATAGGCAGAAATGTTAAGAAAACATTCGTAGTTCATGAATTCAGGAGATACCAATTCATTGTCAACGAAGCAGCCCCAGGTTTGAGCCGTTATCATGTTCAGATAAGAATGTAAAACTGAAGAATAATCTCGTGTAAAATCTGTTTATGTAGTGAATTTTTTGCTTGTAAAACAGTGCCTCTGATTGGACTACCACAAACTGCATAGGTAATGTATGTGTAGAGACTGCAAACTGTTAGCCGAACAACGGTACCAGCTCTTTCCACTCAAAGGGATGCTGTTCAAGTTCCTGATCTTCTTCATGTACATCTCCACTTTTGGTTATAAATTCTGCTTGCATTGGGAAGATAATGAGTTGCTTTTCCTTTTGCCACCAGTACAGTCTGTAACAGAACATGGCTCCATGGGTGACATTTGGCACAATAAATTCAAACACCTTCCCATATCAAAGAAACATAACAGATGGTATACAGTAAGTGAAGTAGAATCGGCTAAAAATGACCTGCAAGCAAGTTTGGGTGGTTGAGTTTGACACTTCCTTTCTTAATGAATGAAGGAGTGAGCTACCATATTCACTCTTCATTTTCATGCATGTTATCTGGCTAGTTTGTTCAGATGCTTCCAGTAATACTAAAACCCATCTTTCATACAGCCCAGCCAGCAAACACACACAAGCACCATCATACTGTAAGTCTCCTTTTAACTGGGACAAAACAGGGGGAAATGCATCAAGTTCAAGTCCCAACCAGCTTTGAAAAGCAGTAGAAATCGACAATCACTTGCTATGTGACTAAATGTTAGAATGAGGTGATAACTGACCAGAGCTCAGCCAGAGTTTTTAGCTGGATGTTTATTGCTATGGTGAGGTCTGACACAAGGTTGATAGGGCCAGCAGCAAAGCAAAGGCCAAAAGGAGACAAATAGTAGGAGAATGGTGTGGAGAAGGAAGTTTGTGGCAGGTCATAGTAAAGTATAGGGGGCAACAGGAGGTGTAGTGCAGGGCTGCCTCATCAGGGACAGTGGTGGACGTCAGTGCAGTTCAATGAAAGCCTCCATCTCCTCAGAGATGAGTCCCCTGTAAGGCAGTCTGTGCTTTTCAATTGCACGCGCCGCCAGGCACTGAAGGGTGACATAGTTCAGTGGGTAGAGGGCCGGGTGCCCGCTGCTCTGCTCATCCAGCAGCTCGTAGGCCGTCTTCCTCTGCGCATTTGTGGCGTCAAAGTGAGCCCCGGCCTTCATAAGTAGTGCCATAATCTCCGGACAACCGTTGTTGCTAGCGATGTGCAGAGGCGTATTGTTTTCACTGTCACGTGAATCCACGTCAGCGCCACACTCTAGGAGCAGCGCTGCCACCGCCTGGGAGGGGAAGCGGCCGACGGGGTAGCGACCAACAGATGTGGTCTCCTTGTCCACAGCCATGTGGAGAGGAGTGAAGCCGCTCCGACCTCGGGGGTTCAGCTTTAGCAGGCGGTACACTGTGTGCTTCTTCTGATGCTCCTGCTCTGGGCTGCACTCCAGCTTCTCCAGGAGAAAGATGAGGTGCAGGATGATGGAGAGAGCTTTGGTGAACTGTGGAGCCTCCGGAGGGTTGTCCTTCTGAGCCACAGCTCTCTCTACCTCCCTCACACTCTTCCCCAGCACAGTCATCAGATCGTGAAAGGTGACGCGTGTCGACAGGGTGCCTTTGGCCCGGTCTTGAAGAACAAAAGAGAAAAGCTCTGCAAAAGACAGGAAACTGGAGGCTGTCATGGGACTGAGAGGGTCCAGGTTGCTCTGCTGCATGTCTAAAGCATATTTCCAAAGGCTGATGCAGCGTTCAAAGTTGCCTGAGTCAGCATACACAGCTCCCCTGTAACGGATGTAATAAGAGGTGTCAGGGTGGGACGGCCCCAGGATGCGCTCACGGACCAACAAAGCCTGCATCCTCATTTCATCAGGGTCTGTGATCAAAGCTTCCAGTTCCTCTGCAGTGCTCACCTCCTGTGCACAGCCGTAGGCAGGGATCGGGGGACCGGGTGGAGGCTTGGCCAGGGACCCAGCTTTGTCCCCTGGTTGCCTCAGCTCCATCGCCCTTCTCCAGTACCTCATCGCCCCCAAGAGATCCCGCTTTTTGTCCACAAAAGTGGCCCCAAGGAGCTCAAGCGCATCGATGCGTTCCTCTCTGGAGGTGCGAGGCTGGTGGGCCAGATACTCCACGATGTTGGTGTGACCTGTGACACTGGCGGCGAGGAGTGGGGTCATCCCGTACCCATCTCTCTCCATGCGAGCACTGCCCTTCAGCAGCATCTTCATGATGTCCAGACTGCCCGACTCAGCGCAGTCGTGGAGGGCGGTGTTTCCCTTCACACTCTTGCGGTTGACATCGGCGCCCCGGTCCAGGAGGAACTTGGCTATCTCCTTGTGGCCCTTGTAACAGGAGATCATGAGGCAGGTGTGGCCGTGGCGATTGGCTACCTCCATGTCGGCTCTGTGCTCCACCAGGTAGCGGACGATCTCCAGGTGACCGTCGAAGCAGGCAGCTCGCAGCGGCGTTGAGTTAGTTAGTGTTGCGTTGTTCACCGAGGCTCCGTGCTTCAGCAGCGTCTTCACCACGGGGAGGTGACCGGCCGCAGAGGCTGCCCACAGCGGCGGAGCCCCCTCGATGGTCTCGCCATCAAAGTTAACCGCCCCCCCGAGTTCAACACTCGCTTTGCAGTGTTCAAGGAGGTAGTCCACCACCTCCAGGTGTCCGTATCGAGAGGCGACCAGCAGAGGAGTGCCTCCCTGCGTCTTCTCCTCGGCTAAAGCCTCCAGCTCCTCTGGAGTTTTGTTGCTGAGCAACTTCTGGATAAGTTTCAGCTTACCATCTCTGGCCGCGTTGAACACCGCCGTCGGTATATCCATGTTACAGGCAGGGCATCAACCCCATTACCGCTCGTTTATGGACAAACGTGTCGAGTCCCGTTTTAAAAAGCAGAGAGGAGAAATCTTAGTTTGGACTCGGTTTCTAGCTCGCATCTTGCTGCCATTTTGAGGGTGCTGTCAAGATGGCGTTTGTGTTGTTTGACAGGTCTATGTTTACGGTTGCACTGAGGCATTGTGGGGGATGTAGTTTCGATGGAGCTCCTCCTTGCGAGCGCAGCGGTGTTGCGCTTTTGAAGAGAACTACATTTCCCAGGAGCCGTGTGACTCGAATAACCGGCCAGCTGATGGGCTCGTTTGTTATGGTTGTTCGGACCAACTCGGACAGACAGAGAGAGCCAGCTGATGCCCGAAACAAACCCAAATACACCATGAGAGAGTTCCGTGGAAGCGGTATGTTGTTCCCATCACCATGGATACGTAAAACCGAGAGGGTTTGCAGAGAGAGGAACGTCTATGATGATCCCTGAAAGCGACATTCAAACAATCCTAGAATAAAGCGTGGTTCTTTGGAATACCAGTCAAAAGTCTGGACACACCTCCTCATTCAACTACTTTGAAGAAAAAATATAAAACATATTCTGGTTTGTTGAGCATTTGTTTCTTCATAGTTTGGATGTCTTCAATATTAATCTACAATGTAGAAAAAAAATAAAGAAAAACCATTGAATGAGAAGGTGTGTCCAAACTTTTGACTGGTACTATATATATATATATATATATATATATATATATATATATATATATATATATATATATATATATATATATATATAGAGCAGTCAAAAGTGTGTCCAATTCAACTACTTTGAAGAATGTAAAAACTTTTGACTTGTACTTTGTTTGTATATATTCCATATGTATTCCTTCATAGTTTATGTATAATATTAATATATATATATATAATATACAGTAAAACCAGTCAAAAAGTCTGGACACATTTTGACTTTGTACTATATATATTATATATATATATATATATATATATATATATACAGTACCAGTCAAAAGTCTGGACACACCTCCTCATTCAACTACTTTGAAGAATGTAAAATATAAAACATATTCTGGTTTGTTGAGCATTTGTTTGTTTACCACATAATTCCATATGTGTTCCTTCATAGTTTGGATGTCTTCAATATTAATCTACAATGTAGAAAAAAATAAAAAAAAAATAAAAAAAACCATTGAATGAGAAGGTGTGTCCAAACTTTTGACTGGTACTGTATATATATATATATATATATATATATATATATTTTATTTTTAAATATGGATTTTAATACTTTTTTTTAAAATATAAATTTTAATATTTTTTGCATTTGTAGTGTTGTGTTATCCCAAATAGACATTTGAAAGTCACATGAAAAAGAGTGTCAGACAGAGATAAGGAACTGAAGTCTCACACAAAACAAAGTGGTTTGTTTCCATGATGACAAAAGGCAGACATTTATGTGTTTGCTCATTTTATAGTTTATACCTTGTTCTCCTTACCAAAAAAAAAAATAATTTTAAAGTCAGTCTAAAAACTATGATGTCGTATCATCATTTTTAGTCTTGAGTCTAAATTATACAGGCTGAAGGAAAGCTAAAATCACCTACACAGTCAGAGGGCTTCTGAGGCCTCCTGCATTGTGAGCAAACATCATCTGCTCCCAACAGCATCAGTCCTCTGAGGTCATGTCACATTAATAGGGTAGTGAATAACAAGGTGGCTGAACCGTACTTCTAGACTGTATCCTGTGTTGGTTGCAGAGTATTTTTGCAAGTAATAAGTTTTCCTTGATGCTACTGTGAAATTCAGATAGCACCCAGATAGCTATCATATCTTTAAAACCCTGTTCTTAAAAAGGGATGCATATATCAAATAAACAAACAAAAAAGTAAGTATATGACTGATCAGAACATCTCAAAGACTCTTGAAGTGATCGCATTCCTCTATCCTTCCGATGCAAAGCCAATGGCCAGAATATTGATTGAATATTGGCATGCATGGTGCTGTGCATGAGCACTGGACAGTGGAGGTTGATATTGACTTTTTGTTCAGCATCTCTCACAGTTTTTTCACAGTATGAAAAATAATCCACCTACTTTCACATTCATAAATGCAGTGTGGCATGCAGTATATCGCAGCAGTGAAGTAGGATTAGAATATCTTATGAATTCATCGAAAAAGTTCACTTCTGTGGATTTGAAAAGTGGTGTAATGACATGACACCTCAGCTTCATTACAAAATCACAAAGATCAGGATAGTAGTCATTTTCAGTTCTTTTTTTCACCGAACAAATTCATCCTTGAACAAATTTACAATTTGTGTAATGTTGTCTTCATAGAATAAAGTATGTGTTCTTAAAACTGCTGTGAATAGATAGAAAGATTAAAGCAATGTAACAGTGGACTTGTACAAGGGAACTTCAACTTCAAACAACAGAAGAGTCCATGATTACTTTGCTGGTAGGCTTATAGTGTGAATTGATCTTTTCACTGCATGCATTCCTCTGTCAAAAGGCAGATGTAATCTTTTCTTAGCATGAGTGATTCGTGAATTTGAAAGGGCCTGGGTTGCATCTCAAGTATAACTTTGGCAAAGCCTCTTCATCACCTGACCCTCACAAAGGGAGCTGTCCTGACTTCTTAAATGAAAATGGCATAATAACAAGCTCAATGTATCTAATGACAGAGTAATAGTTTTAAGGTTTTTAAAACCCCTGAAACTTTAGTTTAATTAAACCTGTAACCCACCAACTGTCATCAGTTTTGAATTATAAAATTTGCTAGATTCTGATTGGTGCATGGAAATAAGAAACATCAAATTCTTCTTGGTGAGTCCTGCCCACTTCAAATCACTAAGAAGAGTGCAGAGACAAACAGAACAAACAGAAATATTTAATGTGAAACAAGCAAAACTGTTCAAACTTTGGCAGGAAATCCTGTTTTCATTATGACCCAATAACTTTTACTGACACGCTGATTGAGAAAATATGTTTTCAAAGACTTTAATATAATTGAAGAAAGTTTATTATGGTTATAGGCTGATGTTTTGCTTGATTCAGAGAATATTAGATAATCGCTCTTCAATAATTTGCCTCATCAATTCTACAAGGGGAAACATAATAACTTAATTTCTCTTTACCAGTTTTATCTAATTGTTTTTTTTAATCTTTAACACAGAATACACAGATGAGTGTGTCCCCCGTGGATGCTTGTTATGACTTATTTTAGAGCTTAATAAGCAAAAGGAACTGGCTGGGAAATAAACCGGAGATTTTTCTCAGAGCCTTAACATTTTTTAATTCAATGTATTTTTCTTTCCTTTTCAGAGTCAGAGGAGCGCATGTTCCAGTGTTTACAGGCAGAATGCGGTAAACACCCAGGGCAGGACATCAGTCAATTAAAAGTTACCCAAAAATGTTGTTTATTCTTTAAATTTGACAATATTACTAGGGCATTGTGAAGTATCATTCTGATGTTTCACCAGTAGAGGAGGCTTAAGATCCACATTTGGTTTATGCTCTTCATTGCTCACTGGGACAAGTACTGCATGCCTGACAGATGCATTAATGTTGACTCTAGGGTATGTTTTGTATTTTTCCTCCCTCAACACTAATGTATTTTCATTTATCAACACAGGTATTAAATAAATAAATCAAGATATAGACTCAGTCTACAGATGAATTATATCGATAGCAGGAGAGTGCATGCCAGCATTTGTTTCATGGTGTACGATTCAAACTCCTACCATGCTTAATAACTATTTGAACCTCACTGGAGGACAGCCTGAATAGGGAACATGTTTTTAAAATTAAAGAGGGAGTTTGAATGCACAGAGAGACAATATTAAGTGCCGAGATCCAGTATTAAAAGCCTCACAAATGACACCCGGCCTGTCGGTCTCAGAGGACCCAGCTTCATACTTGTATGCAAAAATGGCAAGCTTGGGGAAGCAAAGCAGGGTTTATAATACTTTCCTAGGGCTTGCTCTTGATCCTGCTGAATTATGAGAGAACACAATCACTGAGACAAAGCTGCAGGGTAAGAAAACAACAGCGAGAGTTTAGTCTTTTTATTCATAGGTTCAAAGGCATGTCACATAACAGTCATATTAACATTACATCCACCAGCAATTCAAATATAATTTTCAAATATAAATTCTTTCAAGTACACAGAGGCATTATTAGTTTCCACAGTAACGTGCAAAATCCACATGTGATATTACAACATTATTACATAAACTACAGCTCCAGCCTTAACAAGATCATCATTTCATCACAGCTGGTACAATATCATCATTTCATCACAGCTGGTGTGATATTGAGCCATCACCATGCTCATGAGAGAAGGCAACACTTTTTGTAACTTAAAACTTCAAGAGAAATACACAAACATGACAATGTCTCCACTTTTCACATTGTAAAATATACTGGTAAGCATGTCAATAATGGTTGTTTCCACTTGTTTAACCTGGACAGATCTCTGTAAAGACGCTAGTGATGGAGACTTGATAAAGTGGGGCTTTTAATTCTGCAGAGGCACATTTTCTTTTTTTGTCCATTGATTTACATAACACAGTGTTCAAGATACAACTCCCTTATCATCAGCATGCTTTCACCTGCCCAGTATTTATCACATCTGTTGAGTGGGATAAAAAGGTAGCCAGAGAAGAAAGGGCCCTCAAGATGTGGAGCTGCTTGTTTTCAACCAAGTCTTGACAGGGACTCCCTAGAGGCCTGCCAGCAGCTCACTGAGCAGCACCTCCCTTTCTCCTAGAAGCACGTCTCTCCTCAGACTGGTTCCTTTGTTCACCACCTTTATCTTCATGGCCAGACTCTTCACTTGCGTCTTGGGCAGCGCATCAAAAAAAAAGTCTTCGTTGAATACTGGATTCCTGCTGTTCTTGATGATGGTGCTCCTCTGTTTCTGCTGCTTGCCGGGGTTCAGGTAGAGTGCCACACAGCAGTTGATGCTTTTAAGGTCCGTCTGCCTGTCATAAAGGGCCTCGGCCGCGAGCACGCGTACCCTCAGTCGAGCCGTCTCCGGGTCGTAGTGGGTGCTCAGCCTCAGTGTCCCCCCCTTGTGGAGGTTAATGGTGTGCTCACGCTGCAGGAGGTCTGACGCTGCGCCCCTTAAGCCACTGCTTTTACATCCTCGGAAGGCGGGAGAGGGAGGGCAGCGCATGTGGCGGCGTTGCATGTTGGGGCTGTTGTCTGCTGAGCTGCATTCATCAGTGGAGAGAGAACTGTGGCGTGCCAGGGAGCGCTTGGCACGAGACACCTTGAGGGAGACAGAGAGAGAGAGAGAGAAAAAAAAGCAACTGGTAAACACACAGAAAGAAGCATCAAGGTGAATGAAACAAGAACATTTTTTTTTGCAGAAAATCCATTAACACTCAGAGAAACAGTGCTCACCTTGGCTTGTGTCTCCTGGGTCAAGGAGCGTAAGAGGGAGGCAGAGCGGGACAGCAGAGGGGAGGTAAAGGGGGATGACTCTGCTGAGGAGCAGGTGTCGCTCTCTCCGCCGCTGAAATAGCGGTAGGGGTTGGGGTCAGCCGGGGCCAGAAGAGTCCCCCCTTGGGAGCGTCTCTGGGAGTTCGGGGAGGTGAGAGGGCTGCCCGGGTCGCTGTGGAAAAGGCTCTCTTTGCGGCGGGTGTGAGGAGACTCCACCAGGGTGGAAAAGCCATATGAGGTCTGAGCCTTGGGGACATAAGGCAGAGACATTGCAGTCTGTGACTGGGGGTCAGCATTAGTGTTGACACTGACCCTATCCGCAGATCCGGCACCCGGCTCATCAGCACTCTCTATTTGGATGATGTGACGGTTGGCTGACTTCTGGAGGTTGCGTGTGTCCCCTCCCAGGCGTGAAAAGAGGCGAGGGCTGCAGGGGTTCTTGCTGCTCCGAGCTCTGGGGCTCTGGCTGCAGATGGCATGGTCAGACAAAGAGGGTCGTAATGTGGAGAAGTGCTGAGGCTCCGGGGTTAGAGACTCCTCTGGTGGGCAGCAGATAAGTTTAGGGGGGATGAAGAAATCAGGGATCTTTTCTGGAGTGAGGACGTTGGCATAAACAGAGACAGGAATGGCCTCTATTGTCTGGGGGTGCTGGGATTTTGTCCCACTGCTCTCTACAGAGCTACGGATCTTCTCCAGTAGCCACATGCCCACTCAGATGCTTCAGCTCACACTTAACTCTGTAAACAGAAAAGTGATGCATAAAGAGGAAAAAGCACATCCAACTATAACAACAGAATTACCCCTTTTTGTTGATGTTTTCTTGTTTGGTCATTTTGTTGAATAAATAGTATTCCCCTTAAGGCATAGCCCATATCAGTGTATTTTATTTAGACTTCAATTGAAAAAAAAAATCAATGCAGGAATCCAGTGAAGGAGAGATATTAACAATAAACATTAAAGCATCTAAGAAGCGAAAAATCCTTTCATAAATAATTCATTCAAATATCATCTAAGTACCTCCAAAGAGCACTTCAATTAAATGTGAAATCAATGCGCAAACATAGTCTGATTAAAAAAAAAAAGAAAGTATATCCTGTAATCTCCTCTAAACGATACAAACGAGTGCTATGAGATTTGATCATCTCAAACAAATTCAACGTTTTTTAACAAATCAAACCACAATTATCTCTCCTCATTTAAATCACTTTATGTTTTGGGAATTTGAATTGCTCAATGAAATACTTAAATAAGATGAGCCAAGGTAAATCTGGAAAAAAAAAAACTTTTTCCTCAAAAAAGCCACGTTAACATGAAACACACCAACCTGTTGGTCGTGGAACTCTTGTCCTCCGGAAAATGGATCGACTGCTGCTCGTCTGCAGCCTCACCAGGCATAAAAAGGTATCTTCTCGTTGGTTGAAGTGTGATCCAAAAGGCTGCGAGAGCAAGGACTCTCGCTTTATATTACGGGGTCTCTGACTTCTGAGCCAATGAGAAGGTTGTGAAAGCTTGCCATGATAATAACCATAAAGCTATTTCCTGCGCGGACACGGCTGGGGGAGGAACTCAAATATGTTGTTTCATCACACTGAAAGTGTTGCAAATGATGTGTTTCTCCTGTCACACCTCACTCATTTTTAAAGAAAGCGTCACGATGATTTGAATGGGCGATCACGTGACTGATGTAGTCGGTCCTGTATTGTGATCTACCTATAGCATAGGTGTGAGTGACACTGTCATAGGATTTCCTGCTAGCAAACTGATGATGATGATGATGTGGAGTGATGTTTTCACATCCACCATCAACTCATTTACTAATTAAAGTGGAATACAAAGCTCTAGTCTTTACACTAAGAGGATTGTGTATCTACAGGTAGTGGACAAAATGAAGTCAACAAAATAAACTGTAGAAGTTTAATCACAAGAAAACTGTTGTATAAAGTTGAATTACCATAACGCCTCTGCTGCAGTTCACTCACAGCTCCCTGCTCCTCAAATGAAGCCTATACATCATTACAGCTTCTCAGAATTGGAACAAAGAAAAGAGCTCACATCATGCTTGCTGTGAAGTCTTTACATTGGCTTCCAGTTAGTTTTGGGTGTTTGTCCATAAATCTTTTCATAGGTGCGCCATGGCCAGGATATATCCCCCATTGAGCCGTCACTTTCACAGATTTCAGCTGCTTGCTGTACTTAAAACTCTGACAGAGACCTGCGGTGGAGCTGGATCTCTGGATCAGTGTCCCTGTTCATCTGAGGACAGCAGCATCTCACTTTGTAAGATGTGCTTTTTTCTCTAATGTGCTTTTTAGAGCTGAACAGCTAGTCAATTAATCCATCAGCTGATCCACAGAAAATTAACATTCAAATATGTTGAAAATTGGATTAACTGTTTTATCATTTTTCAAATGAAAATCATAACTTTTCCTTGTTCCAACTTCTTTACGGTGAAGATTATTGTGCTTTTCTTTGTCTTATGTGACAAACTGAATATCTGGGTTTTGTACTGTTGACTATCTGGAGAACTGAGAATATCTTCTGATATTTTATAGACCAAATGATTAATCGATCAATCAAGAAAATAATCAGAAGATAAATTGAGAATGAAAATACTACATGTTTTTTGTCATTCTATTAAAGCCCAACTATTTCCCCTTTTAGTCTGTATTTTAAAATGACAGCAGTTGGTTTGGTTCCCTGCCTTAACCTTTTTGGCGGTACTTTAACCTTCCCCAGTCAGCATTATAAACATGCAGTTGTAAACAGATTTAGTGTAAATTTGATGTTGTTTGAGACTTCGAGCTGCATGCATCTCTTGTGTGAAAGAAGACTTGACAGTAACTATTTATTTCAGTAGCATCCAAAACATGCTGTGCCTGGACGGCAGCTCTGATCACAAAAACTGATAAATTACATAATGTGGTAACTGGGGAAGACTAAAAGAAGCATGATAACACACTGAAAAACACTTTATTTCCATTTGTATTAATGCAATGTCAGCTCAAAAAGATGCACAATGTTGCGTAAGAACACGCAACCGTAGCAAAATAAAAGTAATACGGATTGATGAAATGTCTTTGTTTTCTGTCTGGACCAGTTTCTGTTTGGAGAAAGCCAAATAATTCAACCCACAGTGTCTTTTACCAGGTGTTAAACATGGAGGTGGATCTGTCATGGTATGAGCAGCCATCTCGTAGGAGTCATTTGGACCAGTCAATATATTGCAGGGTTTTAAAAGCAACCCACTAATGTGAGGCCATTTTACAGCACCAGTGGTGCCATGCTGGAGATACTGTCCCTCCATGATATATTTCAGGCTGACAATCCCCCACCTTTTGCTGCATTAATAATATTTGTATAATGTTTTGTTCTCATTTTTTTGTCCATAGCAAAGAATAAGTATTTGTGTGTCCACACATGACTGTACATGATAGGATAACTAAACTAACTGTATATTTGTACACACAGTTAAAAGACCCATGGATTAGCCAAAACTATTTCAAATGTAATGAAGATATTGTGAACCTAGAAGACAAGAGTGTAATTACTGGTGGTTGTACATTATTCTATTAATTCTATTTCTCTGAAAATAGACTGTAGTCAATTATAGATTAGTGACGAGCCATTACATTAGTGCATCCGGGGTATGATTCATCCACTGGGCTCGCCATCATCATTTGACCAGTCAACTATTTACTGAGTCCATAGAGAAATGCGTACCCCTTTTGCCCTTGAACCAACTATGCTAATTTACTATTTTATCACAAAAAAATATATAGCTAGCAGCCATTTGAGGCTGTAATAGTAATCATGTACCATTAAAAATTGGTAGGATCCATAACACTAGTGAGATACAACTGCATTGTGATACCTTAGGAAAAAACAGCGTTTTCTAAATTGCAAGGTTTTCTATTCTGCACAAAGTCACACCTCTAACTCAGCTTGTCAGACTCAACTTTGTAGAAATGCCTGTCAGACTCAGCTGTACCTCGGCTCGGTAGCCATTCTTATTTTCGCAAACTTGCAAAGTTACAGGAGTGGTGGGGAATAGAAATCTCTGCAGAACAGAGTAAAGTAAAAATCCTCACAATATGCCTCGGTGAGTGTGCATTTATTCATGAACTTACTTTGTGCATGTAAATAGATTTACATTTCTATATTTTCTATAACCATTAAAACCATTAAAAAATGAACATATCTTTGTGATGTTATGAGGAATAATATAATATAAAATAACAGTTGGGATCATGCAATGTGAAATTCAAAAAATGAAAGAAGGAGCTACATCACTTCAGTGTTATTATTGAACATGTTAAGGTTATTTATTATTCATTATTAGGTTCCACAAGTTGTTAGATAGAAGGTCTGTAAATGTATAAAGGTGATAATTCCAGTCAACTGAGCTGATGTTTTCTGGATTTTTTATTTATTTCATGCAACTGTCTGTAAAATTATCTCTCAGACATAAACACATTAAATCCACACCAAATTACACACACACACACACACACACACACACACACACACACACACACACACACACACACACACACACACACACACACACACACACACACACACACACACACACACACACACAGTAATGTGACTGTCAGCTTTTAGTGGACCATGGCTGGTGTGCTTCTGTTTATAATGAGGCCTTTCTCACTTGATTTGTCCCATAACCTCTCTAACTCAACCTGCAGGATCGAACACACCATTTCTTGCTCCAATTAAGGCTCTGCAGTTGGCTGTCCACAGCACTTACACTAACTATCTACACACGAAGACATGCATGTCACTACAGCTGACCATCAGCCGATCTAGTAATCAACAATCATCTTTGACACTTAAAAAAATGTGGGGAAACTGTCATTTTTCTCTGCAGTTCCTACCTGTCAAATGTTTGTGTTGACTGGTTTTAGGAAAACGCACGAAAAATGAAGAGTTACTTTTTTGTAAGCTGTGAGGATAGTTATGAGCTATGAGGATAACGTATGATGATACATTTTTCTGTTTTACCTTCTGTAACCTGTTGCTGACTGTTTCATCTATGGTTTTCACTGGCTTAACGTGTAAGATGTACATCAAATATTAGAAAGATTGCAATGGGATTTGATACAGGTACTCATGATGTTCAGAGAAGGAACTCATAATGACTATTCCTCTAGGGCCACCAGGACGCTGACATTTGAGTAAAATACAGCGACAACCATCAGATTGATTGGCTTAAAAGTATTCTGCACAGATTCACTTCCCCCTCCTGATAAATTGTAATCACTTTGGTGATCTCTACTCACTTTTTATCAAAGAACATCAAGTGGAAATTAACATTTTAAAATGTTAATGTTATCATGCTAAAATGCTAAGCTAAGATGTTGGACATTGTAAAAATTGAAGCTGCTCAAAATTAACATGTTAGCAATGTCCTGAGCATGTTAGCGTTCCGATGTCCTCACATAGCTGACAACATCGGTGTAGATGCTTATGTTCTTGTTACAATGCCACATGCTGTCATGGCTGGTATTGTTTTCAGCCTTTTATATTATGAACCGTTAAATGAGGTGTGTAACTTCCTGTAAGTCGCTTTGGATAAAAGCGTCTGCTAAATGACTGTAATGTGTGGTCTTTAACTAATCTGCTACATTACTGTTTGTTATGTCTTACATTTCCACGTGGGAGATTCAAATAGAAATCTGTGAGAAACAGTATGAGTGTTGAACAGTGTTGCTATGATTTCTGATCCATTCTACATTAAAAAATACTCATACTCTAAAGAAACAGCACAGGGGCTGTAAAACCCTACAGGGACATTGCTGTTCAATGTTTTACAATTCCAATATGCTAACCTACAGTAGAATCACTCACTCACTCACTCACATTTCACAGCTCTGACATTACTGGCAGAAATATGAAAACCAAGACAAAAATAAATGACCACGTGGTCTATTAAGTCAAAGTGCAGTTATTTTCATTGCTATGGAATATAAGATATATATATTTGATAGCATTGTATTTCTAACTGAACATTAACATGAAATGTGCTTTTCTTTGTTCCTGCTGAAATCACTAGCTGCACATGTGGAGGATCTCGCTTGTAAGTATCTCAGGGAGATCAGATTCACGCTGTTTAATAACAGTGTGATGGTTCATTCTGCTGCCGCACTGATATCCTCTTTATGGCTCGGAGACAACCGAACCAGCTGGTTAGGGGCCACCAAGCACCAAGGTAAACAAATGCCAGGCACACACAGCTAATGAGAGAGTTGATCCCGCATTGCTTCAGAGTTATGAAGATAAAGTGTTAGAGGATCTACGCATATACAGACCAACAGACCAGAAGCCATGAGTGTACAGGGAACAAGTAAACACGACAAACAGAAAAAAAGAGGACGCAGATGGAGAGGGGGTGAAGACGGTACAAGATGGAGTATGTACAAAGTGAATAGTGGACCTGTACCATCTGTAAAATAGTTGCCTACAGGAGAAGAGAATAAGACAACAAAAAAACACGAAGAGGAGAAGGTAATTTACTTAATTGTGTCACTCTGAGCACTCTGAGCACTCTGAGCGCAGTTAACACATAAAGCAGATGTTCTCAGCTCAGTAAAAAAATAATTCAAATCCGTGGAAGGCACAGCTTGCAGCAACAGCTTCTTCCCCTAATTTGAATGAAATTGCTCATAAAGTGTAACAAGAAATGGACAAAACCTGCAAGTTCAAAGTCTGACAGTAAGTTATTGGAAATATAGATGAAAGTACTTGGGGAAATAAATACAAAACCTACATAAGAAGGAGACAAAAATCCCTTTATATAAAGCCTATATCTTACGTAAGAACACTGAGAGTAAATCCTACATATGTGTTTCCCCTTTTCTTTCCCATTTGCCCTCATCCACAGTCCTGGCTGCAAACAGTTATGCTCACCTAAGAAGAATCAGCTTGATTCAGTCACAACAAGTAAACCTGATCACATACAGACGTTAAACTCTTCCCCACTGTGCAGGAAATAACACATCGGCAACTGTATCACGCCTCCTCTCTATTTATACAATACCATATGCCTACAGCTTATATGAGATCACTTATATGCTGCAATCAAGTATGCCACATGCTGAATGACATTCCAGGGGTTGTGTGCAAAAGACCTGTGATATTTCAACTACATCCACCAGATATTAAAACAACAACTGTGTCTCATGTGATTCAGTCCAGGTTCCAAATTGAAATGAAACAAAGTAAATTGTGCATTGTTAAATAATGTTCTATAACACCCTCATCATCAATATGAGAACGTAATAATAATATTTAAAGAGGGTTATATATCAGTTCTTGCTTATGCCAGGCATGGCATTTATCAGTGCTGTCATTGAAGTAAAACTGCAAGCATCAACAAAACAAAATGCAGGGTAAAATAAATGTATGTTAGTCTGTCAAATTGTATGTTAAGTCATGCCGAGTCACCTGTTTTACGCTAAAAACAATATATCTTTTGAATTAGTTACTATAATCTTATTGATTTACCTCTGCTGTCACTGTTGTTTTGTACTTACATTAAATGTAAAAAATGATTTTAATTGATTTGTGCTGCTTTCAATCTTTCAGTTACTTGGCTTCTTTTGATCAACTCAGGCGGCATTTGTACACGCGCCTGTGTGTGTTTTGCAAGCGCGTCTTCACCATCCCTTGTAACTGCGTGGCATTTTGACAAGTGTGTGACTGTCAAATCTGTCAACATGATGAATCCTTACACAATATGTTGGCAGTGAACAGTGTCTCTCAAACAGACAGAGAGAAAAGAAGGGAAGACCAAATGGTACATTGTATATTTTTGACAAGAAGATAAACACAACAGCCTGGGTTCATCACCAATACAAATAAACGGATGAATGAATCATGGCAGACGCCGATTGGCTCAGGGACAAGAGAAACTTGATTAGTTCCACAATCAACAGATGTCGATACTTTTGAAACTACTTACCGATGAGTAACTAAAAGACATCAGATAGAAGATTACAGGAAAGGCATCCTACTGAGTTTAGTTTGAACATATGACAAAAGCAGTAATGGTCTGATTTTAACTCAGGAACTGTCATCTGTGGTTCTACTGTTTTTTTTCTGTTTGTTTTTGTCAGGAAAAGATTTTGTAGTGGATATTGCCTATTTTTAATTCTCTCTCCGCTGCAGAAAAAAACCATCCTGCTGTCTCTGAATTGGTTGATCAGTGACAACACAAAGCCAGAGGGGAGAAGAAGGAAATGGCGGGAGTGAAGTACTCTAGTAATAGGATGAATTAAATGAAACGAGGAACCTTTAGGCTCCTTTATGTAGTCTCTCTCTAGAGTCAATATACCCAATGTTTTGTTGGCCTTTTATAAGGGCAACATGTGGATGAGTCATTGCCCTGCTTCACCATGAAAATGTGAATGATTGCTGGTATTTATTTGTCCGGCACAGAAGCAGTGAAAGGTAAAAGGTAACCGCCGGACTGGTGACATATGGTGCTGCTCTCCAGAACTTCTCTCAAAATCTAAAAATAAAATGCATCTTAACCAAACAACATCCATGGATGTTGTTTGGTTAAGATGCATTTAAAAAACCCTCTGAAGCATCTTGACCTGCCGCATATAAAGACAGCTGTCGTCTTGTTACAGTGTGTGTGATGTTATTGTTAGAAATGTGACAACCTGCTTAAGCTTGAACTCTCATTATAGGTGAAATAATTTGGAGAACAATAGAGAGAAAACCTACACATACTTGACAAATCTTATACAAATCCCTGGCTTTGAATGTTAGATTTTATTATTGGCTTGTTTTACGCGCTGACTCATTCACATGAAATATGTTCATTGTTGTAAAGTGGGCCTACATGAATCACTATTGCAGAACATTGGTGACTTAACAACAACCCTACACACTTGTGACCAGCATGGCCCTTGTTATCTTATTAGCAGTCTTTCGTATAAACTTTCAGTGTCCTTGCCCATTATATTTCTTGGCCCACTCAAAGGTGTTCACAATGGCATCCTTATGGTGAAGGTGTTTGAAATGGAGGAGGACCTAAGGTGGTGAGACAATAACAGGCCACGCTTAGCACAGGTTTATTTATATTGTTAACACTCCCACAAACTACAGTTGGAGACTTACCAGCCTCCAGCTAGCTAATACAGGTGCCAACACACTTGGATGTCAATAGAAATCCATTGTCTTTCTACAGGTGTTTTATTATCAATAAATATATATACATATAATGAACGCTTCATTACAGTTTTAAGGCATGAAAGAAAGCTTGGAAATTCAAGAGTGTGATTCAAAGGACCTGTTACTGTCATTTTTGTTGTTATGCAAACGATCTGTGTTATGAGCCAATAAAGGATGGACTTCAATGGTGACAACCACCCACATAGCTCCCTCAGTACTAATCACAAAAAAAGATGCTTAATCAAAAACACATGATCATGCATACACAGGTTTATACACATGTCTTCATGTACAGATAACATGATCAAAAGGGGAAATATTAGGATGTCGAACCCCTTGAAGAAGGGTGGGAGACTCTTTCTCTCTCTGTTGCTAAAGCAACAAGGAAATGTCATGCCCATATACAGCCTACTGAACTGAAACTGAGGGGGGAAGAGAGGAAGATGATTAAATCCACTATACATCTACTGTGTTGGTTCAAACCTCTCATCTCCACCTGTCAGAAGTCGCCATCCGTCCACACTAGTCATTTATCTTATATCAACTGTGGACACTTACAGAACGAGAAGAGGGGTGCAGAACTCTAATATTTGTTTAGCACTGTTCTCCAAACATTTCAAAGTCTGACAAAAAAGTGCAAGCCCTTTATCAATGCATGTACTTGTATTTGTTCACTGCCAAACAATCATCCCTTCAATCACATTTATTTATAGCATGGAAATATAAGCCTCCTTACTTGGTTATGCTTCATAGCCACAGGAGTGTGCAATTACTCATGTCTCATGGTCTGTGGGTCTAATAGCTTCCACAGCAGTCCTCATTACAGTCTAAGCTGATAACAAGTCTAAAAAACTATCTTTATCATTATCACAATAAAGTTATGAGAATAAAATGTAATATTGGCTCCTTGTGGTCACTGAAATGGAGAATTATGATTCAGTGTAAACCTGAAATAATTAGCTATAAAGTCTCTTTGGGATAACAATGATGCTGCAACAGAAAAGATAGAATGTTTTACTCAAGTGATGTGCAGCATGTGTACTGTGGTTATTTTATCTTTAAATATGTCAAGAAGAAAACACAACGTTTAATTTTGTCAATGCACAGCAAAAACAAATATATTTCCTTAATTATACATCTTCTACTACAGCGTTACAAATTGTAGGCAGACTATAATCCTGTTCTATTAAATTTCTTGCTTTCCCCTTCCTATCATAGTGAGCACATGGAGATCGTTTCAACATAAAGAGGTCCCCTAAGCCACAAAATGATAAAGCACGGCTGGTCATGTGCTGAAAAGGTCTTAACGTGTCGTTATGATATTTACCAAGTTAATTCCTGTAGGAATGTCTAGAAAGGTCTTAGAAGATTGCAAAGAGGGTGAGCTGAGGTGGAATTTACTGAGATTACATTCCCTCTCTATCCTGATGAGTCAAGATCTCATCTAAGTCTGTGTGGAGGACCCAGACAATATAAAGGAAAAAAGGAAAGTTATCTTCTGTGTTTAATATTCTACTATTCATCAGCTTTTTTAGTACATGTTCATGCTTTGTCAATTATCTGCAGGTTCAGTGGAAGCAATCAACACACACACACACACACACACACACACACACACACACACACACACACACACACACACACACACACACACACACACACACACACACACACACACACACACACAAGGGCAGTTCCTTCACAAAGGCTAATTAAGCATTTTTTGTGCACGTGTTTTTGCATTCATGCATGCGACTTGTCTGCAGGTGAGGAGGAAGAACCATTGGAGGGAAACAAATGTGCTTGAGGGAAGAACTGGAAACACAGCAGGGTGGGGACCACAAAAAGAGAAAATGAAGGGAAAATGGAGGGAGAAGCAAAGTGGAAGAGATAAAAAGCACGAGGGGCAATAATAAGGGAAGCGAAAGAAAAGTAACGTACTGACATGAAAGAGAAAAGCCTCTTTTAAAGACAGCTGCAGAGGTCAGTCTTGCTGTGAGGCAGCAAGTGAACATAGGTCTCATACTAGCCCCCTTGTGATATTGCTGATACGCTCATCCCCCTTTTGAAAGCACATTTAGAGCAGAGGTGCAGTGCAGCGATAGCCAGCAGCGCATCACACTTCTCAATAGTGCTAAAATGACATGAATCCCAAAGTACAATTCCAACTGAGGCACTTTTGTTTATCTGGCATGACTCATGTTCTCTTTTGAACCAGTAATACTGTATCTCCTCACACAACAAAACCTTTTTGAGTGGGCACATTCATCCTTTCATTGACTTTTAAGAAATATATGGAGCCTCTGTTCCTTGAGTCAATTACCCATAACAAGCTATAGCGGCGCTTCTATCCTGCTGCAGCTTGTTCCAGCCATTTTGTGAAAGTGAATAGTGGAGCTGAGATCTAAAAATACCAGCCCCTGTTCACCTTTGCCAAAGGTAATAACGAGAATCAAGCGCAGCTCATTTGGCTCGCTCCATAACAGGGCAATTACTGACTACCGGTACTTGAAATTTTGGCAAAACGTCCACAGGAACACCTATATTCTTAAGAAGGCATATATATTTGAGATTTTACTGTCCTGTTCATTGTATAACAGCTGTAAAGTGAATATGGACATTGTAAAATGTTTAGCCTGGCCTCCAGAAATGCCATAACTGTCACTCAGGTTATAGGAGAGGGTCTACATAATTACTACAGCCGCTTGACTTTAATGCTTGGCATTCTCAAATTGAAGTACATCACCAAAGATGTTTTCCACAACATGCCCCACCATGAAGAATAATTTATTCAGAAGTATTTGGAAATCAACCAATATTCTAAAAAGTTATTAATGCTTTGAGGTTTTGCAAATTCAATTCAGCTTGTTACATTTGGGTAATTGGAGGTTTTCTCTTATTCTTCGTTTCTTGTTTATCCACACACCTATTAAAACCGTGTCAAAATCTACAGCTCCTCATAACTGATTCTATGTTTTCACTTAATCACACATATTTGTCATGCAATTCAAATGAATAGTTTGACATTCTGGAAAATAAACTTGTTGTTGTGAGTCAGATGAGAGGATTGATAAGACTCTCATGTCTGTGCACTGACGATGGAGCTACAGAGCCAGAAGGTGATAAGCCTAGCTTAGCATAAAGAATGGAACGAGTAAGCCTGACTTTATTTAAAGCTAATTGATAAGCCTATACCAGCACCTCTAAAGTTCTAGCTCCACAGTTATCATAAACATAAGAGTGGTATTGATTTCCTCTCTCAGCCAGAAAGCAAGGTGTCAATTAAATGATCATACCACTGATTTTAGGATTGAAAGTACAACAATACGAAGAACATCAAGTTTGCATTACCCTTTCTCAAAGTTAGAATATTGCCGTGACAAAACCCACTGCAGGATTTTAATATCATTATGCATGATAATATGCATTATAACACATGACAATAGAACTTTGTAACATATTAATGCAAACTATGTTCACTGTGATGGACAAAGAAAACCATTTCTCTGCAGAGTTGGCTGTACTCAGGGTCAAATCCTGTTGGAAAACAAAATGCAATCCCTGTCAAGTCTTGAACCAGATTCTTCCAATGATTTTTCTCATAGTATTTCGTTTTATATTTTACCTCTCCTTCAAAAATCCCAGTCCTTGCTGCTCTAAACACCAGCTCCTACTTATAATCATGTTAGGTGGTTAATGAGCTGTGCCTGCTTTCCTCCAGACATTTCAGTTTCAGTTACAGATGAAGAGTTCAGTTCTTTTTTCAGAACTCAAAATCTTTTGTCTGATGATTTTTTTACTGTGTTTGTGCCAACTCTAGGCATGCTGTGTCTGACTGCAGCATTGGTTTATAAAGTACTGAACATCATAAACAAGTAAATCTGGAGAATATATTTGTGGTGTTTGACCTTGATAAAGGAGGTCTCTTTCTAGGTAGTGACCAGCCTGGTCCAATAATTATCCCAGGAAAAGACCTGAAAGTTCCATATCTTTTAGATTTGTTCACCCTGTTAGTTCACTGTGTAGATGGTAAATGTGTTACATACGCAACCTTCAGCTGAAGTCAAATGGGGGGAAAAAAATCACCCGTTGCTACATCAATGAAGTGGCACCAGTCATATAAACTGCCCTTAGTTTGTATTTGGCATTTGGTATTTCGTCCCATAATACAAGTACCTTTTATGTCTTACAATGAATCTGAATTCTCATTTTTGCAAGATTTCTCTAAATTTGGGTTAAAATTGCAGTTAGATACATATACATATATCATTGCAGTCTTGTAAACACCACACATCTTCAAAAACATTAACTTTTCATTAGCTGAGAAAAAACAGCCCTGCTTGTAGCTTAAAGATGTTTTTTAGACAATCCAATGGGTTTTTAAATGGATTATGTAGCTTAAGAAGCATTTTCTCAACTCATAAAGGAATACTTAATCCTTCGGTTTAACTGAAAAATTGGAATTTACCAAAGCGATATAATTGCACATAACATTTCTTGTGTAAGAGGGTGCGTTTTCATCCCCCTGATGATTTCAAATAAGGTTTTAGGAACCAACATCTTTGGAAATATAATGTTTGAGGTATCTTACCAAGCTCAAATATAATATATGATCTATTTAAGGCTTAGATGGTTACAGGCCAAGCATTGGGAGCTAAAACTTATTCATATTAAATTGATCTTGGGGATGGATTTGAGAGATACGTATGGGTGAACGGATGTCTTGAGCTGCCAATTGCCTGTCGGCGTAACACTGAGGCTTTGAACACAGGAGTGCCTGCCTGGTCTTACTTGTGTTACTCAAGGAAGATAGAGGGATGAGAAAGCTGATCTGGACTATTGAGATGCAGTCATGGGAAACAGACTGCAGAATCTGTTGCCTTGCCAACCAAGCCCCTCAGAGTGTGAGGGTTAAATGTAAAAGATTCTCTGCCAATGCAAATATAGGTTGCCATCTGTTTTCATTATACTCCTTTTGTTTTGTACTCTAAAAACATTTAAGAATGTGGTGAGGTGTTCAGATCAGTGGTGCTATTCAGGATGTTCCTGATTTGATTATGATCTATTAGTAATATGTATACCTGGATAGTAATTACAAAACCATCCATATGCCTCTCAAGGCGCCCAGATATGATTGCAGGCATATGTAGGCTCCTCATACAGCACATCTTTTATTGCCATCACTGCAGGCAAAATATAAAATTGTTTAATGTAGGAACGTCAGTGTTGTTACACCGATTCAAAGTCACTTTCAATAACTACAGTAAAAACCTAAACATTTGATGTTAAATCAAAAATGTATCTGTATACAAGAGATTTGCAATTCAAATGAAGTGCTACTCCAACATAATCAGCAGAACACAAATAGAACAGAACATAGAGTCTGTCACAGAGCATATTGTCCTGAAATGAAAGAAACAATCTTTTTTTAACTGCCAGTGGGCCAAGCCAGGTGATGCCAATTTTAACTCTGTTTTGAAATTTGACGCAAACTTTTGAGAAATTGCTGAAGTTTTGTGGTCAGCTTAATTTCTGTGTCTGACTTTTAATCTCCAGCGGAGCCGACAGAGATATGGCGAAGCCAAGAAAACAGCAAACTTGTTGCTTAGGAACAGTGAGAAATAACCCTAACTTTTCTTGAAGCATCTGATCTTATCTCCCATGGTGTGCATAGCTCCGTATGTGCGTGTACGTGTATGTGTTGTGGGGGTGGGGGTGGGGGTGGGGGTGGTGGTCGCGTAGTCAGGTTTAGCAGAGGTTGTTCCTAGGCAACTGTTTATTTTTTCTTTTAATATGAAACTTTGTTTTTCTGTGTTTTCCATCTGTTCCTATTCATTATAACCCGCTTCTTCACAAATGCAATTTCTCATCATTTAGACCGGGTTAACTGGCTCTCTGCTCGATGACCCAGCATAACTCTTTGATGGAAAAAAAGAATATGAACAATAAAGCTGCTCTCTGCCATTCGGAACAGGTCCCAACATCCATTACAGCATGGTAAATGTGTATATACATGGTAATACAGAGTTAACTATGTCCTGTATGCAGGCTTTCATATCAACCATATACTATCCCAGCTGTGTGTAGATGGAGCAAAACCAAGCATTGTCTTTTAATTTTTTGTCTAAAAATATAACAATAATAATTCTATTCAGAACTATACATACATATCCTTATTTGGCTTTTCCTTACACATGCTTCTGGTGAGCATGAAGTGATGTTTGTATATTTGTATTTTAACAGCTGTTAGCTTGCTCTCCACATCAGTGTCAGATGGGAGCTGTTCATTAAATAACAACTTGTGAGCTATGGTAAAGTAAACAAACAAACAAATAAATAAAACTCATTGGGTTTTTTAGTACCATCAGGCCCGTTGTTAGGATGACATTCGTGTGTCATGCAGCAGTTTTATTTGTCATCTTGTGGCCTTATTATCATCATTTTGATTAAAGTGTTAATTGAATTGAGTCTCCACACAATTCAGTTGTTCATTTATGTGTGTGTGCAACAGGTGCACATACATTTAAGGAAAAAACATGCTCAAAAAAATCTGAATTGAATATATATACATTTAATATACATACACTTTTCACAGTGTTGGCAGGGCAACTAATTACAGCGTCTACTTCCTACTCCTCTACACAAAACACAATACACACCGCATTGAATGTACTGATGTCTTTACAGTAGAGCCCCTTTCATTTGACTTTTAATTGGCTGTATGTGAGGTGTCTAATTAGTGGCTTTGAACTGGATGTTTCAGGTGGAAACCTGTGGCAGTTTCTGTGTTTTGTCAAACCCCAATTAAAAGCCTCTTTCTCGGTAGACATGACCTCCACATTACCCAAGCACACTAACTGCACATGCCAGCATGCATGTGTACATCTTAGAGGACAGACAACCCACTGCTTCCACTAACAACGATTTAACACGCAGCTTCCTGTCTTTAATTATCCAAGGCAGTAGTCGGCCCTCTTAATCCAGACAGTGCAGTGCGCCATGTCGGTGTGGTTAAGTCACATTTTGTAAATCAGCAATAATGGGGTGTTCTGGCATCTCAAACTGTACTGAATAAACCCATTTGTATAGTATCATTGTCCATATTGTCATCTCATTGTAAATTAGGTGACTAAAAGTAATAGATAGTATTCCCTAATAGAACGTGGGTTTCTTGATATGTATTTTAGGTTAAACTGCCTTTTATGATGTGAATTTTGGCTGTCTCTGAAATATTTTCCTTGTCTGATTTCCTGTAAAAAAACTTTATCATAGGATTAATATTTCTAGTTATTTCTGTCCAATATTACTCATAACATATGTAAAAATCCTCTTATCATTTGGGATAACGTTTACATCACGGACAACCATGCCGATTAGTCCATGACTTTATAGTTTGAAACTTGACATGATCTGATACTTTGCACTTTATCAATACAGGAAAATGTTGTAAATAAACTTGCCTTACTGCAGTATGTACCAACTGATAACCTGTTGGTTTTACACTTTTGAGTGACTCCTTTGTGTGTTAGGTCCCACTCCAATATCCACTGTCAGCAGGGAATACATCCAATTAAAGAAGATAAATGCTGTTTCATGGGGACTTTAATTGTGGCACCAGTCTGACGTCACACCACTGGAGTCTATTTCAAAGCAACGTCCCAGGCCAATAGCAAGAAAATGAATTAGTCCTTGGCCTAATTTATGTGCAGTAAAAAGAAAAAAAAGAAATTGTGGATTTGAATAAACTTTTGTATAAGAAAAGCACATCCAAATCATCAGGCTGTTTTAACTTGGTATGGCTCTCATACAGACAAATGCCTGATCTATCGTCTTTACAAAAATTAACTCCTTGCATCTTTCGAAAGTCTCAATCTCACAGCTCTTTCGCAAAATATCTATCATGCTGCACCCAAAGACATAATTATTTTCTATAGATAGATAGTGCCATCTGTTGGAAGAAGAATACAACTACAGATTTGATGGCTGATTTCCAACAGATGGTGTACAAGCCACTTTCATACTGTTCAATTTTGAGGGGGAGAGTGGGGATACAGTAAAACTACAATGACTTTATAGTTTCTTAACTTTGACAAATCAGTACTTCACAGTATTTTCGACCTTTAGACAGAAATGAAGATGCGTACAAAAGAGGAAAAACTAAGCATCATTTTTGCATGTGTATTCCTGCTGAGTAAGTCTGTATACCCAGCGGGGCAGAATATGTTGATGTCATAACATATTATAAACATGTTTGATAGAATTACATAAAAACGTGTTAACTTATTCTAAACTGTTTATGTACAGTATCCAGAAATGTGCTGACCCACAAGGTTAAACTTGCAGGTAAATGCAAAATGTAAAGAGTAGCACTCTTACTGTATACAATATACAATATATATAATTTACCCAATTCTTAGTACATAGAAAGATAAAACACATTTAATATGGTCCTACTTTGCATCCCTCCCTTGAAGCTCCTCTTCCTCCTCTAGGTCTATTTAAATCAGCCCTTCTCTCCCTTTCATAAAGGCTCCAGATCTCCAGCTTTTGGTTTGTTTTGCCTTTAACATAAATACATTTCACACATTATTCAATATAAATAGTTGTGTTTATTAAAATAAAAACACTCATTGTCACTTAAACCTTAAATTTTCATCTTCACACACTTTTATTTGCATGATTTATGACAAGAAAATGATAGATCAGATGAACGTGCATCAAGGGAGCTGACTCTTTACCCATTGCACAAACATGTTTAGGCAAGAAGTCAAATGTCATATTCCCCAAGTAATTATATCACATGATTGCTCCCCGGTGAGTGGGTGAGCATGAACGTCACACCCAAGCTGCTATAAGAAGGAAAACATTCTGTCATTGTGTCACCTCATTGTCCTGTTGCTTAAAAAATAAACTGCACTGCACGCGCTTCGGGGGAGTGCATGACGCTGGAAATTATGTTCAGCAAAAATTCCAACACTTCCTGTATCCACGATAAAGCCAAAGTGAACAAAGAAAAAGCATTATGTTGTTCTATAACAACTGTAGATCACATAATTTAAATGGCATGTAAATCGGATGCTGTTGTGACATAAGACAAAATACGATAATCCTTTATTAGTCCTGCAGTGGGGAATTTTGCAGGATTACAGCAGCAGAGAGGATACTGGAAACTACAGATATAGTAAAAAATAGATCAAAACAAGTATTAACACAGTAAAGGAAGGACCTGCAGTACCTCTCCTTCACACACCGGGAGTGAAGCAGCCGATGGCTGAAGGAGCTGCACAGAGCTGTCAGAGTGTCCTGCGTGGGATGGGAGGTGTTGTCCATCAGGGATGATAGCTTAGCCATCATCCTCCTGTCTCCCACCACTTCCACTGTATCTAGTGGACACCCCAGCACACAGCTGGCCTCTTTACCAGTTTGTTAAGTTTCTTCTCGACTGTCGCGATGCTGCTGCTCCAGCAGACCACTCCATAGAAGATGGCTGATGTCACCACAGAGTCAAAAACAGGTCTTCAGGAGTGCTCCCTGCACAGCGCTCCGCTACAGCTAGGCCGTTCGATCAAAAGTAAAGCTTTTAATATCTTTTCATCTTAAAGGTCTTAAGATCATCCTGTCAAAATTTGAAGTCGATTGCATAAATTCTCTAGGAGGAGTTCGTTAAAGTTCAATACCTTAAAACAATGAAAAATGCCTAAAAATACAGGAAATGACCAAATTACTGTAGCGGCCCCTATTGGATGAAAGGAATGAAAATTTCAGGGTTTGTTACAGGTTGCGATGCCAACATATTCTGCAAGTTTCGGGATGATAGGCCAAACGGTTTTCAATTTAATTGTGTTGTTGTACAAAGCCACGCCCCTATTATGTTCACGGCTCCATATCTTGTAAACGCAATGAGATATCAACAAGCTTTTTTATAACTATTGATGATATTGCGTGTGTAATAACACAGATAAAGTAAAGCAATAGGACTTGGCATTTAGGAGCAGTATGCAAAAATCAGGCAACTACATTTTGGACTTTTAATGTGTGAGCCAAGTGTGGTTGTGGTTCGTCAAAGTTTTGTAGGGGGCGCTATCAAGCCGAATTGCCACTCTAATGCATTAAAACTATATCAGGTAACTCAATTATGGACTCTAAACGTGTGTGACAAGTTTGGCTGTGTTTCGAGCATTTTTAATCCCTAAAAAAGATCTTAATTTTTCACTTCGAAGAATGCGTCGCCACGGCAACAGCGTTTCATGAAACATCAAATGCTTTATGGGCTGCCATTATGCACTTCTTACATACGTGTGGAACAAATTTGAGGTGGATCTGGTTTCCCTACTAATTGTGGCAAGCCAAAGTATAGCATCAGTAACTTCCTGTTACCAGAAAGTGGCGCTATGACTATCATTCAAAATTCGCCATGCCGCCACGTCGCCGCCGTTTAACGAATCCTTACAATCTTCACAATGAAGCATTATCAAGGTCTTAAGGCTTTTCTGACAAAAAGAGTACACAACATGTAACTTCCTGTTGCCACTAGGTGGCGCTATTACTATGATTTTAAATTGACATAAAGGTGTCTTCAGGGTCAGGATGGCATGACATATGAAACATTTTGAGCATATTAGACAATGTACGGTCGAGTTAAAACAACTTCCTGTTTCATGGTGAATGGTGTTTTTTGAAGGCAACGCAACGGATACATAGTTCGATAACTTTTTGATCTTTTGATAACTTTTGACTGCAAAGTTCTTAAGATCATACTGACCGAATTTGAAGTCAATCAGGTTAAATCTCTAGGAGGAGTTCGTTAAAGTACGTCACCTTGAAATGGTCAAAAAACGTCATATAATTCAAAATGGCCGACTTCCGGTTGGGTTTAGGGCATACGTCCAACTGAATTTTTTTGTACCTCCCATCATGTTACATATACCTACCAAATTTCACGCAGCTAGGTGAAACGCAGCGTTGGGGATTGTCAAAAGGGGGCGCTATCGAGCCAATTGCTCCGACCTCAGCCCAACACCCCAAAAATCTTGCTATTTTCGCCGAGTCAGATTGATTTGCAAAATTTCAAGAGTGTACGTTTATCCCAAGCACCTCTTTTCCCTGTTGAAAGACACCAAATACATTCAAAGAACAATAGGTCCTACGCTCTGAGTACGTCAGTGCTCGGGCCCTAAAAAGGCAGATATTTTACTCAGGAGTTGAGGAGACCAACTAAAGAGCTAAAAGAGACAAATGTTGGACTACAATTGAATTCGTATTCGTTTACTGCACTTATCCTATTGGTAGTATTTTGTAGCACTTATTATATTCGTATTAGTCTGTTGCAATTATTGTTTTCGTAGTAATTTGCCTCTGCACTATACTTTTGCTCTGGTTTATGCTTTAAGATGCTTGTTTAAGAAAGGAGATGCACTTATGACTTCTGGTGACTAGTAGTTCTCTTGAATACCTATGTTGAATACACTTCCTGTAAGTCGCTTTGGATAAAAGCGTCTGCTAAATGACTGTAATGTAATGTAATGTAATGTACAATCAACAAGACAGAAAGACTACTCCATATTAAAGATTGTTGTTCTGTAACTGTTGGCTGTGTAAAAGGGAACTTTGCTAATTAACCTCAAAAAGCTGTCAATGTTGGGCTTCACAAACTGTTTCCTCTGCCCCAAAGTGACACTGGTAAAGGCCGTTTCTCAATAAGTGAACTTCTCTGTACTTGTGTCCTCGTGAACTTGTGAAACGTCATCTAGCGCGGCCCAAGTACTGTTCCAATACACAAGTTCGCATTCAGCCAAGTACGGTCCAGATACCCGGAAGTGTCCTTGCTCCGCCCATTATATCGGGGATGCATCGGAGTAGACTTGTGTGGACTTTGGACAGCCAAGTATCCCAGAATGCATTTCACCAGCAAACAAGAGACGACAGTGGCGGAGACGGCTCACAACTGTCAGTTATCATTGTCTAAATACTGCTGTTGTTGTGTAACGGAATTTAGTTTTAACATTTTTTTAAGCGAGAATGTAGTTGTTAAGACTTAAAATATGCGGTCAATTTATCAAGATAGAGCCTGTTTGAAAAAAGCGCCGACGTTTGTCGGAGATATGAGAGGACCAGAGAGGAGACCGGGCGGTCTATATCTATCTATATATAGATAGATAGATATATATAGAGATATGAGAGGACCAGAGAGGAGACCGGGCGGTGATGCTCATGCAGCCCGCTGACAGCAGCCTTATCTCGGCTAGGCCTCTCCAGATGTGCCGCTGGCTCCGGTGTCTCTGTGGTTGTGGTTGCAGATGTAACACAAAACATATACATATTAATATTTTAATATTTTCTAAATGAAAATGAAAAAAGGCAGGGTTGTTTTTATATCATATTTCGTTTTATTGTCAATATATATGACTGAAGATAACCGGAGTAGGCGGGACCGACGGAGCTGAGTTGGTGACGTTGGTGACGTCATCAAGTTCGCTGCTGTTCCAATTGCAAAATGACGTAATGACGTACTGCGTCCTCCCGTCCTCGGGAGTTTGTACTCCCGTGGAACTATCAAGTCTGAACTTGCAAGTTTGCAACCACACGTTTTCTCAATACCAAGTATGGTCAAGTATGGACTTGCAAACTTGCAAGTTCATACTTGGATAGTTCGACTCGGGAGTACAAACTCCCGAGGACGCAGTACGGTCATTTTGCAATTGGAACAGCAACTTGATGACGATGAACGTCACCAACTCAGCTCGTCGGTCCCGCCTACTCCGGTTATCTTCAGTCATATATATTATTATTATTATTATATTCCTTTATTGATCCCCATGGGGGAAATTCGGGTGTTGCAGCAGCTCAACTACACAGAAACAGATAATAAATACACATATTATACAATAAAATAAAAATAGAATAAAATAAAAAATAAGAATACAAATAAATATATTGACAATAAAACGAAATATGATATAAAACACAACCCTGCCTTTTTTCGTTTTCATTTAGAAAATATTAAAATATTAATATGTATATGTTTTGTGTTACATCTGCAACCACAACCACAGAGACACCGGAGCCAGCGGCACATCTGGAGAGGCCTTGCCGAGATCAGGCTGCTGTCAGCGGGATGCATGAGCACCACCGCCCGGTCTCCTCTCTGGTCCTCTCATCTCCGACAAACGTCGGCGCTTTTTTCAAACAGGCTCTATCTTGATAAATCGACCGCATATTTTAAGTCTTAACAACTACATTCTCGCTTAAAAAAATGTTAAAACTAAATTCCGTTACACAACAACAGCAGTATTTAGACAGTTATAACTGACAGTTGTGAGCCGTCTCCGCTACTGTCGGCTCTTGTTTGCTGGTGAAATGCATTCTGGGATACTTGGCTGGTGAAATGCATTCTGGGAGACTTGGCTGGTGAAATGCATTCTGGGATACTTGGCTGGTGAAATGCATTCTGGGATACTTGGCTGGTGAAATGCATTCTGGGAGACTTGGCTGTCCTGGTGAAAGTCCACACAAGTCTCCACAAGTCCGATGCATCCCCGATATAATGGGCGGAGCGAGGACACATCCGGGTATCTGGACCGTACTTGGCTGGATGCGAACTTGTGTTTTGGAACAGTACTTGGGCCGCTAGATGACGTTTCACAAGTTCACGAAGTTCACATATTGAGAAACGGAAGTCCCTAAATGGGGCGTGGTTACAGGTCATGTGTTAGGAGGCGTCACTGTCGCGGCTATGAAGCTCTTAAGAGCGACTGTGTTATTGGGTCTGTTAGGAAGCAGAGGATTACAGCGAAGCATGGTGAGTGTGCAGAGCATGACAACACGTCTTTATCTCTTAATGTGTGAAATGTTCTGAAACATGATGTATCCGTTTCTGACTGTATGCTCAACAACAACAACATGTGTGTCGGATTAAGCGTTTCTATTTTTAAATGTGGAGTAGCGGTCAAATGGGTCCGATGCTGACTCAACCACTAACACGAGTTTCGTGTAAAAGACAACATTTCCGAGGAGTAGCGCTTTGTTTTGAATGGTAGTTAAAGGTTCATGAAAGGATTTAACTAAAGGTTTAGCCCTGAATCTGTTCTCATTGGCTGCGTCACGGAAAATCAACCCACATTTCTGTAACGAAAGCGTGGCTGTTAGCTAAAGGGCTGTGCTGGCTCGGATAACGTGAAGAGATAAAGATGCCATTCTTATTATATTCCTTTATTGATCCCCATGGGGGAAATTCAAGTGTTGCAGCAGCTCAACTACACAGCACAGCAGCTCAATACTATACACAGACACAGACAATAAATACACATACTATACAACTACACAGACAATAAATACACATACTATACAACTACACAGACAATAAATACACATACTATACAACTACACAGACAATAAATACACATACTATACAACTACACAGACAATAAATACACATACTATACAACTACACAGACAATAAATACACATACTATACAACTACACAGACAATAAATACACATACTACAACACAGACAATAAATACACATACTATACAACTACACAGACAATAAATACACATACTATACAACTACACAGACAATAAATACACATACTATACAACTACACAGACAATAAATACACATACTATACAACTACACATACTATACCAGTGGTGTATAAAGTACCCAAAAGCCATACTTGAGTAAAAGTAAAGATACCTTACTGGGAAATGACTCCAGTAAAAGTGAAAGTCACCTATTAGAATACTACTTGAGTAAAAGTCTTAAAGTATCTGATATTTACTGTACTTAAGTATCAAAATTAATTTTCTGATATTAAATGTACTTAAGTATTGAAAGTAAAAGTACAAGTAAATGCTGTTAATAAAAAAGCAAAGGGTCAGAATTTTGAGAATTATGAAGTTTATTCTTTTAAGTGCTGTGGCCACCATGACCAAGGACAAGGAGGTACAAACAGAGACAGCAGCCTAACATACACCATGTATAGTTAAATTAGAAGATCAGACACCTGTCTCTATATACTATACAACAAAATAAAGATAGAATGAATAGAATAGAATTCATGTTGCTTATAGTCCATGTCACAGTCTGTATTAAGTCAGTTGATGAACATGAACATCAGATCAACAGAAGCTCCTTCACGTGTTATCTTTTCATGTCCCACGTGCTAATGCCTAGCAGTAAACGCAGCAATTATCCACATAATGTTGAAGCTGTTCTTTACGTAAATTCAAGGATGAGGACATTATTAATGACACACACGTGCTTCCTCATCTTGTGTATCTCTCAGGCCTGAGCTTACTGTTGCCCTTTGGCCTGCTTTCTTGGACTTTAGCCGTGACGAATCTATGCACTTTGACTGTCTTACTCAATCACACACTTCTCACCTACATACTGTTTTGTTTCTTCACTTCTATATGCAGTGTGCTCAGGTGGCAGACTGGCAGAATGCCAAGGCAATCTACGAGTTCTCTGCCAATGATATTGATGGCAATGAGGTGTCTCTTGAGAAATACAGGTAAAATATCTTACATTATTATACCATGCACTATTGTGGTCCAATAAAGGCTGTGGAATGTATGACTAATAGAGTTTGAATGAACTGCAGTATAGAGTTGAATTTTTTTTTTCCAGTTACTGTGTTTGGACTTCACAAATGAGCAGTATTTCCCAGAATTATTTTCTCAGTTTAACCTCTTGTTTTTCCTTTCCAGGGGGTATGTTTGCATCATTGTAAATGTAGCCTCTAAATGAGGAAAGACCAAGGTAAACTACACTCAGCTAGCGGGAATGCACGCCTCCTACGCTGAGCAAGGTTTACGCATAATGGGCTTCCCATGCAACCAGTTCGGAGGACAGGTAACAAGGATAAACTGATGACAACACAGATTTATAGTCATAATTTCAGATGTTCTAAATGTATCTTTTTTTTTTTTTTGTATGATCAAGGAGCCAGGGACTGATGCAGATATTAAAGAATTTGCCAAAGGTTACAACGCTGAGTTTGACCTTTTCAGTAAGATTGAGGTAAACGGAGACAACGCTCACCCTCTTTGGAAGTGGATGAAAGCACAACCTAAAGGCAAAGGGACTTTTGGAAAGTAAGTTGTTGTTGTCCTAATGTTCCGTTCTCTTCCTAAAAAGTGTCATGACATTGTCAATGCAAAATGAGTAACAGCCTTAAGTGTTAGATCCTGTTCATGTATCATTAATGAGTTTTGTTTTCAGCGCATTATTGTTAATAACGACCATTATGTGTTCGATCCAATTTTATATAATTTGTCTGTATAACATACAATTATGCGTGAGAGGTTAAATTAATTTTCATTTTTTATAAAGTGTGCGCTGTGTGTCTATATTCATGTTATCCTGCAGCAAATGCAGCATAGCTGAAGGGGGAACAAAAGATGCAAAGCATGTTTTGATATATATATATATATATATATATATATATATATATTTGTAGCATATATTATTTATTTTTCATAGAAATATAGTTTTTTTTAAATGTTACACTTCCTGTTCAGTTTAACATCGTAATGTAATGTAATGTAAATATAGTTTTTTTTAAATGTTACCCTTCTTAACTCCTCTTTGTTCCTCATTTGCTTTGGGTGGGGTAAAATTGAAGAGATTATTCTATCATGGTTATTATTGGTGTTGAAAAGGGATTTTAAATCAGTTAAGTTCTTACACTGAATTACTGCTACTATACCAAAACCAATCGTGTTGTAAATAAAGTAACCTTAATAAGCTACGTCTGAACAACCAGCATTTGTCGGCTTCTCTTTTCGTCTTGATACCATTTGTCTAACATATAGGGTGTAAACATTCACACCATGTAGGCATAAAATGTGTTTTTTGTGGCCTTTCAACATATTTTGGTGAAAATGTGTCATATACTGGGCATATAAGTGGATAGCGGTGACGCAGATCATGCCGCTGCAGGACTGGCTTGTGAAGTTACTCTTTAAATTAAATATCTGCCCTCCCTGAAAATTGTCACTATTGTAATTTATTGTAACCAACGTGAATTGAGGCTGTGCTACATGAAGGTTGAAACCGCAGATTGTGATGTTGTATTTTTTTCCCCCTCTCTACAGTAACATCAAATGGAACTTCACAAAGGTAATTAGCTAATGTAGTTGGCACTCTCTCTTTCTAAGCATCTTCAGTTAAATTTGGCCCACAACTGCATGAAAAATACAATCAATAAATGCTAATATTTGTATATGTTATTCTCAACAGTTTCTGATTAATAGAGAAGGACAAGTTGTGAAGAGATACGGGCCAACAGATGATCCCAGCGTAAGTTGCATGCTGTGCTTTAAATTATGTTTTTTGTGCATGAAAACTATAAAATGGATGGATTAAAGGGGTAGGGGAATTGGTAATTAATAATCCATTATTCAGATTTTTGCTTTTTTATCCATATGTTACTCAGATTTGCAGTGAACAGTACATATCTGTCCATGGTGATGCACACTTTCTACTTATTTCTCTTTACAGGTGGTGGAAAAGGACCTGCCTACGTACATGTAATACTGCTGTCTCCTGTGTGTTGGGTTGACTCCTGACCTCTCCCATGTACTTAAGGGTATTGGTGTGTATGTGTGTGTCTGGACCAGTGACGGCCTGTCTGTAAACCCAACATTGGGAAGGGCAGGCCTGATGACCCCAAGCGTGCAACTAACTCCCAGAACACACCCATGCCAGACCCCTAAAGATCATAAGAGAGGACATTCATTAATTATTTAAAGTAGAGACCCTTCACATCTTACTTCAGACTCAGCCATTCCTCTTTCCAATACAAATACCATGTAGTCCTTTCTGAATGTTAAGTGACAAGTTTGTTAATGTGTTAATGTCCATTTAATGTAAGGACATAAGTTGCCATATATTTAATACATTTCTGAAAAGCCACTGATAGTATTATTTGCACTTAACTTGTCGAAGGGTCCATTATTGTATCTGTAGCTCATGACTTGTCATGTGATGAAATTGGAAAATAAATGCTGTCAAGGAGCCTAATTTGTCAATTTACATGCACCTATTAAACATTTTTCTCACCTGGCTTCATGTATGGTTACTAAATTGGTGTTAGTGATAGTTTTAAGCTTATTCAAGGTTTTGCTCTTATATATTTTTTTAATGTACAGTATGTCCTTAAACTTCATTTTATTGGTCTGTTATACGAGTATCCGGTTTCTTTTTTTTTAAGTTTAAATTTCCTGGGAATGGGTAATTGTAGGAGAAATGGATTTCCTTAAAATAACCGATATATTTAAACCAAAGTAAATATTAATAAATTATTAATGTATATTGAAAACGCTATATTTTGAGTGGTAAGCTTGCCCTCACAAATAAAATAAAAAATGAGGTTATACTAGTAATTAATATGGTTCCAAGTGTACCAAAATAATTTTGTCGAAACATCTCATAATTTCAGTTTATCCTATAAATGGTAGTGAGTTTATATATATATTTATTATTTTTTACCTGCAATTCCATTTTCTTGGGGTCAAGACGAAAATTATATTCCTTTAGTATACAACTACACAGACAATAAATACACATACTATACAACTACACAGCAGCAGCTCAACTACACAGACACAGACAATAAATACACATACTATACAACTACACAGACAATAAATACACATACTATACAACTACACAGACAATAAATACACATACTATACAACTACACAGACAATAAATACACATACTATACAACTACACAGACAATAAATACACATACTATACAACTACACAGACAATAAATACACATACTATACAACTACACAGACAATAAATACACATACTATACAACTACACAGACAATAAATACACATACTATACAACTACACAGACAATAAATACACATACTATACAACTACACAGACAATAAATACACATACTATACAACTACACAGACAATAACTACACATACTATACAACTACACAGACAATAAATACACATACTATACAACTACACAGACAATAAATACACATACTATACAACTACACAGACAATAAATACACATACTATACAACTACACAGACAATAAATACACATACTATACAACTACACAGACAATAAATACATACATACACAGACAATAAATACAACTACACAGACAATAAATACACATACTATACAACTACACAGACAATAAATACACATACTATACAACTACACAGACAATAAATACACATACTATACAACTACACAGACAATAAATACACATACTATACAACTACACAGACAATAAATACACATACTATACAACTACACAGACAATAAATACACATACTATACAACTACACAGACAATAAATACACATACTATACAGCTACAGACACAGACAATAAATACACATACTATACAACTACACAGACAATAAATACACATACTATACAACTACACAGACAATAAATACACATACTATACAACTACAGACACAGACAATAAATACACATACTATACAACTACACAGACAATAAATACACATACTATACAACTACACAGACACAGACAATAAATACACATACTATACAACTACACAGACAATAAATACACATATACAACTACACAGACAATAAATACAACTATACAACTACACAGACAATAAATACACATACTATACAACTACACAGACAATAAATACACATACTATACAACTACAAATGTAAATTCCATGCTGGTGGTCGTCCCCATACAATGCAGAACCTTATTGAATATACCTACAGTAATAATGTCATGTAGCCAGCTGAGGTACCTCTGTCGGTGTAGTAAGATGATGCTGCAGCGACTCACGCATCAGCCGCTGCGTGAGTCTTGAATGATGACGCTCAGTAGCGACAGAGATGATCCGCACCGCTGGCTCTGAGCGTGTTTTTGCCACATACATCCATGCAAATGATGTAATTGTAGCAGTAAACGTTGAAGAAGGTGAAATGACAGGATCTCTACATTGTTTCGAAGAGCTCACCGCCTCGTCTTGTTCTCACTGAGGAGGAAGGGCTGGAGGAAGGGAACAGTCCTGGAGATGGAAGAGAGGACTGCGGAAACCGGGGATGATGGGAGGACGAGTGAGGAAGCTGCCGCCAGCCTCAGTCTGCATCTTGACCTGGGGGACACCGGTTCGTATGTCTCTCATTTAGAAATAGTCCTTGTTGGTCAAATAGAGCAGTGGTGAATTGAAGTTGGGCATAGGTGGGCAGCATCCTGTCAATGAATCATATCTGATTAGTAGATGTTTCACTGTTTCACTGTAGGGAAAACAATATTTTTTTTTTGCCACAAAAGCAGGTACAGAACATGGTAGCTAGAGGGAACCTAAGATGTGGAAATGAATAATGAATTGCTCGGTTAGATAACAGTATCAAGATTCAAGTCACTGCTGCTCTGTTGTGGACGGCCCATAGTGTCACGCTGGCACAGACACAAGGTGCACATTAGGGATGTGTACACTACACACTGTCCCTAGGCTGCTGGATGAATGTTAGATCATACCTGTGTGTAGCTATTTATACACACACACACACACACACACACACACACACACACACACACACACACACACACACACACACACACACACACAGTAGTCATTTGTGTGTGGCATCGGCACACGGTGTTATTTTGCTCTGCTGCTCAACCTCTCGTCTGTCTTCATAATTCACTCCACATCCCTCGCTTCCTCTTCCTAGCTAAATCTGAAGAGTGCTTTACATAATCTGATATGGAATTATAACATCCACCCACGCACTAATCCCTTGTGGGTATCAATTTTAAGCATCCCTGTGGATGCCACGGCTACAATTACAACACAGCACACATGACAGGTTTATGATGTTTCTGTTTGAATGTTAATGAAGGAAAGCAGACGTGATCCTGATCAGTTTATCAGGTCCAACAAGTTGTCTTGGCATGTGCATGATCATGTGTATGCAGTTACGTTGGATGTTTGTGCACACATGATTATCATTAAATCCACTAGATTATACTCAGATCATAAAAATCCACTCTTGTGTAGTGTCACATTAATGTCACAGCAACAGGCCACCACTTTCTCACCTTATAAGGGAGTGATCTAATCCTGTTTATGACACACACACAGGCCTTAAGGCATTTTGTCTGAACATTGACAATGTTTCAGTGCAAAAATATCTAAATGAGCTTTCAGTAAATGTATTGCAACACTGTCACGTTCATAAGAAGTCATTTTACCGGTAGCCTGTTCCGCACATAGTATTCAGAAATACTACAATGTGTTTGTCCTGTTTGTTGCTTGCAGCTCAGTGGCACATTATTCTGGCCTGACCCTAATCCCACAGAGACTCTTTGTGTGTGCGCCTGTCCCAGGATACTCCTTCTCTTTGTTCTGCCTGACAGGCTTTGATGCAGTGGTAATCTGCAGGTTACAGGTGTGGCCAACCGCGTATGTCCTGTCACTGCATGACAGGGACGAAAAGAAAAAAAGGAAATTAATGACATTATGGGGATCCCCTTATTTTTGTTAGTGCATGCTGCATGCTGCATGCTGAATTTGTTATTTTTGTCCAATCCAATTTGTATACCCTGTTGTTAAGTTTGTTCCATGTGCCAACAACTACTGAAATTTAGTACAGACATTCATGGTGCCCAAAGGATGGATTCTGATGACGATTGTTTGGCACCACAATGAGATTCACATTCACATTTGTGTGAAATTCATAAATTGATTGCTATTAAACTTGGTACAGATGTTTATGTTCCGAACATTGTACCTGCTAAACGTCAGCCTGTTAGCGGTCTCATAGTGAGTGTTTTTGTATGCTGATGTTAGCGTGTAGCTGAAAACAGAGCTGTGTATAAGAGCCACTAGTTTTGCATGTAGGCCAGAAATTCTCTAGTTCATCCTAGATATAAGCAATGATAACCACATTTGATATATCACCAAAATATTCACCATTACTTATTATAAAAACAAAAAGAAACATTGTTGTTTCTTGAGGGAGGGCCCATTTACTGGTCCTTTTTAGTGGCCCAGCCATTTCTATGAGGCTGTAGACTCTAAAGCACACATGGCTCCAGAGGACCATACCAATTTACTGTTATTAGGATTTTTATTATTAAATATGCTGCATGTTAGTTTGGATTTTGAAGAATTCATATTTTATGATTCATTCATTTGTTTGCATGTACTGACCCAAAACAACAAATCATTCTATTATGTATGATACTATGATTGTGTTCTGTCGTGCCTTACTGATTGCAATCTCTACAGTGTTTGCTACACTGCTACAGTGTGTGCTGTCCTTTAACATGGCTTAAAGATTCATTATCCGTGGCTCTGTCAGCTGCACTTCCTTAATCTTCACCCTCACATGACCTGAAATTTAGCACGATGATGTAAATCATTTAGTTTGTAGTACTTTGAAGTCCTATGAACTGTCTCTTTTCCCATTCAATTCCTTCCTTCCTGCTCTCGCTGCATCTTTTATACACAGTCACATACATACAGGGCCCAGTCTCGCCCTTCATGTAAGTAGGAAAGATTCTTCCTAATCCTCATGTGTGATTGGCCAACAATGTGATCTGGAGACTTTAACCAATGACGGCACTGAGATTAGGGAGGAAGTCAATCCAATAGAGATTTTACCTTCCCGGTGTAAATCTCACTGATCCAGGAGTAGAAAACACGGAATGCACTCTGCCGTATTTTGACTACTGAACGTCCGGTTTTGGTTAAGCCAGGAATTTTGCTGCATGTCTTTCTGGATTAGAAAACAATTGGTAACCTGTAGGCACTGAACTCCTCTGCTGGTGAGTTGACCACCAATTGATTTGGAACAAGGTTAATGAACTTAAACTTGTATGACAGTTGCCAAAATATCTTTTTGCTGTATCTGGTGCAATAAATATATAGTATAGTATAGTGCATTTTCTTCTTTAAATAAACATAGTAATAAAACGAGTAACGAGTTTTTTGTGCACTTGAAGATATTTACTACAGCTTCTGTTTGTGTTGATGCTGGAGGGTATTCCTTGAAAAAAAAAAAAAGGTCTTAGAAGGGCTAATTTGGTTAAATAATTAAAAGTAAAATAAATAAAAACAAGGTATGCCCTAAAGATTGAGTTGATTGTGTGTCTATGTCATGAGTACACTATGTCATGTACTCTTTATGATGCCCTAAATCTATCTGGATAACTATCATCAAACCCAGTGTGAGTCTGATTCCAAAATTGGCCTTCTCTGTTAATTTTATTAGCCAAATCAGACTAAATAATTTATTGATGTGGCCAATTCTCAACCTAATTCTCCTGCCCATTCTGTCCCTGTCCACAGATTCAGCCAAGAAGGCGCAGATAACAGAGGTGAGAGGCTACTTCACACTATACACCTGTCTGTCTCTGTTGCTTTCTTCTCTTTCCTTCTTTCATCCGTATTGATTTGCTACATTGTTCAATCCCACACCTGTGATCTAACAATACACACTACATACAGAACCTTTATTACATATACATTTGCATTCCCCTTTTCTCTGCTCATGACAGATGCCGTCCCCATTCGGAGTAGGGCAAACCAGTGAGAAAAAAATTGGTCATAGGAGAGTAGATGCCTCTGGAGAGACAACATATAAGAAGGTAGGCTTTTCCTCTTTATCTGTCTCTCTGTTTGTCTTTATCTTTTTACTTAAATACTTTTTGTAGGTTTGCTTGGCGTCACGATTTCATCAACTCATTTCAGCCCACACCTAAAGGCAACACTACCCTGTTGTTCTTTTTCTCTGTTCTCCGCCTCCAGACTACCTCCTCTGCCTTGCAAGGGTCCATCCAGCTGGGCATTGGATACACTGTAGGCAACCTCAGCTCCAAGCCTGAAAGAGATGTGTTGATGCAGGACTTTTATGTGGTGGAAAGCATCTTCTTCCCAAGGTGCGTTTGTATGAGCGTGTGTTTATTTGAGGGCGAGTGTGTGACAAGTATCTAATAAACTCTTTTGTCTTCTTTTACTCTTCTTGTTGGCCTCCCCTGCCCCATACAGTGAAGGCAGTAACCTCACTCCAGCCCACCACTACCCAGACTTTAGGTTTAAAACCTACGCCCCTGTGGCCTTCCGCTACTTCCGAGAGCTGTTTGGGATCCGACCAGATGACTACCTGGTGAGATGTTTATTTTTTTCTGATGAATGGTGCTGCATTGTCAGTATTTTAACGTCTTATAAGGAGCTGTGCAGCTGAAATGTTTTCCATTATATAGAGCATCAGCAGTGAAGTCAATATTTTCATGTCACACATAATTATTCGCCTAAGAACGCCTTAACAATGGTCATGTTATTGAACTGGTTAGCTGACCATGTCATGATATTATTTGCATAGCTGGATTAGAGCCATACTGACGCAGTGTAGGTGGGGCGGCTGTGGCGTAGTGGAGAGCAAGGTAGTTCTCCAATCAGAGGGTCGGTGGTTCGATACCCGGCTTCGGCAGTCGATGTGTCCTTGGGCAAGACACTTAACCCCAAGTTGCTCCTGAAGGCTTGCCATCGGTGTGGACTGGATGATGAATGTTAGTTAGAGTCTGATGGTGGCACCTTGCATGGTAGCCTGTCATCAGTGTGTGAATGGGTGAATGATATGTAATATACTACTGACTGTAAGTCGCTTTGGATAAAAGCGTCTGCTAAATGACTGTAATGTAATGTAATATTATATAATTCCAACTGTAATTTATATTACAATGTCCTTGTCTATGACCACAAAAAAAAGATCTAATAATATTTTAAATATTGTTTTTGTTCATCATATAAAGGAAAAAAACAGTTTGATCATTATTAATTGTAGCACAATATATATTTAAGTGAAGTAAAGTTAGGATGACCATTTTACAACCACATAAATAAAAAGAAAACTGTGTTCACAGGAACACACAAAAAAGGAAAGTTGGAAAGTCCCTTATTTTGCATGTGAGAGTGTATGTATACAGTTTTCACACAAACATACACACACGCACAAACACACACACACACACACACACACACACACACACACACACACACACACACACACACACACACACACACACACACACACACACACACACACGATGCACGTTAAAGCTCACAGTCTACCTGTGCCAGATGGAAATTAGCAGACTAAAACTAAAAACAAAACAAAACAAACACAAAGTAGTAGCAGCAGACAGACAGTAGTTTTGGTTTGCATGTGTTGGTAGTGGAGGGGTGGAGTACATGTGAAATTAAATAGCTTTTTTAAATCAACTACAAGCAATGGGAACTTTCTCTTACTTCTCAACGCAAGTCCCCAGATTCTAACCTACTGCTGTAAAAGGGATTTCATTATTATTATTTTAAAGTCCTAATGGCTCCACATCACTGTAAGATATTCAGTCTCAATTTGTGATTAAGTGTGTGTCGTTAATGGCTTGTCTGGTAAAATAAAGGTTGAATTTTAAAATATATATTGCTGAGCTGCTTCATATGCATGATTCACCTCAGTTTAACACACATTTTGCTAGTGCAATGGTCTTCAGCACGAGCAAGAAGAGGGTGGAAGTAACATTTCCACAGTTAAATGACTGTAGATACTAATAAGGCATTAAGGTGTGAAAGTCATAAAGCACAGTTTACCATCCTCTAGATATGTAATTCTTTGCACTCACACCCATTACGCCTTTTTTGTACTTAGTAATGTTTACACACTTGCACTTTGAAAGAAAGTTCCCATTTTGCTGATGGTTAGCAATGCCATGTGAGTGGGCGGATGTATTAGTCTTTTGGCAGTTTTTTTGGAAGCTCTATTGGATCCAACATTAACAGTGTTATGCAGCCCTGCAGTACCCATAAAGTGTTGAAGCACGGATGAAAATACAAACTCTCATTAAACAAACATCTGACATAAAATTACATTTTAAAAGACCTTTACAAAAAGGACAACAGTTCTTTTAAAACAGGCAGAATAAGCTTAGAAATTGATAAGTCTGCTTTTTCGACGGTTGTATGTAGAAACACTCTTTTAAGAGAGTGGGGTGAGTGTCCGTCCTGAGCTACTGATTTAAATCTTTGTTCCTCTGTGTCTGCAGTATTCTCTATGTAATGAGCAAATGATCGAGTTGACAAACCCAGGAGCTAGTGGCTCGATATTCTATGTGACCCGCGATGACGAGTTCATCATCAAAACGGTTCAGCACAAAGAGGCTGAGTTTCTTCAGAAACTCCTTCCTGGATACTACATGGTAAGTCAAGCTGAGCACCTCCCTCATCAGAATCAATTAAATAGCCGTTTCCAAATAGTTTTTCGTTTTTAACACGCATGTTATTTTGATATATAACATAGTGTTTGTACAATTCAATATGTAGTATGTACACATTTGTTTACTATACATAGTGTGTAATAGTATGTCTATTCTGAGATTTTGGTGTGTGGGATGTTTGTGTACATGTGTGAATGCTTAAGAGCAACACAGCACCTGAAACTTCTAGTCATCTTTATCCTCTTTATCCTACCCCCTGGTGTTGTCCCTGGTCAGCCGTGACGCCAGCAGGTGACTTTGTAATAGATATAAGGGGAGAGTTAGTAACTGACCTAGATCTGGTCTAAGTACTCCTTAACAGGTAAAACATGCGACCAGGGGAGACACACAAGAGATGGCTGAGGCTTGTGGAAGGATCACGCTGTCCTCCAGGTGCATGGTACTAAGGTGGAAACACATTAAAATAAATGCCTTATTAATTTGATTCTCCCTCTCTCTTCCCCTATGTCTGCTGCTTGAACCCCCCTCTCCAGAACCTGAACCAGAACCCCCGTACTTTGCTGCCAAAGTTTTTTGGCCTCTACTGCGTCCAGTGCGGGGGCAAGAACATCAGAGTTGTCGTGATGAACAATATTTTACCACGCTCTGTACGCATGCACCTCAAGTTTGATCTAAAGGGCTCCACATACAAGAGGCGAGCATCCAAGAAGGAAAGAGAGAAGTCCAAACCCACTTTTAAAGACCTGGACTTTCTAAATGATGTTCCTGAAGGCCTCACTCTGGACCAGGACACTTACAGTGCTCTGGTCAAAACTCTGCAGAGAGACTGTCTGGTGAGAAAAGAAGAGCAGGAATATAAATGAATAGTATTTTATAAAAGTAGATTAACACTGGAAGTTTTATTTTAACAAAAAAGCACAGCCAATCACACATGAACTATTTAACCGAATGCCTACTAATTGAAGAAGGGAGAACAAGTATATTTTATATTTTTATGCATGTGTTTGAAAAAAATGTTGTAAGCAACATTTGAAGCTTGAAAAATACAATATGTCATTTTGAAATATGTGTATGTTTCATGTCAGGTTCTGGAAAGTTTTAAGATTATGGACTACAGTTTGCTGCTGGGGGTCCACAACAAAACCCAAGCCAAGCGGGAGAACCAGTCTCAGGGTTCACCTGCAGGAGGTGGGGACGAAAAGAGACGTGCAGCTCAGAGAGCCTTGTACTCCACGGCCATGGAGTCCATACAGGGAGGCTCCACATGCAGAGACACGCTGGACCATGATGACACGTTAGTCACAATTTATTATCTTTGACCTGTTTGCCCTTATCATAACATTACATTTACAAATGATGTTGATGTTCTCCTATCTGTCTGTAGTATGGGTGGTATTCCAGCTGTGGGCAGTAAAGGAGAGCGCCTCTTGCTCTTCATTGGAATCATTGACATCCTGCAGTCCTACAGGTAGGCATAAAAACAAAAACATTAGAAGTTAAGCGAGCCATGTTATATACGCAGGGTGAAAGTAGTTGGTTTGTTTGTACACGCATTACGCTTTACTTTTATTAAAATTGCGAGATAGGGCAGTTGTGTTGCATTCGTATGGTGTTGGAATAATCTGAAATATGAGTTCCCAACTTGGAAAAATGTATGTGAACGCCCCCGCAAGTCGGAACAACAACTCAAAAACAGCAATTAAATACAACACATCTTCTTTGTAGTGTCCATGTTGATACCACAATATTACTCAAAGCTCCATGTTGAGGGATGCATTTTAAACTATGAGCCACTTGGCCAGATCTTCTGGGAAAAATGACATGGTTGCTTTAAAAGCTGTTTTTCACAGCACAAAGAAAGCTTTCAGAGTTTCCCACAATGTCAGATATCTCTTTACCCTGAATCTCTACTGCCTCCTCCTAAGGTGTAGGGTTGCTCTCATCATCAGTCTGCACTTCCTCGGGTTCTTCAGGACACATTAAATGACAATGATTTTTCTCAAAGTCAAGAAATGATTAGTTTTAGGGCTGAAAGTAATCCAGGCATTATGTGTCTGCAAGGAATATTAAAAGATGGAGTGAGATCATAAGGGAAAAAGCAATCCCAGACTTGTCAGACTGTTTTTAATAAAGTACTAATGGAGGAGACACATATCAGCTATTAATGTGGTATCCTTAAGATTTCTGTCTTGATTGATTTAGAATTTTTCATTAGAGTGAAAAAAAGAATTGTGCTTTGAGTTTAGCAGTCTAGAGTCTTTGGCTGCATATTAGATTCCATACTAACAAATCTTTTTCCAAAATTGTGTGCATAGTTTTTGTGTGTTTACAAAAAAAGGAAGGTTGACACAGACATCCAATTCGTTATACTACAAATATAAAAATACTGCAATACTTTCATCAGTGGGACATAGGTTCAATCACCATTGTGTGACCTCTTTCAGCAAAAAATAATTACTTAATTACTTACCTTAAGTGTTGACGTAAGAAATGTGTGTGGAGCCTTGCATAAGGGATCTTTTTAAAGCATTGCGAGTGGGGCTGTAGCCTCTGATTCAGAGCTGCCAGGTAACCACAGTAAGTCAAGGAATGAGTTTAACTAAATAATTCAATTGTCTTGTCTGACAGAATGATCAAGAAACTGGAGCACTCCTGGAAGTCCCTCATCCATGACGGGGTGTGTAGCCCTCACATAACTTATGTATGCATTATGTATGAAAAGTGTGACATCCTTAAAATGAAGTTTTTTTTATTGTCCCACAGGACACAGTGTCAGTTCACAGACCTAGTTTCTATGCTGACAGGTTCTACAAATTCTGTAGCACCATCGTTTTCAAGAAGAGCAGCTGTGAGTTTAAAAATGGGCATGAGCCATATACTCCTGTAGTGTGTTCTGTTTGAAGACAACAACGCCAATAAGGCATAATTATTTCATTTTTCTCCGTATTAACTACTGAAATGTTTTACTTTTTGGAATAAGAGAAAATGTAAACTATCCCCTGCTTTTACAGCATTGCGGTCTTCTCCGTCCAAGAGAGGACGAGGGGCTCTCTCCATGTCCAAGTCCAGTGCTGGAACAGGTTCAGCTGGGCAGCGTCCCTCACTGAGTGAAGAGAGGCAGGACAACCTGGACAACCTGGAGAACCTACGAGGAGCTCGCAGCTTTCCCATGCTCGAGGACAATGGTAGTTTACTTCTTGTAAACTTTTACTTGTCCACGATGACGAAAAGACATGTTACACACAGGGTTCATTAAAGGTTGCCGTTTTTCATTCAAAGTGAAAATGGGATGCTTAATACCAAACATCTAAAACAGTAGTATAAGATTGTTGGCCATGGGGCAATAGCCCTCTGCCCTATCAAAGCTAGTGAGGAAATGCCTATGCAATATAGAAATGCTGGTCGAATAAAATAGTGAGTGCCGGTTTTCCCTTGTTACGTTGTGTCTTTCTGAACTTGGCACACAAAAGGCTTCAATTGTCTACATCTTAGCTTCCTTTTTCTCTTTAAATTAAATGAAGTGAGCTTTTAATGATCCCTGTGGAGAAATGCAAGTGCAGCAGTAGTATAGTAACAACAGAATCATAGTAGAGTTAAAACTATGAACAACTCAAGACTAGATATTTATAGATAGATTCTTTAGAAAAATGCATTATTTTCTGCCCACATCAACACTCATAATGGGCGTAAGAAATGAACAGAATGTCCACAGCCTGGTAAACATCCAACTGAATATAAAGTCCTGGTCACATGTACAGCTTTGAATGCAGTACTTGTCTAATTGGCTGATTATATTAAAACAATCAATTCAGTTTATTGTTTTTCATAGTATATTTTTTATCTCTAATATTTAATGATCTCTTGGTTATTTATGCCTTTCAGGAAGAGAGCCACCCTGCACTCCTCCATCCTTTGAAGATGCTACCACAGCTTCTATTGCCACCACTCTCTCCTCTAACAACTCCTTACCCACAACCCCCTTTGATACACCAGAGCACCCACGCTACAGGAGACAAATGCTTTCCCCAAGTGTGCCCAGGTGAGAATAATCGTATGAATATGCAATGATACATCTATAATGACAATATTTTGTGGAGAAAAAAAAAAGGACTGTCTGTTCTGTCCTTCCCGACTGATTTCACACCCTTTATTGTCCTGTGTACTTTCAGGGCACAGAAAGAGGTTGTTGAGGTTCACGGGGAAAAGCAGGACACCATTACAGTGGAGGTGGAGCTCAGGTACATATGCATAAAACAATACCATAGTACAATGTCATAGCAGCCTGTGTAACAGTATTTTAACATTGTTCTTTGTCTTCATACAGTAAAATCCCACAGAGCACTGAGCTCACACAGATGACAGAAATGACCTCTCCCAGCCATCCGTCACCTGATCACCAGCTCCCTGCCGCTGCCTCATCCACCCCTCCCTCTCTTAGTCCAACCTCAGCATATTCCTCCTCCACCCTTCCTTCTTCCTTTGTGTCTTCCTCCTCCGCTGCTCAATCAGCTGGCCAGTTATCCTCCACACTTGCTTCATCCATCTGTCCATCCACCAAACCACTCACCTCTCCTGTGGCTGCTCAGTCTTCCCCGCCTTCTTCTCCCGTCTCGCATTCAGCTGCTCAATCCAAACTTCTCACTTCAGCTCCAAACACCTCCACCCTCCCACCTGGCTCAGCATTTAGTCCCATCTGCCCTGCGTCTTCTCACTCCTCCACCCCGAGCTCTTCTCACCATCTCCCCTCGACCCCTCCCTCCTCCCACCCTCCAAGCCCCCAGGTGCCTCAGCATGCGCTGCGTACACCGAGCAATCAGCTGTCTGTGTCCAGCAGCCACAACTCGTTGGATGGAGAGGTGCAGGTGTCTGACATCTACTTTGTAAGTCCCTTTTATCTCGCATCAGTGCTTTGTGTTTTTTTCATTTTTGCAGAGGCTGATAAAAAAATATATATATTCAGAAATGTTCAAGTAGTAAAACAAAAAAAGAATGATCTGAAAGCTGAACCAAGATAAGCCTATAAAGCAGACAAAATAAGAAATACTGTTCTAACCTGATGTATCAGTACACATTCTTATTGGACTGGTCAGTAAATTAGAGAAAGCTCTTTTTGGTTTTGTTTTGTCGACAGTACTCTTCCAGAGAGTAAAGACAATTTCCCTTCTCCTGTTTTTCTTTGATCTACTGGGTTTCTTTTAGTGGCCCTGTGAGGACAGCGTGATAGAGTTATGATGGTGAGGGGATGAGGAAGGGAGTGAGTGTGTGTGTGTGTGTGTGTGTGTTGGCAGTGTGCACGTACTATGGGGTTGCTCTAGCTGTCCGAAGCGCTTTTATCCAAAGCACGAGGCTGCCACTGGTCATAGTTCATGCTTTTGAATAAAACACTAGGTTTGCCTTTCCTGCACAGCATGACATTTTTATATCTATATTCTGCATTCATGCATCATGTCAGTGTCGTGCACAGCTCTCCACATTACTCTCTTTATGTTTCAATATTTTTTTCATTATAGCATTCATTCTCCATTTTCCACTTTCTATCTTCTCTTTTACCTTAATCAAAACTGCTTTTCTCTTCTTTCGTCTTCCCTCATAGTTCTCATCCACTGTGTAATTATTCATTCAACTCCTTTTATTTTCATGTGCACACATTATATGCATTTGTGCTTTCATTTCCGTGTGTGTGTGTCCATCAATCCATCAGTATGCAGATGGCAGATATTGGGTGTACTCTCCTGTTCTTGGCCGTCGTAAGCTAAACTCTAGCTCAAGTTACAATGTAAGTCGCCACCAAAGTAATTAGAGTCATTTGTTCCACGTACCATCGCATTGCTGGTAACTGTTCCCTTGGGACTGACACAAGCACAGCTGCTATGGATCTTCAGAAGTACTTAAAAGTAAAGTTACAATGCATTTATTTCACATTATTATTTATAAGTGTCAAAGACTGCAAAAAAGACATTGCATATTAATAACTCCAGCTTCTGAAGGGCCATAATATGCATTTAAATGGTGCATGCATCTTTATCTAACAGCAATTTAATTGTTTCAGGATCTTTGACCTGCAGTTTCTTAACTGTAGCTAGCTTGTATTGGCTTTGTGCTTTTAGCGATCCATCAAGCTTTTGCCCTGTAGCACTCAGGTACAGAGATAAATGTTGTCAGTGCTTGGCTAGATTGAAATCTTCCTTTCTGAACTGGAAATTCCCTGTTTATTTAGCTTAATTCTTTTTGACATTTTAAACCCCCTGAAACCATGGTTTCAGGGGGTTATTTCTTAAGTTATTTCTTAAGTTTTACCGTCAAAAACATATCCGCTTCATCGAGACTGTGCAAAACAACCCCAAGGTGTCATCAAATTTAGATTCAAATGTTTGTAAAAGTGTTATTAGTGCACAGAGGTGTGTGACATCACCTATTTGCAATTAATAAAAGGGAAACCAAATTTATAAATTAAGACATTTCTTATGTGTAATAACTAAGACCGTTCTGAATTTGGCAGAAAATTGTGTGTCTATCGAGGATCCCATCTGTAATGATAATATGCTGATTGGGAAAATATGATTTTGAGGTCTTTGAAGTAAACCAGAATATCCAGATTACATCATCCCTTCTAACTAAAACCCTAGTAATCCCAGACTGACTGTGAGCACTCTCTGTGCATCTTGGTGCCCCCAAAATGCAAAATTGCACCGGGCTGCGCTACACCATTCAGTGTGCGGGGAATGTCTTTATAAATGAATCTTTCCTCTTGTCTCCTCTCATTTTTCTCCTCTTGTCTCCTCTCTTCTTCTGCTGCCCTCTGCTGCCTGTGTTCGATAACAGCAGACTCAGGAGGATCGGGGCTGGGTGTACTCTCCTCTGCACTACAGCTCAGAGTCCAGAAGGGGCTCAGACGGGGAGAGTGAGACAGTAAGTGTACAGTTCATTCTTTATGGCGGCTGTGGCGTAGTGGAGAGCAAAGTAGTTCTCCAATCAGAAGGTTGGAGGTTCGATACCCGGCTTCAGCAGTCGATGTGTCCTTGGGCAAGACACTTAACCCCAAGTTGCTCCTGAAGGCTTGCCATCGGTGTGGACTGGATGATGAATGTTAGTTAGAGTCTGATGGTGGCACCTTGCATGGTAGCCTGTCATCAGTGTGTGAATGGGTGAATGATATGTAATATACTACTGATTGTAAGTCGCTTTGGATAAAAGCGTCTGCTAAATGACTGTAATGTAATGTAATATTTATCATCAACTCACAGAACAGATATGACGTGAATTACCTGTATTTTCTGCCATTCTCCTGTCAGCATTTCTCTCTACTCATTCTCTTTTTCTCTCCCTCTTTATTTGTTTCTCTGCTCTCTCAGTAACTCACAGTGGAGACAGCAGCGATGGGTGGAGCCAGAGGCTGTCCCCATATACAGAAGCTGTGAGGTTTTAATAACAAAGCCACCAGGACATTATGAGAACTAATGCTAGTTGCCCAGGCTGCATGTGGGAGCTTGCTTTGCCAACAGAGACTAAAGGAATGGATTTAGAGGCATTCAAGTATACAACAATACAATCATGCATACAATCGCATACATTAAAACGAACATACATACAAAAAATGTTATGAAAAAAATCATAAACATCAATTCCTGGACAATCTGACTGATATCAAGCAGAAAAATAAAGGTAAATCACATGGTACAATTAGCTGAGTGACACTGTGAAGAGGGGCTGTTAAGTCAGGTATTGATGTGGAGATTTGTATTGGTCATGAGTCCCGCTGCGCTGTGCCAGCTCTGGCTATGCAATTTGGACATATGTATTATTGATTTCTCTTTTTGATGAACTACTTCAGAGTTTATTCATGCATTTATTTTTCCCTAGGGACATGTCAAAGCTGTATATAATTTTATTTGAGCACTTTATCAATGTACATGTGGCTGAAATCGTATTCGTCTTGTTACTTTGTCATCAATTATTGTCTGAAACACTCAAACACCGTTAATGTGTGATGTGCTGTGTATGCACAGTGGTCTGTTGTTTTCCAGGGGTGGGTGGTGGTCCACTTAAGAATCTTTGATCTGACAATGAATGGTTGTGTTCAAAAATGCCTTATTGACAAACTCATTTTCATAACTGTTTTTAATATTTTGGCCACTTCTAATCATTTCAAAATAACTCAAAAATATAAACAGAGAGAGTATTTTATTGTGAGTAATTACCAAATATTTGAAGAAGAGTTCAAAAATATAGACCGTGTATTTACACCTTTTCAGGATTTAGAACCAAAAGATCAAAAGAGAACAAAGAAAAAATTAAATAAAATCATCTTTTGTAAATGATAGATAAACTGTGTGTGTGCACTTAAGCACATGCATGTCAGTTTGTATGTGCCCTTATGTCTCAGTGTGCGCATGTGTTTGCATGCCTATTGATGTGTGATTGGGAGACAGTCTGTCCTGACTATTTGTCGAATTGTCAACAGTTGTAACTTCCATTTGTTGTAATAGGCCATGAAAGTCTGAACCAGCTACAAGCATGTTGGCTGTGTGAGAATATGGGAATAGTCTTCTATGACTGGATTAACCATAAATGATCTAATAAAAAATCTGAGCTAAACTGAAATAACCTCAGATTTTATATAGTTTGGTAAAATAATACATTTACTGTTGCCACAGACAGTACCTCCCTTCTTCCATACATGGTGATCAACAAGACTGACATGATTAGACTTCCTGACTGTGTCGATAAGCACTGCTGTAACATATGACTGTGTTATTTAAGTCTGCTGAAGTTAACCTGCCTGTTTGTAGGCAACAGTGTTTGTAGCTGATCACTGTGTAAAATAAAATAAAAATTATATTGTGTTAAAAAAAGAACGTTTTACCTGTCAAATGTTATGTGCATAATTTGACCACTAGATGGCACTACAATGTCTCAGAAGGAAAATGTCGTTATTAATGCTGCTACATCTTATGTTGAAGCTCATATAGTCATGCACAGTCTTGAGCTACATGAAAATATAAGATTTAGTTGCACTGTAAAATTAAATTACACAAAGGCATATGCCAGTATTTAAGCTTCCTTTATGCCAGAATTATTTTAATCCTGTCCATGACAGTGACATTTTAACACTCGCAGACGTAATATGAAATCGTGATTGCTATAGTGGTGTTGGCATTTTATTTATCTGCAGAGGCTTTGCTGCTAAAAATACACTAGAATAAAAAAGACAAAGATCAATATGGCTTTAAACAAAACAGCCATCTGGGATCTGATCTATCTATCTGCAGTAATACAGACTCTCTTAATACATGTATATACAAATATATATATATATATATATATATATATATATATATATATATATATATATATATATATATATATATATATATATATATATATATATATATATAAATACACACATTCACATACAGAAAAACAAAAACAGAAGATAATTACTAGTATTAAATACAATTAAATAAGAGAATACTGTTATCCCACTAAGACATTTAAGTGAGCCCAGTGTGCGCTCACTGTGTGACTTGTGTGCGGGTACACATGCACTGCTGTGTGCATGCGTGTGCTTTTTGTGTAAGCCAGTGTTGCGAATGTCACTCAGGGTGACAAGTCAGCCATGTCGGGCCATGATGGAATGTGTGATGGACAAGGATCAGCACTTACATGACCAATTGTCCTGGAATGAAATTGTTTCCCCCCCTCTTTTTGTCCTTCTACCTCTGAAAACACTTAATCCTTTTGCTCCTTCTCTTGCCTCCTCAATATCCTCCCTGATATTCAGCCAGGTGGGTAGTCCTTCACCAGTCCAATGGTGCCAGTGGATGACTAATTAGTAATAATAATAGTAAAGAATTGTTAAAGGATAGGGCTAGTCATATTCTAATATGTTTCTTATTAGCAAATTCTATCTGTGTAACCAAAGCTAGAAATACAATATCTTATTCATCCCATGGTTGTCCAAAAACTACTAAAACACATCCATGAGCCGATCTGTTGTACTATTACTGAATTACGGTGAACATGGGCAATGTAGTTTAGTGTAGTGGATACTCGCTAGAACACTAAATATGTATAAATCTGCAGCTGAAAATAGTCTGTTAAAATTCACTATCATCTCCACTTTTGAGTAACATTTGCTGTTTAAGGTAATTATTTAGCCTTTGTTTTTTTTACCTCAAGGGTGTCAGGCTGGGAAAGGTAAAAAATAAATAAAAAGTATGAGAGATGTACTTACATATTGTTGTTTTTGTCTTTTCATGAAATCGGTTTACAATACGAACGTATGGAATATCAGCCTTATTCGCTAAGCCAGATGTCAGCAACCTTTTAGAAATGAAGGGCTATTTTTAACTTTTTTTGTTAATTGATGTACCATGTAAAGATTAAGGTTAACAATAGGTTAAGTTATGAAACTACATCAGAATTTAAGTCGACAACAGATCTGCAATGGATTTTCTGAAATTTCCCTTTTAAAAAACCCGTCATAGTTTAATAAGACAAAATGTAATGGAAAGTATCAAAATATCTCTGTCTTGAAATTTCATAGTATTGTGTACCATAAAACGTTGTACTATAGTGTGTCAGATAAAATGTCATGGTATAGTATATCATAAAATATGCGTAAATATGTTTTATTATAGTATGTCCTGAAAAAAGTCACAGTATAACATGACAAAGTCAAGTGTATGCCATGAAATATCATAGTATAGTATGTCATAAAAAACCATAGTATAATATGTCAAAAACAAATTCATATAAAAGTAATATTATAGTATGTCAAAAAAGTCAAAGAATAGTATTTTTTTAAAGTCATAAATAAGTCTTAATATAGTATTTAAAATAAAGATGTAAAGAAATCATATTATAATATGTTGAGAAAAGTCATAGAACATTCAAAAAAGTAATCGTATATTATGTTAAAAATATATATAAATAAGTCAAAGTTTAGTTTGTAAAACAGTCATATTGCATGCCAAAAAAAGTCATAGTATAGCATGTTGAAAAAAAAGTTGAAAAGAAATTCACAGTATACTACGTAAAAAGGGCACAAATAAGTCATAGTTTAGTATGTTGCAGAACTCAAGTAATAGTATAATATGTAGAAACATGTCATGGTATAGTATGTCAAAATACAGTCATAATAAAGTTAAAGTATAGTTTGTCTTGAAACGTCATAACGAAGGCATAGTTTAGTCAGAAAAAATGTATAAAAGTAATAGTATTGTCTGTAAAAAACAATAATATCATATTATGTCATAAAAAGTTTTGGATGTTGCAAAGTATTTTAAAGGCCATAAAAAAGTGCTCAATGTTGTAAAGGGTTATAGAAAACTGATAGCATTGTATGTCAAAAAAGGTCAAAGCACATAATGTCATATCAAATGATGTACAAAAAAGTCATAGTATAGTTTGTCAGAAAAAGTCATAATAATAATAATAATTAAGCCTTTATTAGTCCCACAACTGGGAAATTATTTCTCTGCATTTAACCCTTCCCGGAGGAGCAGTGGGCTGCAATGAAGCGCCCGGGGAGCAACTTGGGGTTAGGTGTCTCGCTCAAGGACACCTCGGCATGTTGCCGGTAGAGGGGTTTGAACCACCAACCTTGTGGTTACGGGACAAGCGCTCTACCTCATGTGCCACAGCCGCCCCCATAGTATAGAATATTGAAATAAGTCAGAAGAAACCCAAAGTAAGTATGTTGAAAAATGTCATAAAAATGTAAGATTATAGTGCGTCAAAAAAAGTCATAATATACTAAGTTGAAAAAAGTCATAGGATATTATGTTGAAAAAGGTACTAAAAAAGTAAATAGTATAGTTTTTAACAGAAAGTCAAAAAAAGTCACAGTTTCGTATGTTGCAATCAGTCCTAAAAAAGTCACAATATATTTAGTTTAAGTCATAGTAAAGTATTTCAAAAAAGTTATAGTACAGTATGTTGAATAAAAGTCAGAAAAAGTAATAGTATAATTAGCCAAAAAAAGTTAAAAAGTCATAGAATATAATGTCGAAATAAGTCATTAATAAGTTGTGTTATAGTAAGTCGAAAAAAAAGCATGCAAAGGTCATATTGTAATATGTAAAAAAAAAAGTCCTAAATAAGTCATGTTATGTTACGTCAAAAAGAGTCACAGAAGTATGTTGACAAAATCCTAATACAATGTGTATAAACAGTCAAAGTATAGTATGTCAAAAAAGTCATAAAAAAGTTGTGGTTCACTATGTGAAAAAAAGTCTTAAATATTCATTGTGTAGTATGTCAAAAAAGGTAAGAAAAAAGCCATAGTAAACTCTGTTGAAAAATGACTGTTATATAGTATGCTGAAAATAGTAAAGTATGCCATTAAAAAATGCTAAAGAAGCCATAATTTGGTATGCCATAGATTATAACATAAATAAGGTCATAGGGTCAGTGTGCCATTGGCTAAACCATTGCGTGCTTGAGGTAGTCTACCCTAGCTTTAAGTACCAAAGTCAAAGTGCTATGGTGGCATCCGATCTCCATGGTCCTTCCTGGGTGGTTGCATGTACTCCGAGCATCCACCTGAGGCTGCTTTGGTTTCCTCCCACAGTGCAAATTCATGCATGTCAGATAGATTGAAGACTATATGAGATATGAATGTCTTTTTATGTTTCTGCTCCTCCCCAAGCTTCCTGCTGAGTACATGCTGGGAGCGGCATCAGAAACCTCCGACTTTGAAAAGTACCATCATGGTTATCAAAGCAGGCGAACAAATATTTTAAAGTGAGAACTTTATAAATTTATGGCTATTTGTATTTTTTGCTTCCTTACTTTATGTCAGAAAAACCATGGAGCGGCAGCATCTGTGCTGAAATGGCCCGTTGCAAAGCTGAGCTTTCATCTGCAGGACACATAAACAAATGCCTTTGTTCTTTCAAAGGACAGAGGGCCGAAAGCCACAACAAACAGGGAAGTGTGTGTATGTGTGTGTGTGTGTGTGTGTGTGTGTGTGTGTGTGTGTGTGTGTGTGTGTGTGTGTGTGTGTGTGTGTGTGTGTGTAGGGGTGTGTGTGTGTGTGTGTGTGTGTGTGTGTGTAAGAAGAGACGGAGAAGAGGAGATGGTGTTAGAGAGAGCAGCGAGAGCAGAGAGAGATCAAAGCAGGGGGTATGTTTTTGAATCTCTGTGTGGGAGGTGAAGCCTCACCTACCCAGAATGCCTTGCCTCACTTCTTCCAGCCCACTCAGGTTTTTGGAGAGTCACTTTTCTTTTCAGCCGCTTTATTATGATACTACCTCTGTACAATCAGCTACAGCTATTCTCAGAGGGGCCGTTTCTCAATACCAAGTATGGTCAAGTGTGGACTTGCAAACTTGCAAGTTCAGACTTGGATAGTTCGACTGGGAGTACAAACTCCCGAGGACGGGAGGACGCAGTACGGTCATTTTGCAATTGGAACAGCAGCGAACTTGATGACGTCACGACGTCACCAACTCAGCTCGTCGGTCCCGCCTACTCCGGTTATCTTCAGTCATATATATTGACAATAAAACGAAATATGATATAAAACAACCCTGCCTTTTTTCGTTTTTATTTAGAAAATATTAAAATATTTATATGTATATATTTTGTGTTACATCTGCAACCACAACCACAGAGACACCGGAGCCAGCGGCACATCTGGAGAGGCCTTGCCGAGATAAGGCTGCTGTCAGCGGGCTGCATGAGCATCACCGCCCGGTCTCCTCTCTGGTCCTCTCATATCTCTATATATATCTATCTATCTATATATAGATATATATCTATCTATATATATATAGATAGATATAGACCGCCCGGTCTCCTCTCTGGTCCTCTCATATCTCTATATCTCCGACAAACGATAGATATAGACGCCCGCGCCTTTTTCTCAAACAGGCTCTATCTTGATAAATTGACCGCATATTTTAAGTCTTAACAACTACATTCTCGCTTAAAAAAATGTTAAAACTAAATTCCGTTACACAACAACAGCAGTATTTAGACAATGATAACTGACAGTTGTGAGCCGTCTCCGCCACTGTCATCTCTTGTTTGCTGGTGAAATGCATTCTGGGATACTTGGCTGTCCAAAGTCCACACAAGTCTACTCCGATGCATCCCGATATAATGGGCGGAGCAAGGACACTTCCGGGTATCTGGACCGTACTTGGCTGAATGCGAACTTGTGTATTGGAACAGTACTTGGGCCGCTAGATGACGTTTCACAAGTTCACGAGGACACAAGTACAGAGAAGTTCACATATTGAGAAACGGCCAGAGACTTGGTGTGAACCAGCAGTCAACCTCTACTCTGTGATGGTAGATCTCCATCTGTGTGTGTCAACCTGTATACAACATATCAACAGAGTCTCTGTCTCATTACTCAGTCAAATAGAATACCACTAAATTGGATCAGAGCCCACCCCCCTTCTACTAATCTCACGAGGGGATCGAAGGGTCTCTTTTTAACTCAGCATGAGAGGCTGCAAACAGATGTCTATGTGTTCACACAGAGGGAAATGTCGTCCACTCTCACACACAGATGAAAAGCCATAAAAGTCTCTGTGTTGCATTGTCAGTGTCTTAAGGCAGTGTTTATCTTTGGCAGGCTGAAGAAAACAAAGCCATCGATTTCTAATCCTAATCCCCTTCTACTGCTTCTCTCCTATTGATCATCTATCCATCCTTAATGAGATACAGGGATAGAGGAATGGAGGGCTGATGAAGGGCAAAACTTTCCCTGCTGGTGTGCTGTCGTTTTTTTCTCTCTCTACCCATCTCTTTTAAATCGGTCTCTCTTGCTCGTAGGGCTTTCACTGACCTGATGTTCTCTATGGTGGAATAGAAAATAAATGTAGCCTTGGTGCTTGTGTAGAGGTTTATCAAACCTAGAGGCTTGCCGACATATTGACATTGGATGACATGGACGAAAGCACTAAACACACAGAAGCACATGCATACACAATGTGAGTGGATTGAGTTCCAGTCCAAACACCAGTAATGATATTTCTGCCTGTGTGGTACCATGTCTCTGAGTCTGTGATATTCTCTGATAATGATGTGTTTCCCCTCGGCTCTGCTTGTACTGAATCTAAGATTCATTCCCTCATCCACCTGATCTTAAAACAAATACTATTGAAGCTGGTGAGAGGATAATTCCCTGTTGCTGGTACTTGGACATGTTGACGTCTGCTCTCTCTGGTATATGTCCCTGTCTGATTCAGTGGAGTTGGCTTGATGCTCATGTTGAGGAAACTCAGCTCCCTTAAGAGGGGTTATAGGTAATCATTATCCTCACTACTAACTTTCCATGATTAATCAGTCCCTAATATTGGCTAAAGTAATCTATGGAGCGTATCTGTCACTGCAGATGCAACATGTTGAAAAGGTACTCGACGACTGTAGGAAAGTATTTTACCTTTGTTCAGGTATGCTGCACTTCATCCCTGCTGAGAGCCATTTTCTGTTATCATTGTATTGTATATCTCCTTTGTGCTCCATACAATGGCATTTAGCGAAAACTATAATTTTACAAAACAATTCGTTAACAATTTAGGATTCAATGATTTCATCAAGGATACCTTGTCTGTTAACACTTCTGGCACATAGAGCTGAGTCCTCTAGAACACTACAGTTGACCAGATATGACATTTATAATTAAATGTTAAGTTTCTCTCTGATCCATTTTTTACCGATTCCTATGCAATCACAAATTTCCATGACATGAAGTACACAGGCTTCACCCTCTGTGATCATCGGTCCTTCTGAGGCTGGGATCACAGCAAGATGTCAAAGACAGGAAATACATTAGTGAAAAATATCAGCTGACAATCACCTTTCAGAAAATTTCTTATATGGACTAACTCAACCCTAGAACTGGACAGACACAATGTCAAAACACTGAACTAGATTGTGATGAAGAGAGGACACCAACACCTGCTGTTGTTGTTAGAATGGGTATTTGGATATGATATTCGTGTGTTTTGTGCAGAGACCTGTAGGATTATTGTTAATCACAGTGGTATTCCCTTTGGGATTATGGGTAAACAATGAAACTGGTGTGGGATGTCCATCAGCCAAACCCCACATTCCTTAAGAGTTGACTCTGAGTGCAACTCACAGACATCCTGGACTTAACTTGAGGTACCATCACAGGCAAAAGGCAAAAGCAAGAGAAGAAACAGGAGAATGATCGAAGTGTAGGAGTTCAACCCTGAAGACACAACAGCGCTTTGCTTGCAAAACTTTTGGAAAATTTGATGGTTTTGGACACACAATCCATGTCACTACAAAAATGGCACCCTGGGGTTGTTTTTCCCTAAATGTGTGATAATGGCTGCAACAGAAGTCATTAATAGCAGGCTAATGTGTGTCAGATGCTACCTGTCCAGCAGCAGGAGGAGAGAGAGAGCCAGGACACGAGTGACTGGCCAGCATAATGAGAGGGACATGGCCTGCCAACTTGGGCAGCTGCTTCTCTAGTGGGACTGAGTGGTTTGTGTGTGTGTGTGTGTGTGTGTGTGTGTGTGTGTGTGTGTGTGTGTGTGTGTGTGTGTGTGTGTGTGTGTGTGTGTGTGTGTGTGTGTGTGTGTGTGGCTTGTGTCTTATCATCTTCCTCTGCTCTTTCTGCTTCTGTTCTCAATGTATTTCTCATCATCAGCATCCAGAAACGTAGCTACCCACACATACACTGGCACACACACAAAACCTAACACACACACACACACAAACTCAAATACAGACAACCTCATGGGGTTACCGTGGGAATGCCTGTGGCATTATGTCAGTCATTGAGGTGATGGCTTTAATCCTGAAACAAATCTAGACTTTGTGCTGTGTGTCTCCGGCTGTGTGTGAGCGAGCGTGCCCGTGTATAAAGCCCAATCTCACACCCATTAGATCACGGCTGGCCGGGCAGCAAAGACACCCCACTGCCACTCCCACATGGAGGAGCAGGCAGGATTAGCCGGCTCTATACCCGCCCTAATCTTGGGACAAAAACCCACAATCGCCTCCCACTGAGATACGGAGACAGAAAGATTCAATTTGATCTGCCCTCCTCATTATAACAAGAGTGTCTTTTAAGGTTAAAATTACTACTGCTCACTCTAGCATCAGTCAATGTGGATTCAGCCCTAAACGGTGTCCTTTTTATCCCTATTATCGATTGCCTTTCATAACAATTTGGAGCAGTTACAGGCTGTGCTCTGTGGCCGTGAATGCAAATAGGAAAGAAGTTCAAGCGTCTGCAGCCATGCAAGCATTTCTGTGAGACTGCCCAGCAATGCTTTAATCAAGGCAACTAAGGTCGGCATGGTAACCTGTCACAATGGCAATGCTAGGATGATGATGTTTAGCAGGTGTTATGTTTACGATAATCACCATCTTAGTTTTGTGTTAGCATGCTAACATGTTCTACTTAGCACTTAACACAAAGAACAACTCAGAATGATAGGAATGAAATCAGTTTTGTAGGTATTTGTTCATAAACCAAAGTAATGGACTAATATCATTTTTGATTTGATGATGGTTCTAAAGGAAAGGTCAGAGGTTCACCATAGATGATTGAATTCATCATGAGGGACCCATGAATGTCTGCACCAAATTGAATGGCAATCCATTCAATAGTTAAGATATTTCATTCAGAGACACAAAAGTCAGCCTCATGGTAAAGCTAGAAGAAATGTTAGGGGATCACCAAAGTCATTAAGATTCATCCTCTGGAAACAATGAATGCCTGGAGTGACATTTGTGTCAATCGATGCAATAGCTGCACAGATACTTCAGTCTGGACCAAAGTGGTCGACAATGTTATCAAAAGAGAGCCAGGTCTGCAAAAGAGCTTATCTACCGTGTGAAAGCAGTTATTTCCTTCATGAGCAGATGCCATTCTATCAATTTCGAGTAGAGCTCAGCATGTGATGCATCACCACAAAAGGCTACCTGCTAAATGTGTTGTCAGTGTCTCATTATTTGACAGAAGCTGCTTGTTTATTGCCCCGAGCCAAGCCCAACTCTTTCCCTCTGTCTCTTCCTCTTTCTATCTCCTACACAGAGGCATCTGCCTCATTAACCACCATCAGCATTTTGTTTGCTGTGCGTGATTTGGATGTGCTGGGACTATGGTGGGGGGTGGTATGTTTGTGTGTGTGTCAATGTGTTCCCTTGTGTGTGTGTGCGTAGGAAACTCTCATTAGGCTAGAAAAAACACTGGCATTTTCCACAGCATCGAGATCATATCTTTTCCTCCTTTATCCTATCTATCAAAGGGTTCCTCCAATCAACTCCCTGGTGTGGAGACGCACACATACATATGTGTGTGTGTGTGTGTGGTAGTGTAGAGGGAGACAGATGTTGATGATTCGACAAGTTTGCACTGCAAACTCAGCCCAATTTAGCCTATAAAAAAACATGATGCCACACAGACGCTGGTGGTGACAGCCCACTCTTAATTTTCAATCCTTTTAATTCAAGCTCTCTTTCTCCCCTCGGTTTCCCTCTACTAATCTTTTTTTTCTCTCTCTCTCTCCTTCCTCTCTTTTACACACACACAAACCCAACAGCGCGTGATGACACCAGAAGCATTTTAGCTGGGTGTTTTTCTGGGTTTTTCCTTTTTACAGACACCTCTGACTAACTCTCAACTTCCACAGAGGACACTTTCTTCTGCCAAACTCATAGAGAGCTTACAGCTTAATTTGCTAGTCTGTCTACATTACACTATTTGCTATACATTATATACATTATATACATTACAATGCAAAAGCTCTGTTAAAACAACATCATAACCTACATAAATGGATGGATTTGGAGATTTATTGCAATGCAATAAGGCAGTCATTACAATAGTTCCTCAGTGTTTCTATTTTACAATGTACAAACTATAAAAAAAGACCATAAATAACAAAATGCTTCATGTAGCTAATTCTTAGCATCAAACAAAAGACATGTACGATTGACACAGAGGGATGCCATTCTATTCTAAATGTTGAATTCAACAGAAATTCGTAAGTAAAAAAATTGAAAACTTAACAATTAAAAAACACAAGCAAATCATACAGTTTGTTAGTATGATCTTCCAGTATGAAACCAGTAAGAGCTCGTAATGATACATTCTGTCCGGCTCCTCCGGCTCTCTCTCTATTGGGTAACTTTGCATATTCAGAATATTCAAAGATAGCTGACGTCTTGACAAGGGAGATTCCATGTTGTGTGCATTCACGCTACACACACATACACACACACACACACACACACACACACACACACACACACACACGCACACACACGAGCACAAAATACATTTTATTCAAGTCAAGCCCAAAGCAGCAAAAGAAAAGTTGGAAGCCATTCTGCTTATGCACAGCCTTAACATGTCAGCTTTCACAAAACATAAAATAAAATAATGAGAAATAGAACTGGATAAGAGGATGAGGCTTCAGTCTAAGCTCTCAGTAGCTTAATGCTATCTGTGGCCACGTCCAGATCATGGTTTTCAGAAAACTCCACAGGATGGAAGTTCACAAAAGTGCTGCTTTTCTCATTCTCTTCTACTTCACGCCGCTCCTTGTATTTCCACTGGTGAAAAGTCCCTCTAAAGTGCATGGATGAGGTAAATGAAATTCTTCTCAAAACAGGTTTGTGTCCATCTCCAGCTCAGACTGGAACCATTGTGTGTTGCATGTGCTGCATTTGAGACAACATTTCTTGCTGCACACTAGCAATTAATATGTCCTGGTGTGACGGTGTGATTATTCCAAGTCTGTCCATCTCCCTGTGGGTGCAGAGACAAAGATATATATTCAAACACACAAATCCACAACATGCATTACTCAAAGGTTAAGGCTGGTTTCATGACGATTGGCAGACACTTCAATTTCCCCCCATACACACACATTAAGAGCTTTTTAGGGTTCAGTGTCTGCCCAAGACCACATGTACAACCGTTTAACCACCAACCTGACAATTAATAGCCAACTCTGTCTACCAATTTAGCTATAACCTTATTATCAAGTTGTCTGTGTAGCCAAAGCCTGATATAGTTTGTGCCTTTGTGCCATATAATTCAATTGTTATTCAGAGCTATTAAAATACATAAAAGAGTAAAGCATCAAAGTAAAGCGATGTTAACAGGAAACCACAACCCTGGGCATACTCAGTGGCGGGTAAATGTAGTTGCAAAGCTGTTTTACATTAAATTTCCAGATCCACATTCAATGTAACAGTCTTGTTTCAAAAACGAGCTATACGTATTATGAATAGGATAGGCGTATATAAGCATTACGCTTCTGCCTATGCCTTTTCTGTCATATTGTATAGAAGATTGTTTAAAGGTTATATTTATTGTATTGTGGGTGATGGCTGAATAAAACACTACTACTACTACTACTAATAAATGAATATGTCATCAACACATCTGTTTGGCTCTTTTATGTGTTTTGAATAGGTTTCGGTTGACAACAGGCTTCTTTGAGTAACCTTAGACAAACAATACCGTTTAATTGGATAAATTCACTTATATGTACATATATCATTAAATGATGTAACAACACTAGATTTATCCTTTACTTAAAGGAGAATTTCACTGTTTGACAAGATAAAAACCTGCTCACATTACTCATTAAATAATCTTTATAAAAGAATAGGACAGGATTCTGGTTTCGCAAGCGTTCTAGTTTCTCTTTATAGTCCAAGTAGTTTTGACCAATCAAGTTGGAGCAGTCTTTGGTTGTATGCAAGTAAACAGTTTGTTTGGAGAGCAAATAAATCAGAAAACATAGACCGAAAAGTGTAATCTCGGACCCCATTGGCTATCATCTGACAATGATTTAGCTTTTCATTGTTTTAGAATTTGCCTATAAACTGGATATATATGAGACAAACAGGTCGAACTTGACGTCTCTCAACTCCAACTCCAGTTTTGCATCTGAACTTACTCATCGGACTGTAAACAATGAGAAGCACATAAGCTAAAGCTAAAGGAAGTCTGCTGGCTGCGCCGGAGTTCCAGATATCAACCCTATCGCCCCCAGAGGCTCATTCAGACTGATAGTCGATGGGTTCTGAGATTGTTCATTAAATAAAGCATTTAGAGTATAATTATAACGAGGTATCTACTGACATCTTGACAAGTTTAAATTGATGTCTAAAACCTCCTGCATCCACACCTTCATGACATGAACAAGCACTGCTACTTATTTCACTAAATTTTCTTTAGACTTGTTCGACTTGTTTGTTTTAGCATACTGAGTGTATAACATGGCTGCTGTACAACTTTTGCTCTTTTACGTGTGCAAAAAAATACATCTATGCTTCAGGTGGCTCTCGTTCTTACAGAAACACATCAGAAGATTTCCGTCTCTTGTTTAGACTTGAGCATGAGTGTTGAGTAAAAGGTTATTCTGTTTATGCAGCTCGAGAGAAGTGATGAACAAATGCCGAATACCATTTTCACATGAAGGTGCACTTACTGGTGTGTGAGAGCCAGGAGGCTGTCGATGCTGGTATATCCTGCTGCTGCCAGAGTGTCTCTGTACCTCTCCAACCCGATGGACCGCAGCCACTCGCATACCGACCACACAGGCATACACACCTCTGGCAGGACCGACACACACACCTCTGAACCCACACCTGACTCCAACATAGTGGCTGTGTGTCTGTAAAAACACAGAGAGCGAAAGGTTGGTGGTGGCAAAGTACTAAAATAGGACTGTGAAATCATAATTTAAGGAGCACCGTGTGCGAGTAATCATCTGGGTGAAAGAGTGTCGGTGTGAGTCCAGTATGAACGCTGAATGAATATTAAATTAATATGTATGTATTCTATGTATATTTTTAAGATTTACAAGTACAGTGTGTACCTGTCCCCTCCTGTCCGGCGCAGAGTCCCAGGGTTACGGATGAGTTTATCCAGCATGTTGAGTATCTGGCTGAAGGTGGGTCTCTCTGCTCGCTCTCTCTCCCAGCAGTCCAACATCAGCTGGTGCAGCACCACCGGGCAGTCCATGGGAGCGGGCAGACGGTAGCCCTCTTCTATCGCTTTAATCACCTAAAGGAAGGTCAGGGGAAACGTTTAGCAGGAAAGAAAAAGGTAAGCATTCTCAAAACTTTGATCCAGTTAAAAATGTTTCACTAATGCCAAACTGACACAAAAACACTTTGGTATAAAACAGGCTAAGATGTCAGTGTCAGTTTTCAAATTCCATTCATTTTACTGATAGTATACATTGCACACTATACCTTTTGTTTAAGGATATTGTGTTTGCACTTGTGTGTACTGTATACAATAAATCATTATCATTTTGTGCAGGAAATGATTAAACATATGCGCAAACAGACTTCACTCCAACTGCCACTTTAAAAAGCCACTGCCAATTAAATTTGACAAAAAGAAAGCAAACCTTTTGCCGAAGATTTATTGCTTTTCTTTCTTCCAAAATCTTTCCAGAGCTGTCTAACCATCAAATTTATTTTAATTCTTTGCAGCTGGGAGCAGCTCAGCTATTTCCTTTGTACATTATACTGTTGGACAATACTGTTCATCAGTGGTTTCCAAAGTCTGACACTGTGGGCCCCCCCGCTCAGACAGAACTGAGATGACTACGCCTTTTGAGCCTGAGTGCTGTCAGAAAAAATGATTCAGTGCAACATGAAAAAAGTAAATATGAATGGACTTTGTTACTCCTACAAATTTCTTTGTTTATTCCTATTTTGGGGAAAAATGTTTTACGTTTTCGACCTTTAGTTTTGGGTGAGTTCAGCGTTTTTTAGCCTTTATTTTTCATAATGGACCATTGCCATATGTGTAAATTCTCAATGAGCAGTGTGTCCAAGTCCCTGCTTTAGTATGAAAATACTTCATATTCAAAAATGCCTTATTATGAAATAAGAAAAAAAAGAAGTTATATTTAGTTGTATTTCCCCCTGTGTTTCACTAAAACAAATAAGCTAAAAAAGACAGAAAAATATCTCAGCGTGTACTAATTTGCTCTGAAGAAAGTAAATAAGATGGATAGAGTGTCTAGAGAACGGCTCATGAGGAAAGCTTTCTTAGACTACATATGCGCTGCAGATGAAATCAATCATGTCTGAAGATTTCCATATGCCAGACTGCCTCTTTGACCTACTCAAACTTAACAAGTTTTGAAAGCAAAGTGATTGCAAATTTGAGCTGAAATAGGATTTTTTTGTGTCAGATCTAAAAACTGTTCAGAATAACTGAATCACCCCTAAATTTAGATAAAGTGTGTGCTTGGGATAACACTTAGCATCATTTTCTAGTCTATTTTAATAAAGACTTAATATTTATATTCAACAAAATATCTTGTGATTGAAGAACAAAATCTTGGCTTGCTGCCCTTTCTGAGGATGAAGGCAAAATTTTCAATTTGTAAATGGTGCAGGGGTCAAAACCTCTGGGTCAGCGTTCAGTACGTCACATAGAGGATGGATAATTTTCCTCCAGAAGTCCTCTCTTTAGATATCCTCAAGAAGTAGTGCCTTTTTCATTTATTTATCTGTTCAAATTGAGTTCATTTAAATTTAATCTGTGGACTGTACAGAAGTGAACGTTTAATTTGACTTTGATTTATCACTGTTCACAAATTATGTTTAAGAAAAGTTCTAATTGATTGTATTGTTGATGGACCATTTTCTAGACATAGAACTTCACAAGAAACTTGAGCTTAATTTTAATTTATCTTATTTATCTCTTTCTGATCATCTTCCTTTTCAGTTATGATGACATTGTACTCACAAAGTTAATTGCTAAAGTCTAGCTTCACGACAGAGTGCATGGGGGGAAACCACAAGAGCAATCACACAGACAGCTTTTAGGCAAATCCCCACTTTGATAAATATATATACCATATTATATAAAACCACATATTTGGAAATTAAAATAGAGATGAATCTTTGAGTTATTACTGAAACCATAAACATTCATTAGATCTTAGAGGGAAAAAAAACTATCTTATTTGAATATTAGAAAGTAATCCCTGTTCTGGAGCTAAATTATTCATTCATTGAATTCATTATATGATAATAATGGAGGTGAATGGTATTTTGATTTGACATTTAGCTTTAAATATGCAAAGTGTTTTGGGATTGAGCTCACTCTTTGGTCTTTGATCAAATCGTAGATATAAAAATCACTCACATCCTGGTTGTTCATGTCCCAGTAGGGTCTCTCTCCGTAAGAAACCACCTCCCACATGACGATACCGTAACTCCACACATCACTGGCCGTGGTGAACTTCCTGTAGGCGATGGCCTCCGGAGCCGTCCATCTGATGGGGATCTTCCCTCCAGGGGACAGATAACTCCCAGTGGCCTCCTAAACAGCAGTAAAAGTAATTTTGTTTTAGTGAATAACGGACGTGTTTACACCGAGAAGTTCCTGGTAATCTAAATCCTGAGACTAATTTTTAAGGAACTACAAAGTTCCTTGAGCCCACTATTGTCAGTTATTCAATGATGGTCTAAAGACCTGGGAAGATAAGGCAAATAAGTACACTGACATATGAAAAAGTAACAAGACATGGGACGAGGTCTGCTGATGGTCACAAAGGTAAACACACTCTGCAGCTTGCGGTTCATTGTTCCCGCCCTTTTTATCTTAAAACTTGTTGGAAAAACATTTACCTTAGGTTTTGTCTCCCTGTAATTCCATATACTGCTGCATAGTATTTTACTGATGCACATTAGATGTAATGATTGAAATGCAACTGAGAGTGTCTGTAAATCATCTGTGGAGTGTTTGATGGTCATCGTTTTGTGCTTTGGAATGTAATCGTTGCGAGGCAATAAGAAAATATATTTTTTTCTCTCATTCATAACACTGCTGCTCCGTCCCTCTCTTCTAACTCTCGCCCTCTCAGCCTGCTCTTGTTAACTCTCTCTCTTTTTCTCTCTGCCTCTTTAAACATGTGTCAGGAAGCCAAGAGCAAAGCCTAACTTTTCTTTTAACAGCATCAAACAAAGAAAATAAATTGTTATGAGAGTACTTTCTTGTTTTATGAATGAAGCGGAACGCCAGCTGAAGCTGCTGTGTGTGTGTTTGACCAATCAGCAACAGTTATTTCTGCAAACCTCATCCAATATATATTGTACTTTCAGAAAGTGCTACCCCTATAACCTTGGCCTTTTTGTGGGGCCCAATGTCCCCAGAATGTAATTCAGACCCTGACCCCGCTTTAGAAAGGGTTTGTCAAAAGGTTCCTAGTCCCTGGAGAAAGTTTCAGTGAACAAAAAAAGAAACGTTTTTTGTTCCGAAAAGTTTAGCTCCAAGATTTATTCTTTGATTGATGTCCATGGATTTGTCTATAGTCTATAATACATAAGTTTCAAAGGCATCTTTTTACAATAACAGTCCATACATAGGCTGTTATCAGATAGTATGTATATGTTCAAATCCAGTTTGCATGCATACCTTACTACTGTGTGTGTCTTACCCTTGTAGTGTAGGCGGCCTCGGGGTCGTCCTCCAGAACGCGACTCAGGCCAAAGTCAGACACCTTACACACCAGGTTGCTGTTGACCAGGACGTTTCGAGCTGCCAGGTCTCGGTGAACGTAGCTCATGTCTGACAGGTGCTTCATACCTGAGGCGATGCCCCGCATCATGCCGACCAGCTGGATCACCGTGAACTGGCCGTCATGTTTCTGGAAAATTATAATTATAGAGACAAGAGAACAGGTCAACATGGGCAATGTTGAATAAGCACATTTTCAGTCCAGTGGGAAAAAATGCTACTAAACCTGAATTTATAAAAATGAAACTGTATAATCAAATGCCTGTACCCGAAGAAAAGCATCCAGGGATCCATTTTCCATGTATTCTGTGATGATCATCAAGGGTTTGCCTAAACAGGTAAATTTAGAAAGATTGAATTACAACATGCACATAACCCAAATACTGCTACTTCTATGTGTTCACAGGTTCTGTCAACAACTCACATCCTGTCACGACACCCTCCAGCCTGATGATGTTCGGATGGTCAAACTGGCCCATGATGGAGGCTTCAGACAGGAAGTCCCTCCTCTGTTTGTCGGAGTATCCCGCCTTCAGACTCTTGATGGCTACGTAGATCTCCCTTTTTCCCTGAGCACGCAGTCGACCACTGCAAACCTCCCCAAACTCTCCTACACACACAGAGCAAACAGCAGTGTCAGCACCAAGTAAGCATGTGTGTGTAGGTGTCTGTGTGTGCGTGCTCTAATGCCAGGCTTACCCATGCCAATAACCCTCTCAATATGAATACTGCTAACATCAATCTCCTTGGCAAACTCGTGGATAGCCTGATCGGGGTCTTCATAGGTGAACGGGTCCACGTAGATTTTAACTCCTGCCATAAACGAGAGGAGGAGAGGAAACGAGGGAAGAGGAGGAGGGATGCAGAGGAGGGTGAGAAATATGAGTTTTATAACTGCTTCTGCATATGTTATGTAAATGTCTTGGCAGTATGTGTGAAAGATGTGTGCAGGTGGATCTAAGAGAAAAAGAGCATCCATCCGTCAGGGTTTGTTTTTACAGTACAGTATATGTGTGTGTGAAGTACCTGGGTTAAGATGTTTCTCCTCCTCTGAGTCCTGCTTTGTTTTACTGTACTTGGTCCTCCTGATGAGACATAAGAAGTGATGAACATTTAACAATCAATCATAGAAAAGACACTTAATTCTTGTCACAATTGTTTTCACTTGTCACATGTTTTTGTTGTGATTTTAACAGGTGAGAGAACTGACAAAAGGGCCAATGTGTCGTATTGTTTTTTAAACAAATTATAATGTCATTTTTCCCAGTAGCGCTGTGCATTCATTGGGATTTTCCGGATTTGCTGCAAGAGAAAGAGCGATGACAATGAGAACAGAGAGAAACGGGCTGCAGGAAAGACACAGAGCCAATAGATGAAAGCATTCAAGGGAGGGACGGAGGAGGGGCGATGCCTCAGGTAGCGCAAGATAAAAGGTGTTTTCCATTAAACAAAGAAACTGTCAAAAACACCTTTGTGGGTGAGCAGGTGTGTGTGTGTGTGTGTGTGTGTGTGTGTGTGTGTGTGTGTGTGTGTGTGTGTGTGTGTGTGTGTGTGTGTGTGTGTGTGTGTGTGTGTGTGTGTGTGTGTGGGGGTGTTTGGGGGACTCGGCATGCTTGTGTTTGTGAGTGTGCACGTCAGCGGAAGCTGACACACAAGCTGTGCTGCTGAAGAGACAGTAATGACAAGTCAGGGACAAAGGGATTATCACTGTCTCCACTCTAATCCCCTTTAAAAGCTCCAGGTAACACACACACACATTATTTAGCCACACGATAGCAGGGGAGTAGTGGGTGTTGTTTGTGTGCATTGAGGTAGTTTGGTCAAAAGCAGTAGTTAAGGTAGAGGCAGCACTCATGTTGATGTCAGTGATGCACTGATTGGAAACTTCTAACCAACCTATAGGTGTGCATTCATGCCTGTATGGATGCCTGTATGTGCCCGTGTCTGTGTGTGTGTGTGTGTGTGTGGGTGGGTGTGTACCTGCGGCTAATGATGAAGACAGCTGCAGATATCAGCAGTAAAATTCCAACCCCACTGACAGACAGCAGCAGGAAGGCTGAGTTAACTCCTTCTCCAATCAGGGGGAAGGGATCTAACAGGGGAGGAAACAAAAGTCATCAGCCAGAAAGTTGTAAAGTTTATCACGCTAAACTTCATCGCGTCCTCTTAAACCTTCAAACATTATTGTCAGAATACCTGAATTGGTGGCGAATTCAAACGGGGTGCTGAACTCTCCGTATCCAGCAGCTGTGCGGGCACGCACATGAAACACGTACACAGTGAGGGGGTTAAGACCTGTGACATCGACGCTCCGAGAGAAGGTCCTCATTATGCGGTAGGACCTCTCTTTCTGATCCTGATTAGATGGGACAAGAAGAGGGGGGGCTCTTTTCAATGCTTGACTGCAAATCTATCGTCAACATCAGTGAAATACAAACAGCGTGCCAGCATATTGGCATTCCAGACAGCAGCCTGAGCTGCATTAACCTGCAGGCGCCTCACCTTTTCATAGAATTTGACCTCGTATTCCAGGATGACCCCGTTGGGTCGATCCGGCTGTTGCCACGACAACGATAAACTGTGCCTGGTGACGTCGGTGGCTAAGATGGACGACACCGGAGAGGGAGCTGGGAGGGGGAGAAAGATGGGCAGATATGATTTGGGGAAAATAGTATAACTTTGTAGAATTACATACTGTTTATTCTATGATGCTGCTAGTAAGCTAACATCTATAATAGTTTCACAGCCCTGAAACAGCTTAAAGGATATGTATGGTGCCGGTTTGTCAACAATCCCACTGACCCAGTACACCTGAGAACTGACCTACATTTCATTCCTTCCTATTACGCAGAGATTAGCCTCATTCTCCACTTTCACTCCTCTCACATCCTTCCATTTTTTCCTTCCTTCACGGTGTTTGTTCTCCTTTGTGGCTGCTCATATGATATAGGGCCATATGGTGGTGCAGGTTGGATTTGACAAATCCTAGTCAGTTGTCATGCTGTGCACACATAGCTAAGTTATTTCCCCGGGGCACCTGGAACTAAGCAGGTGTGCTGTTTTCTAAATGCCATCGTAAAGACTTAAAGCAATGACAGTTGAGATGTAGCAGCACGCGAAAAAAACGCACACACTGAAAACTAATGGAAAGCATGTGTGAGGAGCACCAAACACCAGCTGACACCTTCACAACTTCAATGAAACACGCCATAAAATAGGGGCCGTTTTTTAACACACTTCAGTGGTCAAGAGCTGACTAGGAAAACCACACCCTCCCACTACTGCTGTTATGTGTCTAATATTATGCAAAGCAGTGTTATCTTTTACTTTCTCCTCGAATCTGCTTTCCCCTCAACACGCTCTTCATATTTGTATTTAAGTCAGTGATTTACATTTCCCATAATGCTTTCTGACATCCTCTTAAGAAAACCCCTATAATTAAATCAGCGGTCGTTAGCTGTAGGAGGACTGAGTAATAACTATGGCAACTATGACAGTGATAGTAAGAGCAAGAGTTTTCAGTTGAAGAGAAGCAAGACAAGTGTCTTGTAGTTTCATTAGTGCTGATGCTGTTGTTAGTGGAGACGTAGTACATTTGCAATGTATGGTATTGTATACAGTATTACAATGTGGCCATTTATTTTATGTGCTATTAAAATGTTATTCAAATTATAGCAAATATATTTAAATGCAGGACTGCTTTTCAAATCTAATTTAGTCCGTTTTTCTTCATTAAATGTATTTGAAATGTAAAATGTATTATTTATTCATTATCTCAAAATGGATTTTAGGTCAGAAACAAAGAAATGGCCTAAAGTGGGTGAGAAATAGTTATTCAACATCAATTTCTTTAATCATTTTGAATGCAAAAATACGTCACCAATAGCTGTTTTCAGCAGTGTTTTAAGTGGATAGTGGTTGTAGCATGCAAGTATGTATCTCCATACAGAGGTTGTTCATAACATGCTTCCACAGTTTCAATCATTACCCATGGGGCTTTGCTTCCCTGTGGGCCCACGTGCAGTGAACAGCAGTTTGTATTGTGCTGACCCACATATGGACAACATCTATAAGCACATTTTGTGTTGCTGCAACAATCTGACATCAGATTTGTCACACTCACCAGCTTGGTTGGTGGTGACAGTGACAGACACGCTCTGGGCTGCCCCTGCACTGCTGGCCTGGGTGACCCCGTTGCGTGCATGGACGATGAAGGTGTAGTGTGTGTGGGCCCTGAGCTCGCTCACCACCACCCTGGTGGACTTCAGGCCGGTCTGGTCGGGAGTGAAGAGCACATCAGAGCTACAGGGCAGGCAGAGCTGAGAGCTGGAGATGGAGCCTGAGCCGAGTCTCGGGTAGCCTCCAGGTACTGGTCTACTTTGGTAGACACCTCTCCCCGACTGGACTTCAGATCCCACAATCCCCTGGTCTGACTGCATCCCCTGGCCACTGTGCTGGGTCTCAGGCTGGGAGATGCTGTGATTCCTAGGTAGAGCTTTACTGCCAGTGGGACTGTGGCTCGCTGTTTGACAAATGAGACACTCAAGACTGTAGCTGGTGTCAATACGTCCTCCCAGCCGGCGAGGGGGGCCCACTCCAAGACCACCGAGGTCTCGTTCACCACAGAGATGAGCTGCTGTGGGGCTGACGGTGGCTCTGAGGAGGACACAAGCTTGAAAATGAACAACACCAACCAAGTTTACATTCTATGTGCACATAACTGGGTGGAGCGTATACAGGGTGTATATGTATGTGTGTGTGTGTGTGTGTGTGTGTGTGTGTGTGTGTGTGTGTGTGTGTGTGTGTGTGTGTGGGGGGGGGGCTGTTGGCACGAGTTGGAATGTAGACATCTGGCATCATACTGAAAACCATACTGTTCAGAGATGTTTTTGATGGGTTGGTGTTTTCTTCTGTGGTATTTCTTTTTTGTGTGTCTTACGTCTGAGGGACAGGGTGTGTGTGTGTGTGTGTGTGTGTGTGTGTGTGTGTGTGTGTGTGTGTGTGTGTGTGTGTGTGTGTGTGTGTGTGTGTGTGTGTGTGTTTTCATGTTTTCATTTTTCCCAGGCCAAGGAAACCATGTGCTGTATATAGGCATAATTAAGTTTATGACACACAGACCAAGGTCTCCAAGTCTGTAACACAGGAACTACTCAGCGACTTGGAGAAGAGACAGAGCGAGCAAGAGAGAGTGAGAGGACATTTATTCCCTTCTCAATGTCTTTGTTTTCAGACAGGATGTAGATTGTGGCTTAGTCATAAGTAATGGGATCATGAAACACGGGTGGCATTCAGACAAGTTTGTGTAACCCTCTGTTTGGTAGAGAAAGAGAGGTTGGGAGGCAATGAATGTGCTTTTTGCTTTTATTTACAAGCAATACTCACACGCTTATGTATAGTCTTACTAGTATTATGTGTGTGTGTGTGTGTGTGTGTGTGTGTGTGTGTGTGTGTGTGTGTGTGTGTGTGTGTGTGTGTGTGTGTGTGTGTGTGTGTGTGTGTGTGTGTGTGTGTGTGTGTTTGTGTGTTTCTTACGGGTGCAGGCCATGGAGGGAGGGTCGCTGTCAGCGCGGTAGAATCCAGAGTGGCAGTCGCAGACAGTCGCCCCGTCTCTGAGTGAGTGGCTATGTGGAGGACACTTAGAGCATCCAGCGTCTGAAGGCTTGGCCTTGTAAAACCCAACAGAACAGGCTGCAGGGGGACAGACAAAGACAGATTTAAGATTTCACTTCAATGACAATGCAACAGGTCACATTGATGCTAACTTTATGCAAGACACTAAAAAGGACTTGTTAAATGAGGTAACATGTTACCCTGAACAGTACACACTGCCTGTTTAAAGGTGCCATGTGGGGGGCTTTAAACACTAGTGGTGCTTTTGGGCAATGTTTTGATGAAAAGGTCTCAGTTCTACTTGGATTTTATTTTAAAGCTACCATATGGCAAAAAAAAGTTTGCCTGAGCTGAATTGATTATTGGCAGTAAATAAACGAAACAGCAATTTGGATGATTTATTTATTGTTCACGTTAAATGCCAAACACATTTAGTATTTATTTTTATTTTTTCTTTGTCTTCTGTGAAAGTAAACTGAATGTCTTTGAGTTTTTGGACAAACTAAGCAATTTAAATATGCCAACATGGGACATATGCTGTTGCTGCTTTTTATAGAAAAAACTGTTCATCAATGATCAGAAAATAATCAGAAGATTCATCAACATCTAAATAAATCATTAGGTGGAGCCCTATTGTGCACAACGCAACAGTCGTCGCAATGATAAAATATCAAGCAATGATGGTTTCAAAATAAACAACAACAATTGTCTTTGCAAATTTGTTTTGGTGAGAAACACTCAACAGGATACCTTTAAAATGTTCATGTCATTAGTCAGTTTATGGCTCAACACTGACTTCAGTTCAGCTGACCCCTGACCCTTGATACAGTCTTTGTTGTCTTCCATATTGACAGCTTAATGCACATGGATTAACTTGTGGTTTCGATCCACAGAAAAACAACAAAAGAAATAGAGTGAGGAATAGATATAGCATGAAAGGGATGGGCACTATGATTTATTTTATCTTTGATTTTGATAAGCAAAGAAAGAAAGACCGAAAGAACACTCACTGATCAGCTCCCACTCACAGAAACCAGAAACACTGAACATAAAACTGAATACATCAAAACTGAAACGCCAACACAAATATTACTGACATTTAAATATATGAAAGAGGAGAAACAGAGGAAGAGAGAGAGAGACAGAGGGGGCTGGAGGGAGAGAAATCTTCTCTCCGTATACCAAGGGATTCATGCATTGACAGAGCAACAATACAATAAATTGGTGCCTAATTATACCGCTTGACATCCACTGGTGAAGCGAAAGAGATGGCAAAGCGTGGCTGGTTAGAGACATTTTTTCTCTCTTAAAATTCAGAAGGAAATCCTTCATTTGTTTCCACTGCAATCATTTTTTCAACACCTTCTTTTTCATCATCACAACCTATTCACACTACTTCCTCATTCCCAGTATCTTTCCCAGTTCTCTCCTCTTTTTCCCCCAACCCTTTCACATTTCCAAGGGAGATGAAGACATCTCAGTGGGAGTGGATAGGAATGTGGGAATGATGTGTGTGCATATATGTGATTGTGTGTGTGTGTTTGAGTGTCTCAGAGTGGTTTATGACACTCTCATCAGTAGATGAGAGGGAGGAAGTCTCCTCTGTAATCTACTCACACCGACAATCCTGCCCCATCTGCGTGAGCCACCATAGATTTGCTCTTTCACACACTCAGTTGCCCTCCCTTTCACATTTTTCACAACCTCCCTAATTCGCTCCCTGCTCACTTCCTCCTCGACCTCTACTTATCCGTCTTTGTGTCTCTGATAACTCTCCCGATGCTGCTGCATCTCTGAATATCCCTTCTCCTCTCCAAGTGTCAAACCTCGAGAAAGCTTTGAAGTCCACTATAGCGGCGTTTATGGCTCGATATCGATACCAATTCAAATGAGACCGCACACGAAACACACGCCGCTGAGAACTACAAAGTCGAAACCTGTAAAATCACAAACATATTTACAGCTGATAAGGCTGGCTTTCATCTGGTGAATGACATATAATAATGTGTCAGCTGATATAATCAAATGTGAGATAAAACAACAAAGTGCACTCTCCTGCTGTTGTGCACATTCCTTTGTTTTTAATCATCAATGTGGGTAAGTAAGCCATGGATGGGAAAGAGAGGGAATTAAAGGGAGAAGGACAGAAAAGTATTTGACCTGCTAAGGACTTAAGGGTTGATTATAGGCCTAAACTCTGCCAGGGGGGTAGCACACTGCCTTTGTCTCTGTCCCACCCAATCCTCTATCCTTGTCTCCGACACAGAGGACGGACTGAAGGAGGAAGAGAAAGAAAGGAGTAAGTATTTGAAGCCATAAACTTCCTTCAGCGCCCTCACATGTCTCTATTCTCTCTTTTGTGTGTAGCCTTTTTGTCTTTTTTAGCGCTGGTTTCCACATGGCGGGGGTGTGCGCTGCTGACCTGAAATAAGAGCTCATGAGAGTGTCATTAACCCGACATTAACCCTACGCTACCGAGGACCGCGCGGAGCCTGAGCCTGACCAATAAACTGAGAGGGATTTGAAAAAGCATACGCACAAACCGATAAAATAAAGTGATAGGGATGGATATGTGTGCACGTCTATGAGCTCGTCCACATTGTGCCTGTTAGCAGCAGGGCGAACGCACTGCAATCAGCTTTTTGTCTGACTGTGACGAGTAAGAGAAAGTGACAGAGTGTAAAGGATGGAGGGAAGGTTGACTGGGACGGACAGCGAGAGAAGAAACAGACTGACAAGGAGCGAGATATAAAGTGGTGAAGATAGAAAAAGAGAGGGAGGGAGGAGGAGGGAGAGAAGCGGAGGGGAAGGTGCCCTTTGATTACTATCAGCATTGTCGTCATTTGCATATGCATTCATCTGCTACCTAAAATGCAAATGTGGCTCACATGAAATCCAACTAAGAGCCTTGTCGGCACACTGTATGTGGTGGGTGTGTATGTGTATTCTCCTTGACCCCGTGTTATCTGTCATCATCCCTTGTTCCTTCACAGCAGAGGGGTGTAGATGGAGGAAGTACCCCCGGCCGCTCGGGTGTGACACCTGTCTCTGTTGATGGATGGAGGGAGGGACAGATTGACGGATGGATGGACGGATTGATAGACTGTCACACGAGTGGGAGGGACACTATTAATCACAGGGGTCATGCCCTGTTAATTAAAACCCACCGGAAAAAAAAGCTGGAGATAAGATGTGATGCTTATCTTTTCCCCTACTGTATGTCTTCATTGAGAGGACAGCTCGCATCCCCAGAAGCTCTCATTCCTACACAGCTCGGTATCAAATTCATATCTCATATCTTAAATGTGCACCAGCTACTCACATCCCTCTGGATTTAAAATCTCAGGAATGTGCTCAGTGGAAGCTGCAGCTTTAAGTTTGTCTAAATTAAAAAATACTGGTGGTGTGAGGAGAAATGTGTATGTGGATTTGTGTGTGCCTGCCCAAAGCCAACAGTGCCAACATTAGCATGTGAAAAGGGCTTTACAACAATACCCCCCCCCCCCCCCCCCACATCAAAACACAGAACTCTCCCCGCCACCAGCAGTAGCACCACCTCCCCCCCCACCCCCGACCGTGGAGAGGAGTTGGAGAAGAGAAAGGACGGATAATGAGTGCAAGACAGAGAGACAGAGAGGGAGAGAGAGCGGGGCTTGTTCCGATGCCAGAGAGCTACAGACGGACTGGTGGAGCTGGCAAACATCCTCTCCATTAGGAACAACCTGGGAGATGGAGACAATAGCACGCACACAGAGACACACACACACACACACACACACACACACACACACACACACACACACACACACACACACACACACACACACACACTCGGACTGTGATGGTGGAATGCAAACCATTCCCCCCACCTGGGTTTGGTTTGCTTCAGACATTCACTTGTACCATTTCTTTGCCTGCTTTGTCACCTGCATACACACATATGTACACACACACACACACACACACACACACACACACACACACACACACGTCCTCCCTCTCTATTTGCCCCACCACACTCTAGGCATTTCTGGGCAGCCCTCCAAACTGTGAGTATATGGGAGGGAGGGCTTTGTTAGGCAGAAAATCAGAGATACAGTACCCGCACACACTCACCCTTCACACACACACACACACACACACAGTAAATCAGCGATCCAACATGACCAGAGTCCAGAAATGCGATGCAATAATTAGAGGGACTGAATACAGCGATTACGCACTCATTCTATCATCCGCTCACTCTTTCTTTCTGTCATCTCTCTCTGAGTGTGGCTTTCTTTCTCTCTGACGCTCTCTTCATCCCTCTTTTCATCCCCTCTCGTTCCAAACGCTTTCTGCTGTTGACGCGACACTGCAGGTGCGTTGGAAAGAAGCACAACCATGAAATCTCTCTGGATGCAGGCAGCATGCACACACACACACACACACACACACACACACACACACACACACACACACACACACACACACACACACACACACACACACACACACACACACACACACACATACGGAGAAACAGTCCAACCCTCCCAGGCAGAAAGCAGAATCAGACGACAGAAAAAAAAAAGGAGGCCAGTGCAGAGACAGTGAAACAAAAAGGGCTCCTCTTTCATTCCGCCTCTCCGGCCGTTCACATTTCAAATTCTCTCTGTTGTTTCTCTCCTCTTGTTCCTCCTCCCTCGTTTCCGATCCTCCCAGACGGATCGCAGCTGTCAAACTTTTGATGTCTTCATCTACCTCGGTCATGACCCTGCACTCTGTAGCTAAACTCTCTCTGTATGAGTATGTGTGTGTGTGTGTGTGTGTGTGCTGTCAGTCAGAGTTTTTGACGTCTTCATCAGGCTCAGTCATGACCTCGGTCTTAACCAAGGGTTTACAAAAGAGGGGGAGTTCCCTCTCTCTTGTGTTTCTCTACTGGTCCCCTTTGCACCCGCGGCGAACCCCCAGCGGGGGAGGGGCAGGGCCTGTATTGATGCCTTCTGCTGTCAGTGGCCTTCTTTCAATCCCCCTCTCGCCCCATTCAACTTCTAATCCCTTCTTCCTCCCAAGAGCTGCTCCTCTCATCCTCTCCATCCTCATTACCCTGTGTCAACAGTGAAAATGAACTTTTCACATTTCAGCGCATTAGCTAAGTCTACTCTTGTTTCAGTTCAATTCAACAGGACTTTTGGGGAATGCTAAATTACATTAGAAAGGCAAAAGCACTGGGCGGAAAGTAAAAATATCTACACAGAGGCGAGCTGTGGTTACACCAGGGCTCTTAGAAAAATGTAACATGTTAAATTGATAATTCCAAATTTTGCTGTAAATAACAATCTATCCGACTTAGATATTATGTTACTAAACACACAAGGTTGAATTAACACCACAATTTCATGGTTTTTAACCAAAAAGGGGATTTCTTTTTGAGTTTTTGCTGTATTTTGAGCTATATCGTTTAGGGAAATACACTAATGCTTTTTTGCCAAGAGTTGGATGAGAAGAATGATGCCACTGTCATATCTGTCTGTTAAATGTGAAACCAGGAGAGGGTTATCTTAGCTTAGCATAAAGAGTTGAAACAGGGGGAGACAGCTAGCATGGCTTTACTCAAAGGTAAAAAGAACCCCACAAACTCACTAATAAACACATTATATCTAATTTGTTTCACAAGTACAAAAGACAAGAAGAAACAACAAGTTGCTGTTATAAGGGTGGTTATAGGCAGGGCTGTTACTCGGCCCAGAAGCTGTGAATTATTCAATCTTTTCATGACAGCAAATGACTAGTTCAAAATGTTGAACTATTGCTTTAAGCTTTTTGGTGCATAAAGTGAGGATATACATGATTTATTTTTCTTTGCATCGTTCAGTATGAACCTACCCATAATCACAAGTGTCTCCGTCCAGCTTTAAATGGCTGGATACACTCAGCTTCTTTCTGTCTGTGCATGTGTCTGTTATACTGACTGAGTGAAGGCCCATGAGTCTAGAAGTACCAAGAAACCTTTTGACATTAGTGACGGGAGCAGAGGCAGATCATCCAACTCTCCTCACAAAACTCAAAGCCTCTTCCCTCCACCCCGCTCTGCCCTCCCCCCTCCTCTCTTTCTTTCTCTTCAAACTTAAAATGGAAGAGGTGTAGAGGCGTCTATCCAATACTGCAGGGTCAGAGTTTTTTTTCGAGCAGCATTCGGTATTCATCCAGACTTTGATGGATTTCCACTGAGGCAGCTGAGCCCGGCCAACAACCTGACAGGCAGCGAGAGCGGGGAGACGGAGAAGAGAGCAGCCGATAGATAGATGGCCCTTCACATCTGCTGGAGGTTCAACGGAGTCAAGGGTCTCTCCTAAATCTAGTTGAGGAGGAACATCTTTCAGGCTTCAGGGACCGACCCGCAAACCTCCTCCTCTTTTCAGACAGAACAAACGGGGCAAGCGGACTAAAGGTTTTGGAGGACATTTGTCACACACACTATTTTGGCTACTGCTCTTCTTTTTGCAAAGATTTTTACCCCCCCTCTCTTTAACACCAACTGGCATTAACCGCATTGCTCTCTTTATGTCCATCTTTTCGCCTTTCTCTTTCTCAGTGTCTCTTCTTTTCTCTTTGACTTATGGGTCTGTTTGTTATACAATTAGCCTGCTGGGATAGGCTTCATAAATAAAACGGAGGCAGCAGATCAGTGAGTTGCTCTCACTTGTCTCTATTGGACTGTTGTGCATCTGCGTGTGTGTGTGTGTGTGTGTGTGTGTGTGTGTGTGTGTGTGTGTGTGTGTGTGTGTGTGTGTGTGTGTGTGTGTCAGAGAACATCTTGTGTTTCAGTTCTGTATAAGACTGAATAAGGGGAGTGAAGCCATGTTGTAAAAGTGTCTCCACTGAGTCTGTTGTCCCCCGCTCACCCAGCTTTCTCACACATACGGGCACATTTAGTTGTCTTCACTATCACAACAAGTCACTTCCAAACATTACACGTCATCGATGCCACATGTATGTTGGAGAGAGGTGTGTGAACAGCTTGGATATTTGTTACCATAAAGTTCAGACCAGATTTGTAAGTGATAGAACGACATTTTGGTCCAGATGGCTGTTGTTATGTCAGCACACCTCACACTGAGACCTCAGAGCTTCTACTTATCATTGCAGGAATAAAAACAAACTTCTTTACTTCTCGGATTTATTAAAAGATATGGGATAAACTCATGGTATAGAGAGTATGTATTTGTAAGACATAATGCTAAATTTAATCAGTTGGGGGTTACTTTTCAAAAGAAGCTGAAAGTAAAGACTCTACAGCAAAATGTCAGTTTTTTTGACGAAAATTTTTAACAATCTTTACTATTATCTCGCTTATTTATTTTATTGCAAGAGAGTTAAACAAGACAATAAAACAACTATTCTTAGGACTGTGAGAAACTAGGCTGCAGTCAGAAGACAATTAGCTTAGCACGAAGACTGGAAACAGCTTGCCTTCCCCTAACATAAAGCTCACTAATTAACACAATACATATTTTTGGTCTAATCAATACAATAACAATGTGTTACAATAGCTGTGGGTTAATTGGGCTGTGACAGACTATTTCTTGACTTGGTGGAGTAACTTTCTAGAGTCTTGTTGTCACTGTGAGGTTGCCAGGCAACCATTAGAGTGTCCCTAAGCTATAACATGTTAATTAGTGAGCTTTAGAGGTGTTGATGGGTGGTAGATTTTGTAGCTTTTGGACAGAGCTGTTTCCTACTGTTTCCAGTATTTTTGATGAGCTAAGTTACTCATCTCCTGGCTCCAAGTTTGCATTAAACGGATAGATATCAGAATCTGAATTGGTTTAATGCTAAGTACGTTTGCACATACAAGGAATTTATCTTTGTGATTGATGCGTAACAATAAGCTTAGTGCAATACTAGAACAAACTAACAAACAAATTAAGAGCACGCTAAAATAAGTGTGTTATTAAAGTGTATATGTAAAGTTAAGAGATGATTAGCATTATTTATCATCTAATTTTAGTCAGCAAGAAAACCCTCAAGAGATTTCTGATTCAACTCAACACTGATTCATTTGTTGTGGTGTTGTAGTATATACTTCCAAACATGTTGTAGCCCCTTTAAGAAGACAACTATTCTAAAAATAATCTTTGGAAAAACAATCCAACGAACAATTAAGGAGGTTTTAATTACTGCACAAACCAAATCTCCGTCACTGTTTTCCATTATTAGCGAAAACCTTGTTAACTAGAGCAGTAATGACTGTTACTCGTGGACACGTGGGCCTTAAAGGTGGCAACACAAGGGGAGTGGAGAACTTATAGACTGGGTCCAAAACTGATCAGTCGTACCATCACAAAAAAAACCATTTTGGTACAGCATCCCTGTTGCACAAGCTTCACTTACCTTTACATGTGCCACCCTTCTCTTGATATCCTGGGTTGCAGAGACATCCACCAATAGGAACCAGCCACTCTCCATCAGCACCGCAGTACATTTTAGGCTCATCTCTCTCTTCTGATTGGTTGACACAAGACCCCCTGACCTCCACTAAGGAAGACGTATCGGCCCCGGTAACAGTGTCAGGAAACGTTGCCAGGTTACGAATGGTGAGCGGGCAGGTTTTGTAGAAAACTCTGACGGAAACCAAAGCGATGCAGGCGCCGACATCCTGAAAGGCCAGGTAGAAACCCTTCCGGGTCGTGACCTTCACGTCTCGCACCTCAGTATTCAGTTTCATGATGCGGTCCCCAACGTCCACCTGGAAGGAAAGAGAATGGAGCTACATTGATGAAATGCAGTAAACTGTGTCAGCCCTTATTTATTTAATTTGCTTGTTCAACCTAAAGTGGGAAGTTTCTATTGAACATGACTGATCTTCACATTTTCAGCATTTGGCTCTCATCCAGATTGACTTCTATTGAGTGCAAAGGTAAAAGAAGCTGTAATGCCAATAATGCCAATATCAGAAGTCATTGTGGAGGACTAGGCGAAAGCACCCAGGCAGCATTTCTAGGACGACAGAATGGACATCCAAGATAAAAGTGCTTTTAAAACAAATAAAAAATTACAGCTAAGTGCCGCAGGTTTTTTTTTTTTTTTTTTCGAGATAAGAGCAAATTAAAGTGAGTGGAGGAGGGAAGATAAAGAACTCAAAGCCTGACTCAGTTGTTCAGTGTTACCTGGGTGAAGCTCTCGTCTGCTGCCACAGTGTCCACCTTAATGAAGCTGCTCTCTTTGATGTAGCTCTCTCTGTCTTCGTTAGACTCGTGGTAGTAGAGATTGAATGTCTCCTACAAGACAAAGGGGACAGAAAAAAAGTCAGACTGAGGCGTCTATTTATCATCGTCAGCGCTCCTCTTTTCTCTTAATATGATAATGAGTCAAAGGGGGGTTTGCGCTTGAATAACCAGCAGCTGTAATATATAATAAAGCACCATTAGCAGCGGCCTGTCCATTTACTGATTAGCATAAAAGTGAACAAGTGAAGGAAGTCAAGTATTTAATGGAAATCCTTGATGTTGATAATCCTTGATTTTGTTAAACTTTCTACTGCACCCAAACCATACAATGATCATCATGCTCTGTCAAGACATTCTTAGTGTGTTTTCTGGTACCTTGCAGGTGCCGGTGACCCCTGGCAGGCTATTACAGTCTCTCAGGGTGAACTTGACTTCGACGTAGACCCGCTGAGCGCCGGACCGAGGGATCCAGTCAGTCCTCAACCAGTTGTTTTGATTGGGCTCTAAGACATTGCACACCTGGTATGTTCTGATGGGGATGTTCTTCTCATCCATTATACTCACCTCTTCCCACTGCAAACAAACACACATGCAAATGTATTATTACATTTGTGAGGACGTTTTGATCATAACATTAAAGACCACCACTTTAAAACTTGTTCTATTAATATCATCAAAACAGATGCTCTATCAAAGTGATCATTAAAAAGTTAATGATCGTCAAAGTTGTGACATTGTTGTGTGGGAAGGCAGTTAAGAGCAGGTCAAAACTTGTTCTTATTCAATAAACACATTTGATGATTAGCTGCCAAGAAGCAATGATAAATTATATTGTCAGAAAATGAAACTTGCGATATAAATAATATATACTGATGTTGTGAAGAGGAATTGAATGTGGAGGCAGCTTGTATTTAAAAGGTTTCTGACTCCAAGGTTTCAGTTGTCAGAGTTTCTGACAAGTACTTGAATGCATCAACAGGTAAGTTGTTTTTTTTAAACTAAGAAGACTAAAAGTCCCTGGTGGCAACTGCAAAAGATTATCCAATTTTGACAAAGAGTAAGCAAAGCTAAATGTTCACAGTGATTATTACAGCAAGTCTCTAAGAGGTGATTTTCATCCAGCACTGGCAAGAACTGAAACCTATGCCAAAACGTATGTTTAACTCTAAACTTAGCTTAACTCTCATTTTGATTCTTAGTAAACAGAAATACTCTTACAGAAGCAGTGACCATAAAAAAATGCTCCCTGTGGAGAAATGATATTGTTTTTCTAACCATTTGAGGATAAATTGGGCTTCACAAATACAGAAAAACAGGATCCAATACATTTCAGGTGCTGGGGCACATCCTGTAATATTTGAAAACATTTATTCTTGCATCAATATTCTGCAGCGGACAGTGGTTCAGATTTGTTGCGACTTCAAGGTTTTTAAAGGAACATTTTCATACAAGAGAAGCATGCTCAACCTTCACTGCACCATCCATCTCACTACAGCCGACTATTTGCCTTGTACTGTGACCCTTCAAATGACCGCTTAGCCTCCCAATTCCAAATTGGCTTTTTATTGCCACTGAATAATAATCTGCTCTAGTGAGAGCTGTATACACACTAAATGTGCCGTGTCGAAAGGGAGAAAAAGAGAGGGAGCGTCAGAGAAACACAGAATCTGTGTGTGTGTTGGGAGGAGGGGGTCTGTGTTTGGGTGTGACTAATTGAGCCTGGTCGATATGTCATCAGGACTGATCTTATTGGTCGATATTGGCTTATTACAAATATACTAATGAATTGAAATTGGTGTATATGTTGGTAGAAACTGCAGTGCAGTAATTGCTCATTTTCATATATATTTGACCTAAACTTTGCATAAATCAAGTTAATTATTTAAATTTTTTTGTATTTGATTATTTAGAATTTTAATTTCCAATTAGGTTTACTGTTGAGCATTTTCTCTCAGCTTGGACTATTAAGTTAAATGTTGAACATTGGCTCATAACAGTATTATCAGATTTTTTATATTCTCAAATTATCGGTATCGGCCTCACAATTCTAGCATCGGTTGGGCTACTTAGTCTGGAACTGTGCACTCCCACAGTACATTAACATAAGAGTGTGTACACATGGTCAAATCTTTGTGTGCTGTTGTATGTTTATATGTGTGTGTCTTTGCAGTGTGTTTGTGTATTAGGATGAAAAAACCCTCATGGGGTATGATGCCTCCTTGTCAAGGTTCTTTTGTCAGCAGACAGAAATCCCAGCTGTCAGAGGTAAAAAAGCTTTGCCCCAACCATACAGAGATGGTGTTTTGTGTGTGCGTATGTGTGTAGCTGAGGGATGCGGAAGATTGGGGGGGGGGCCTGTAATCAAAAGCTCAGTGCGTGCAGACCAGGACCCCGTCAATCAAGCAGCATGTGAGAGAATGAGAGCATGGTGACTGAAGAAATAAGTGTCAAGTTCACCAATAACTCTTAAACCAACAAAGAAGTGAGAGAGACACTGAGCTAAAGGGAATGAGAGAGGAAGAGGAAGGACATAGATGGCAGATCACAATGTTCCAACAACAAAAAGTACAAAAAGATGAGTGGATGCAATACAAAACAGATATCCCTTAGGATTCATCCTGGCAACTGCATGGTAGTAAAAAATCCCCCAAAAAATGACACCCACCACCAAGCTGGTTTATGCCTTTTTTGTGTGCCAAACACGACGCCAGCAATCTCATATTAGCACTTAGGGTTGGTGGAAAAAAAAACAGCACATTTCAAAATCTGTGGGATGATTATTTACAGATTCCAGATCAAGTGTGTACAAGTGTGTGTGTGTGTGTGTGTGTGTGTGTGTGTGTGTGTGTGTGTGTGTGTGTGTGTGTGTGTGTGTGTGTGTGTGTGTGTGAGAGTGAGATAGAGAGAGTGTGGTTGTAAACAGTGTATCTGTAAAAAAGCTCCCACTCACCCCTCCCTCGGAAGGACTGGCAGCCCATTTCAGCTCTCCTGGCACTGTCCTGGTATCCAGCAGGGTCACTAAAATGCACATGCACACATGCAAGTGGTTTAAGGACAAACAGCCTACATTGCAGCAATATTAAATAAAATTCTTCAGCTGTGAGAAATAACTTCAATTTGTTTAGCAATTGGGAGACTTAACCACACCACAAGATAATCACTAAATAAAGTACTAAGTCCTAAGCTTTGGGTCAAAGCATAGAAACGATCATGAAGTCTACCTCTCTTGATTTGCTGTAACTATGTTAATTCTAATGACTGTGTCAATACATTGTATCAGATAAGTCAATTTCAAATTCCAATATTGATTTTATGGCTTCAGATATTACTGCATAACGAAAAAAACAACAACCAGGGATGAGTTTCAAGGTTTAACTGTCATTGAATAAAGGCCTACATGTTTCACACTTACATGTAAACTACCTACAGTGACCATATCATGTGAAAATATCAGAGAAACCAAAGATTTTCGTGTGCGTACTGGAGAGACATAACATGCAGCTTGGAGACAAAACTCCACCAGAAACCAGGAGATATAATAACTGTGAAAATGTCTCCTAATCCACATTTTTATCTGGTTCCAAGTTGCATGCACATTGGTCCTGCTCTTCACCATCCCAGGACGCAGCGGTGTCTCCCAGTTCAGGAACACACACACACACACACACACACACACACACACACAGGCGATCCCCTCCTTACTCACCTTCATTGGGTGGATAAATCCTCGTCCTTGAACTTAAAACCAGTGGTAATATCCAGATGAACGTGGAACATGTTCGCCATAAATCTGCAGCCATGTGTGCCGAGTGAAGCGGCTCCATCCCGGTGGGAAAAGTGTGTGAGAATGAACCCAAGTGTGGAAGCGAGTTGGATGCAGCAGCAGCAGATACTGGGGCGGTCTCTTACTCAGATGCTTCCCCTCACTGCTAATCCAGATGACATGAGCCAAATGGCATACAGTAATGTAATGTGGTCCATATCTACTTAAAGAAAAAGCTAAAAAAAGACCAGGACACACTGAAATGGATTTTTTTTTGGAAATTGTGAATATGATTTGGTGGACTTATATGTAAGCTCTAAGGATTCAAACTGGGGAGCCTGTAAAGTGATGGCACCCATTCCTGCTTAGCTGACTGTATTCACTTTAAATGAAATCATGCTGACATTTCTCTGTTCTTTTCCAGGGAGACACTTTGTGATCTGCTAAACAGCAGCAGGTATAGGACCGGTCAGGACCCCACTTTGAATACACTAATCCAAGGTAAACAGAGGATACAGTTAAATCCTTTACACCTCAGAAATGACATTTACTAGTGATAATAGTGATAGGTGACAGCTGGCATGGGGTCATAAACGTCACATCATCGCGTTAAAAATAAATAAACCAGTCATATGAATACCAAAACATCAATGTGTCACAGTTTCCTGATAAAGGAATCCACTGCTTGGATTTGGTTGCCTTGATAGCAACTGGGGTTGCTGGAAGCTCTTTGTCCTGGGGAACATGGAGAGTGTGACTGCAGCGCCACCTGTTGGTGATTGCTAAGGGAAAGAGGAGAAACCCATAGAAGGATCACAGATCTTTTCCTAGAAGGCTTTTGGATATATTAAGCAAAATACGCGAGTATAAGGAGCTACAATCATTCCCCCAACAACTGGATACAATACAGAAAAGAAGGGCAGAATCATTCTTTTATAATATGACAGTTAGAAACAAAAGGCCCAGGACTATGGCCTCGTGTAGAAGCATGGTGGTGCAGACAAAGAGCCAGCTCATGACCCTTCCTCCTACACTCTCCCTCTCGCAAAGACTCTGGTGAACAATTAAACTCGAGGGAGGCACAGCTTGAAGAAGTTAATATTTTCATTTCATCTGTTGTATGCATATTCCACCACAAAAGGTGGAAGGGAGATGTGCTTCTCTTTGTTTTGTCCTTGTTCAGCACACGCAAAGTTAAGTTCTGATAAACTTTGTTGAAATCGACCAACACAGAGCACTGAGTAGCAACAGTTTGGCTGATTTTGATGTAGAGTGCTTTAAACAGAGAACTATATGTGAGTGCATGTGTGTGTTCCTGCATTTGCATGGATGTGCATGTGTGAGCCTCCATCTAGGCCAGTCTCCATCTCGCTTTGTGTCTTCACAGTTGCTACGCCGAAAGCATCTCGATCTCCTGTAAAGCATCACAATGGACCCAGGAAGAGCATCTGGCGCTTTGAGACGCCAAAAACGATCTCCCCGCTTCGACCTGCCACTCTTACCCCCATCCACCATAATGCCGTTTTCACGTTTCATTCTCCCGCAGCGCCACGACAGACTGCGCAATCACAAAGACCCAATTAGCCAAGAAGGGGATCACGTTTTCGCCTGGGGACCGACGGGCCAATCGCATCGGGTAGTTTTCTGCAAGGGCCTATGGGGCGGCGGTGCAGGTGGGTGGGACATGACTGTGGGGCGGAGGTGACACAATGACATGGATGGAAAGCGGCCTCTTGTTTCTGGTCATTTGTGTCACCAAAGTTTTGATTGATGACCGTCGGGATGTTTTTCCCACTCTCCCCTGAGATTCCCAGCTCTCTGGAGGGGGTTTCCCATTGGGCCTTAGCATCGAACCCCTACTTTAAGTTTGGCCCTTAGCCCTTAACCACACAAAAAACACACATCCACACACACACGCTTTTTGTTCCATTCGGGGCCCCAGATGGCTGCTGCCCACACATCTGTATTGTAAAGCACTAAATATAGGCCCTGTGTCTGTTTTTGTTTCGTATATTCGCACATGTGAACCTGGTTTCATGAACATACAGTGTTTAATAGTGATGAAGAGAACGGAAAGGGCAGAAATAAATAGAGAGAAGTACATACGAAGAAGACAAATGCAAATGCGCGCATGTGTGCAAGAGCGTAAAGAGAAAAAGCCAGAGGGACTGTAGGTGTGTGGGTGGATGAGAGAGATGAACAAAAGAAGCAGAGAAGAGCGATAAGGAGCAGCGAGCAGCCAGTGAGGATTTGATTGGGTGGGTGGGTGGGTGGTGTAGAGGAGGGGGAGGGGGGGGGGAGTGGTTGGGTGTTGAAAAAGGATCTTCCCTCAAAGCCTCACTAAGATATTCCTGGAGTGAGTTAGGTTTTCATTTGGCTTGCAGTACCCACACAGACTGCCTACACCGTACTAGGAGCTCAAACCATTTAATATTCATTCCACTAGGCTGATATTCTCTGGGTTATATGACGGATAATAGTCTGATTTTATTTTAATCTGTGAGGAGTGAGTGTGTTTGGTTGAACTCCCCGGGTCATTAGCATGTCAGAGGCGTTCCGTCGGTACCCAGTTCCCTCCATAACAGCTGCTAGTCTGGCGAATTACTCAATTCATGTGTGTGTGTGTGTGTGTGGATGTGGGTCTGTGTTTATGCATGCGTGTGTTCCGTATAAACAAAGGAATAAGCGAACAGAAGGTTTCATCAAAAACACCAAAACACCAAACGAGTGTGTTGTCGTGCATCATTCGCTCACTTTGATGATTGAAGAAATCTCCATCAGCATCTTGTTTCTGCTCATATACGTGTGTGCGCATGTGTGTGTGCACATGGAGTGTGTTTGTGTGGTGTGTTTGTGTGTGATTGCATAAACATGGTGTCAGAGTGATGAGATGTTCCCTCCATCCATCTGTTCTGCTGGCATATTCATCTTCAGAGGGCTTCTTTACAGGAGAGACTGAAAGAAGAGAGGGCACAAGAAAGACAGATAAACAGTGAGAGTGAGGAGATTCTATGATAATGTTGGTTTTGTCCGTCAGTCACCGGAGCAATAACACACTCTCTGGTCGCCCTGTGGAGCTCCGAGGCCCCATTCATATGTGATCTTTTAACATGTCTGGGAGTTTTAAAGCATCTGTGAGAGGATGTGTGCGAGTGGAGCTGCAGTGTGTCTTTCCTGTGGATGTGGTTACCAGCTTGTGAGTGTGCGTGTGTGCCTTTGTGGACTAGCGAGTGTATGTTTGAGAGTCAGAGACAGATCTCATTGTTCTGTTCCTTCCTTATCTGCCGCCTCGGCGTAGAGCTCGTTCTGGTTCCCCCCTCAGCGATGTGACCCGGCTGTGATACCGCACGCCCTTGTCTTTCGAAGATAACAGACCACCCTAAAAATACTCCTCTTTCTACCACTGTACACTCTTCCCCTCTGTTCTCCTCACCTCTTCTGGCTCACTGTATCCTCCGGAGTCTCCCTGGCCAAGAGTTAGCTCTGCCAGACTAAAATACCTCTGGGCGCTTCCTAATGTCACAGAGGTCCTTTAAGTCTATATTTCCCCCCCTTTTTTGTCTTCTACTACTCATTCTTTCGGAGGCCGTGGATGTTACAGCGTCGGCTCGAACACTAGAAGTGCAATTCAGACTGTTACATCACAAGTTGTCTTATAAATTTCCACAATAATTCCTCATCCCCCCCGCAGCTACTTCAGTCACCCACACTCTGGACACACAGGGCAGATGGGATGTAGGAGGAGACGGCGAGGACAGAATCTGCCAGGCTCACATAATTATACATCAAGTAATTGAACATAACTCCTCAATAAAATATTGAAGAGTGCATTGTTTTCCGTGGCTCACGGGTTTGACAGTCTGGAACAATGCTAATTATGATAAACTACGCATCTTTTTGAAGATCATGCTACAGCCAAGTGCTTAGAGAGTGTTTGAATCTTTCCGCTGCCTAAACTCTCCTCTGTTGTGAAGGGCTTTTAAGGATACTGACAATGCCCCTCTCTGTTGTTGTGAGGAAGTTTTTGGCTAATTTAAAACACTTTTATTCCAAGCTCCTTTGCCACATTTGACATTTGGGGTTAGAAAGCTGTTGTTTTTGTTCTATTTGTGTGTGCCTGTGTGTGTGTGTGTGTGTGTGTGTGTGTGTGTGTGTGTGTGTGTGTGTGTGTGTGTGTGTGTGTGTGTGTGTGTGTGTGTGTGTGTGTGTGTGTGTGTGCGCGCATCCTCGCCTTTCTTTTGGCCCAAACCCACGCAGGTGACCAGAGGGGGCCTTGTGTGGGTGGACAACTCAATGGTGACCCCCTCTCTTCACCCTCACCCTCCCTCCCTCCCCTTCCCTCTTTTCTTGCCCTCCTTCCACCAGTCCAAAAAGAAAGAGAGAGGGGGCCCAGGAGGAGAAAAAGTCCATCTTAAACCTACCCTCAAGCAAACGCACTGGCCAAAATTCTGCAATCGCCAAAATCAGAGCATTTATCATTGAGAAAATGTTATTAGAATGCTTGTTGGCCTTTGATCATGAGCCAGTAGCTTCTGTAGAGATGATACAAAGCATGAAAAGTGGTTGCAAGGAGTTTCTTGTGAACTAGTGCTGGAACAAGTAAACAGAACATAAACCAATTACTATTTTGATAAGACATTAACTGTTGAAGCTGCGCTACTTAATATGTTTTTATTGTAACAATAGGTCAAATGTCCGATCTGTAAGGAGTCGCTTGTGGTTACAAACCGACAGAATTATCTCCGAACTCTGCAGTCCCCCTCAGCTCAGGGGAGTTTTTGAATGAATGCTAATGATGATGTTTAGTTGGCAACAATTTGCTAACATGGTAGCCAATCAAGATGATATTGTAATAATGATTGTTGGTGTGTTTACAGCTTGTTACACTGCCCAAAGTGTCATTTAGGAAGTTAAGATAATAAAAAATCTCTGGATATGGTTTCTCAGATGTCAGGGTTTACTGCTTCTCTCTTTTAAAAATATCTCTTATAATACATATTAATATATATTAAAACGTTTTATCATTGAGTAACTTGTGATATGCCTTTTTAGGTATTAATTATTTTTATACTTTTTTGCAACTAATGATTGTTTTCAACATTGGATAGTCTGCCAGTTATTTCCCAAGGATACATTTTCAAAAAGTTAGTTTTGATTGTTTACATAGAAGTCTGAGACTGACACAGAGGAAAGCAGTGAGTTTTCACATTATAGAAAGCTAAAAACTGAATTATTGTTTCATACAAATACTAAAACCATTTACAGATCATTATAAAATGATTCCCAATACATTTTTTGTGATTGTCTCGTCTAAAATGATTAATTGTGTGATCAAAAACCAAATCAATAAATCAATAATGAAAGTAACCATTTGAAGCAGCGCTGCAACCTCACAGGAACGTGTGTCTTTCAGTGAGGAAACTCAAGATGACGATAAGAGGCTGTGTTTTACGGAGGATTAGCGAGGATTAAGCTGTCAAACCAGACGACCGTCCAGTTTATCATGTTAAAGGTCACACAAACAAAAGCACAAACAAACACACACTCGGACTATGGATTAGAAGTCAGGATGTACACTGACATTAGTGTGCAGCAGTGCTAGGACCTATTCTACGGTTTAAGAAAGAATGAGCTCGATTTACATTTCACATATAACTAGCATTCCCTACTGATGTTTTGACAGATATTCAAGTTGTGTGTGACTTTCACTTCACATCCATCTACCATAACAACACTGCCCCCCAATGGATAAAGGTAGCACAAACTGCTGCAGGACACCATCAGATGTGGCATGAGTGTGTGTGATGTGCTAAATTGAGAAGTGTGGGCCTGACCGGCAAGTGGGAGGACAGAGGAGGTTTTACGGAGGGCACAAGTTAGGCAAGTCATGACGAGAACATAATGAGTCATGGTTTCTGAAACTGTCACGAAATGACAAATCTCAGAGCACTTAAATAGGCTTAGTAGATCAGACGAGGCGATGCCTGTAACAGACAAAAACATAACTCAAGTGTGACTGTATAGAAGTGATAAATAGTCTAATCTGACAAATCCATCAGCACACAGACGATAATAAAGCTACAAGGGTGTGTTCCCTCATCACGGTAATTTTCATTGAAGGACATGCATTATAAACATTGTTACATAAACACAATAGCAGCAGTACATTTTCAACACAACTCATTTTGTTCCTATCTATTTCATTTTCATGGAATCTTAAAGATCATTAAATTAGAGTCTAAGAGAGAAAAGTTACTGGGGTGTTGAGTCATTCTACTTAATGTCTGTGGGCAAAGGAGATGAAAAATAAACAAATATACACACGTATTAATCATGGCTACATGTGGTGAGACTTGTACTCGGCTGTCGGCATGGTTTCCAGCATCCGCTTTTCTGAAGTGCCCCTGAGCAAGACACGCTGAATCCCCATCAGCTGAAGCGTTCCTAATCTGTTGCTGGCCTTCACACTCTTGGATTCCTTGTGAAAAGGGCAACAAAAAAAATTCTACTTCGGTTGTGATTCACTCTGAATAGCGTACAAAGAAAATATTTTGCCACAGTCTAGTTGTAGTGTTTATGTTATGGCTGGAAAAACATCCGGACCCGATCACATACTGTATATTGTCTAAATGAGGTAGCAGAAAGCTCCTGGTGACGGTACAGCATTCATGAAGCGAAGGAGTTGTTGATTTATTTGATAGTCGTTTAAAGCTTGTACATGTTGTTTTTGAGATGTACAGTACACTATAGAACGTTTACAACTTGACGATGTTGTGCCTATCTAGGTCAGCTGAGCTAGATTTGGGGTTGTCAGCTTTCTGCACACTAAATAGGTCATGCTAACGAAGAAAGGGAACAAGCCTCTCATTCTCCATCAGTTCTCACCACATAACAATCTTGAGATTGTTGATTATGTTAAACACCCTGGCTCCAGCTTTAAGGCACACTGTCAAATTATGACAATGGATATTACAGTCATTTTTGTCAACACTGGAAAATATGTGAAGCAAGACCAAGGCAATATTTTGTGAAACAAATTCCATTTAAGCGCAATTATGCAGGCGTATGCACTGAGACCTAAATATGCAGCAATATGCTGTAGCTTTGGAGAAAACTAAATGAAGGGAAGTAAACATGATGATAAGAATCTGCTGTGCTGTGTATGAAGAACTTCACAGCACGATTATGAACCGAAAAATGCATAAATATAGATGAAAGCCCAAGGAAATTGTACGAATGTAATGCATCGGTGCAATAGTTTCTCTCAACTGCCCACATAAACAAATCTGGGTGCTGCACAATGGCATAGTCGAGGTTTAATTGTTATGATCAAAGTGCAACGTGTGCAACTTTGGTTGCGATGCTGCAATAGTGGGTTTCCTGTCCCCAATTTAGAAGCCACAGGTTACAAAAACACGAGTAATACTATAAGTATATATATAAGTAAAGAGGTTATGCACTCAATAAGTTCTCTACTGGTTCTTGGCATTGTTAGCATGGCTCCAAGAGGCATGATCGCCGTGACAACCGTTCTCCTCTGCTTCATACTGGGCTTGCTCGGCCCGGCTCCAGCTGCCCGTAAGTTTATTTCACCACATTTCACTACTTTTATATCAGATAAAAAATACAGCAAATATTACATTAGGACTCTATAACTCTTAACTAATCAGTTAATAATGTGGTGTGTGTGTTTGTGTGTGCGCGCAGTGGGTTCCCAGATGGGTAAAGCCTGTTGCACCAGATACAACAGGAAGCCAGTGCCCTTCCAGCGCATAAAGGGCTACAGAGAACAAACCACCAAGGAAAACTGCCGCATCGAGGCGATCATGTAAGACCGTCTCCTACTGGACCGTGAGAACTCCAACCCTGGCTCAATCTGAACCGGTTTGACAATGAAATTTGAATATCATTGCCAAACCATTATGAGAAGGGGTTGTTGAAGACTAACTGATTGTATTGATTGTATTAATTCCAAAAATGTTCAAAAGACACTGGTAATTGTTTTTTGGAAAGCAATACTGATGTTGTTTCTGCAGAATTTATTGCCATGAAAATAAGCCATTTGATCTAGTCTACCACAATATTTTACTGTCAAAACTAATTACTGTGGATTTCAGGACTCTAAAAAGGCAGCTGTTTGATCTGCTCCATAAACCATGTTCATAAATGATTTGTATGCAAGCTGTCTAGGCTTTAAGATTGAAAAAATCCAATTACACAACTGCGCCGGGTATCAAACCTCAATACTTTTTGGATACCGATCGAGCAGTGACTGATTTTAAATTTAAAGTTCCTGCAAAGCAACACTGTGTTAAAGTATAAAGTAATTATGCATTAAATAAACCCAAAAGGATTTTGTAGAAAACTTGTTAGCTTTTCTTAAAACAAGTTATTAAAAACATGTTGTTTTAGAATTAGGACTGGAACTCAGGTATCAAATATACTATACACTGAATTACAATATACTGTACTGCTCTCTATGTGTGTCTGATAATGCTTCTTACTATTGCAGTTTCTACACGGTTAAGAAGAATGAGATATGTGCAACACGCAAAGATGAGTGGGTGAGGAAGATTCTAGAATTACTCAGGTATGAGACTCCTACTCACTTTTAAATACCAACTATTTTCAATTTGATATAGACCTTGAAATCAGGACAAGCTTTGTGTGTGAAACAGGGTGTTTCTTTGTTTTGGGAGCATTGTGAGTAAAAACTTCTATTTCTATACAGTTCAAAACTGATGAAGATGTCGATGACCGGCTCTGCTGCAGGTGAAAAGGAGTAAAACCGTCATTCAATGATGGAAGTGAATCTTTCATCAGTACCACAGAAACCTTCCCGAACAGCACTGAAAGGTTCTATTAGCAAATATCGTGTTTTGGTCATTGGAATTAAATAATTTGTGTTAAAGAAATGCTAATTTGAGAGAAGGTTTTAGAGAAATGTAACCATAATCCAGTCATGTTGGGAATTTTATTTCTGAAAATAAAAAAATGCTTATGACTTTTACTTGCCTGCTGAACTCGTAATCATGATCTAAGGCCAACCTGAGAAGAACAGCTTTGAGACTATGGATGTAGATTATGTGTTTAGCCGCTTAGCAAATGTTAACATGAACATCTCTGTTTTTAAATCATGCTTTTGTGACTTTGCTGTTTCATTGCCTGCTATGAATCTGCTTTATATTCAAGTTAATGTGCTAAAACATGCCAATAGCTATTCTCACAAACAAATAAATGTATTTTATAATACTCCAACATTGTTTCCCACGGTCATTTAACTAAACTACAACATACAAGTGTAAATTCCAATGTAGTTACGGATAATATACTCTTTAAATTAATTTCAACATGATTAAAAATGGTATAAATGTTTAGCAAAAGTGCTTTAAACCATCAGGTAGCATTTACTAGCCTGACTCTGGATGAGAACACCCTTTAACACCATTAAAAGGTTTATTTTCTAGTTAGAGAGCCCTCAACTGAGTAGCCTGCTGCTCTGCATGTTGTATGATCTAGTGGAGTGACATATGCGCCTGGTGTGCTTAGAAAAGGATGCTGCCAGCACATCTATACTTTTGCTCTGGTTTATGCTTTGAGATGCTTGTTTAAGAAAGGAGATGCACTTATGACTTCTGGTGACTAGTAGTTCTCTTGAATACCTATGTTGAATACACTTCCTGTAAGTCGCTTTGGATAAAAGCGTCTGCTAAATGACTGTAATGTAATGTAATGTAATGTAATCTGCTCGAAGGTGTCTGAAAACTTTTTGATGAGCTGTCCGGCCCGCCGAGCTCATACGAATGCATGACTTGACTGACAGGGAGGCAGTCTCTGGTGCTATTTCAGATCAGCACCCCAAGGGGTTGATGTCCAGTCAGACAAGGTGACTCCCTCAATGACACGCTCTTCTTATCTGAACTGTCCTGAAGTCATTTCACCTCCCCACTAGATGGCAGAATTGATCTGTAAAAAGCTAAATCATGAGGTCTTGACACCGCTACCGTTGATTTCCAATATCACCAAATAAGAACGACACGTGTGGATGGCGGACAAGAACATTTATTTTGACTTTGGCAAACAAAAGACCTCTTAGTTGCTTTGCTTTGGATGTTTCTTTTATCTCTGCTAAGCCTTATGTTAGCTGAAGAAATGTCACAGACAGGACATTTTAAGAAAATGGAAAGACACAAATAGCACTACTAATAAATATTAAATATTACAGGATTAGCATTTTAAATATGTTTAAATATATTTGATAAAATGTGCTATAGATATAAGATTTCTAGGGGCTGGAGGTTGTATGAGCAGGAGTAGTGTTCTTCATTGCTCTGCGGATCTGCCTGTAAGACACAAACAGGAGATAACAGGTTATTTAAGAGTTTAGTGCTGCCACTAATCATACGTGATGCATCACATCTGGAGTAACCAACTAGCAGAAATGGTCTAAACTGGAGACTTTCAAATATTACTTACTCAAGCTCCCTGATCTTCTGAACAACCCAATCTCTCATCAAGTGGCTGCAGTGTTCTCCCTCTGTGGTCTGAAATCTTTGAAAAAAAAAAAAAAAGAAATGCTCAATTACAATCTCCAAATCCATCTTCACCAAGAACTTTTCAACCGTTTTGATCATCCCTCTCTGTTATTTAAAATAAGGAGGCGATTCTTACATAACTGCGCGGACACATGGGAGGTTCTTCCTCTGGATCCTGTAGCCCAAGATGGGAGCAGTGACATTCGCGGCACTGACCTTAGTGCAGCACTTGATTATCTTCATTTCTGTTTTTCAGAAAACAAACAAAGGATGGGTTATTATCAGCCCACATTTCTTACATTTGCAGCATGAAATATGAATATTTATTGACTACATTTTCATCAGAAGTCAACTGTGCATGGCAAGGAACTAGTTCTTATATGTACTTTAGCTATCCTGGAGCAGGCTAGTTGTGTAAAGTGGTGCAGGATCTCTGATAGGTGACTTACCAGGTGCCGATGCCGCAATTGCCACAACCCCAGCGAGGAGAGCCAGGCATGCCAGTCTTCTGATGCACAACTGCATGGTTACTGCGTGAGATGTTCCAGAGGTTCTGTGCAGCAGCTGGTTGTTTGATCTGGCTGAAGGAGGCAACTGATCTCCTCTTACCAGACCTCTGATTTTATACCGTAAAAAGAGGAACCAGGGAAACCTAACCGGATGAATTCTTTCTGAGGGCTTTCTACGTATTGTGTGAGTATGAGGGTGGTTGATGCACTTGGGTGATGCTGTAGTCCATCGTTTCCTTTTTTTGTGATTTCATCATGACATTGACTGAGCTGACTAAGACATTTACTCAGATTAAGGCTAGAGTGCAGCCATTTTTTTCTTTTTATCACTTTTTTCCACTACTTCTATTACTATTCGTAACTAACAGTTAAATTAAATGGTTATTTAACAAATTAAAAATTAATATAGCACACTTTCAGCAGGTTTAGTCTATCTTTTTTTCGTACTATGTTCGTGTCTGTTTTCTCTGGGTGTTTCTTCCCGCAGGCCTCAAAACTTGCATATTATGATTAAGGTAAATTGGGATTTTTTTGCGTGTTCATGGCAACGTGAGTATTAACGTCTCTATAAATGTTAGCTCCGTAACAAATCGGGGGATCCTGTCCACTTTGTTTCCAATCTCTGACACAAACCAGGGCTCTGAAAAAGGTAAACTAGTATAGAGTAGGATACATACATTGAATGGATGGATGGGAATTGATATAATTCTAAATGAAAAGTTAACAAACTAGTTCACTATGATCCCTCTTTCTTATGGGATGTTAAATGATTGTCTTTTCAAATTGTGCTGATTTCAGCAATAATGTAAAGGCAGCATCATGTGCTGGTCACTCTACTCAAAGAGTCATCTTTCTCTCTTTCTATCCCTCCTTTTTCTCTTTTGCAGGCAGTCATGGTCAGTACAGGGGCAAGAAAAGGGAAGGAAGCAGATCCCAGACTTTCCACCGCAAATCCCCGATCGTCCTCCACCCAGATTTGGTCATTTGCACTTCCGCTCTTTGAGTTTCAAGTCTCAACATGTATCCACACAATTCAGACAGTGTAAAAGATAAAAATACTTTGCAAGTAGAAATGCATTCCTTTATAAATTGAATATCTGATTTAGCACAAACCAAGTGGAGAGTTTTTTTCACTTATTTGTAGGTCAATAAAAGCCGCCAAATAACCAAAAAGACTAAGAATTTGGTTCCTGCTGCCAGTAAAACTAGGTTGCCAGTTGTCCAACAAGAAACAAGTTGGTTCCAAATGGAAAGCAAATAAAGTTCTGACTGGCCTTTATTTGCTTTACATTGTCATTCATATTTATTGAATGTTTTACATTTACGCTTGCTATATAGATTTTATGTTTTTATATCACTTAATGTAAAGGGGCAGTAATTCATCTATAATGGTATGTAGCCTACTTTACCAGAAAAACAGTATTTGAGCCCAAGGACAGATTATAGAACCACCAGTGATCATTTTTCAGTGATTTCAGTGACTCAAAAAACACTTTAACTCACAGTAAAAAATGGCACCAAAAAGTAAGGAACCTGGGGATTAATTGTGTTGCTGTTCCAATATCAAGACTTTTAGCAATGAATTAAAAAACAAGCCCTCATGAGGCCGAACGCTTAGTTTCTCAAGAAAGCCATGTCTGGGTCCTATTCTCCCACTATGGAGACAGTATTTGTGATTCATTTTGCAGAAGCTTGCAGGGGTGTCTGCTTTGCAAAGGAAAAGATTGTTTGATAACTAAGAAAAAACAAAAAAAAGAATTCCCCACATAGTTTACGTGTAGGATTAACATTTCTCAGACAGTGTTTTAGATTATCTGGTAACACAGCAGACCTTAATATGAGGCCTAAAGGCTTACTGATAAATTCCACGTTCGCTAGTCTGTGAGGGACCGTACACGTAGTAAGTGCGCTGACTGTGGATGTTACAGTTTCGTTCAACACTCCAGTCAAGCAGAAGATGACAAAGTCGACGCCTGTTCTGAAGAGAGGTTGTGCGGGGAGATCGGCTGTTACCCACGTTAATATAATTTGTCTTTATAGAATACAAAGACAGCCAAATGGCGTTCTGGCAAATATTGTTTTGGTGCATTATAGCTAACATTATAGCTAACAACTGTAATGGGAAATGCGCATGAGTGGAAGACCTGATCAAAGCGGACCCTCCATCATAGTTTGAGCAAAACCACGCTAGGTTTACAGGACTAACACTGTGGATTTTGTGCATGTTACAAACGGAGACAAGCAAGCTAGTTCGGTAGAGCAAATATTCATTATAACAAAAAAGTCTAGTCCAGACATTCTATTTATCAGTTCCCCTTAATAGTTTTAACATCTCTGAATCACAGCAGCGGGTGAGAAAATCATTGCCATTGTTATCAATCAACAATCCTAACTAACCTTTCAAATAAAGAGCATTATAATCTTTGAACAAGAAGTCTTCAGAAAGTTAGCACTGATCCCTAATCTGCACTTCCTCACCTTTGTAGTGTGTATTTCACTTGGTTTATGTCTCTCAAAACTATTATATCAAATGCTGCATGTATTACAGAAGGACTCTTTTTATTATTTAATGTTTTTGTAATTAATATGCTTGATGATAACATAACAGTAAAGCAACATGAAAATGAGGATGGAAAACTGCATGTATTAATGGTTTGTAGTTACCTGTCTTAAACAGTAGATGGTTAATACCACAAAGCAGCAGTGTCAGCGGATATTAAATGACTGAGGCATGTATTTACTGGATTCAGTGAATGAAACGTCAGAATTCCTTTTTAATGAAAAGCAGAAATGTTTTCTCAAAATGAGGAAGGAAGCATGAGCAGTGTGATCGGCCTCGCTAAAATGAAGATCAAATTGCGAAACATTTGCACTTTCTTAATGGAAAAAGAAAGTTCTCCTTTTTTATGAGCCTCATTCACAAATTCTTATTTTACATCATGGCTATAAATCTAAAAGATTAAATCAAGACTGTAACTGTGATTGTGTCTCACTTATTCTTCTCTCGTATCATTATCTCTATGGGCTCCAAATGAGAGAACAATGTAGTACAATACTTAGTAGAACAATCTTAAAGTGAATCAGTGTCCTGCAGACCTCAGCACTCTACGGCACAACTAAGTGATACATCATTGATTATTCCTAAATCATAATAACTGACTTTCAGTGAGGAAGGACAGGACAGTCAATTAAACATAATGGACCCATCTAAAAAATTCCACTTACATTGTCATTTTTATAAAGTGACGGGGCAACAGCTTCATCAGAGCTTATTGACGACAAGATGAGTTGGTGGCTGCAGGGGAGTTGAATTTCTGATCTCTATCTTCTTCTATTTTCATATATATAATCTCAGTTTGCTACAACACTGATTCTCATGAGTGATAATCCACTCTGTGCTCTGCATTATGATATTAAATAGCCTTTGTCTCATTTGAATAAGAGATAGAGACTCATTTACCAAAGTGAAAGTGACCAACGCTGTCTGTGCTGTCTCTCTACAAGCTGGTGATGTATTACTTATTAAGGAATGTGTTGGAGGCAAGTGAAACTTTCATACATCTCTATCAACGTTATACAAGGATGAAAGTGAGAAAACCACAATCTACTGCTTATGAAAATAGCAACACAATGGATGCTCAAAAAAGGTTGTAAAAGTCAAAAAACAAAACAATTAAAGTTCAAATTAAATGAGAGAATATATTGTTTTGTCATTGCAATTACAAAAAGGATTTTTATACCTGTTTTTTAATCTGCTACTATGGTTTAGGTTTGGCTTGATTTAGGTGCAATTACTACATGACAAAGCTGCAATAGGCTGTTAAAGGTTCAGCTTTGTTCACCAGCTAGTCGCTATCTGTGTCTGTGAACAGGGGGATTTTTTGAACTTTTTTTTGTTGTTGCTGAAAACAGCTGCCTGTTCCACCCAAACAAACGCTATGAGAGTGGTGAGACTGAACTATAACAGTAAAGTTGCAGGAATGAGAGCCAAGTAATGAGCTGAAACTCACTATAAAGCTACGTTATACAGAGACAATTTGCAGATTCAGGTGATGATTTCCTTAGGTTCATCACATCAAGCATTTTGTCACATTTTTTCACACCGTCATTTGATACAACCCTATAATAAATATATTGCTTAAAGCCACTGAAAGATTAGGGAAATCCTTAAATTCATGGTTAAAAGAAACTAATAAATAAATGAAAGCACCTTAATTGAAATCACCCTTTTTTTCAATAAAATAAAAACATAGGCCTTAAAGTGAAAAAAATTAACAAAAAAAGTCCCTTAGGTCAGAATCTAAATTAATTAAAAGTTCAAACACCAAACAAAAAGAAAATAAATTGTACGTCCTCTAATTAACACGACCCACACAGATGTGTTTATTTTCATTCATTTTAGTTGTAAGTGGAGTTTACTTCAGTTTAATACATAATTGAATATCATTTTAAGTGAAGAATCGTGTATCACGGTCCAAATCCTGGGAGGGTCCTTCTTTCCTTCATCATGTGTCGGTCAGCATCTTTTGGGCCCCCACACAGATTGACTATGAAAAAACACCATACATCAGGCAAAATATCCAGCAGGTACAGCCAGGGTTCATTTTTACCGTATGAATATTAAATGACAAAATCATGAATCTATCCTATAACCCTATAACATTGCTTTTTAGCTTTAAACTGAAATGCAGCGGGCATTTCTGCTAGTAAAAAGCACATTCACTTAAAAAAGTGTTTTTTTGTCACATATATCACAACTCTTCTGCTGTTATTTTCCTCATCACAGTCATGGAAATAGACCTAGCACTAACCAGCTAGCTAACAACATGCTAACATCAGCGCAGAAAAGATACTCACCACATAATGTTTTCATCGATAACATGATGAATTAGCTAAAATCTTCTTATGAACCACATTATCCCAAAAACTTAATGCACTTTGTCCTCATTAACTTTTTCGTATACTATTTTAGCTAACTTGCACTTATTGGTTTTCTTCCCTTCTATTGACTGACGCCTGTGAATTAGGTAGCACCCTCTGATGGACATTTAGGAAACCTGCAATCATGTCATGTACAGTGATATAAACTCATATAAATAGAGTAAAATGTAAATGTTCAAACCTTTACTTTATCAAATGTATGGAGGTTGCATAGGTGTAACTCATTATCACTATCTTTACACTTTGGTGTAAGAAGCGGTTAAAGTGGTTCGTCTTCCTTACAGCCATTTTAATGATGATAAGTATTGAGTTAATTAAGTATTGTGTCATTTTCCCTGATGTTTTTGAGGAAAGATGGTCCATCCTTATCCTTTCAGTTCTACCTGATGTTGTTACAGGTTTTTTTTGACTTTGCTGTGTTTAGGGATGTATTTACCATGCACATAGTATCGCTCAAGAAGCTGACCAGCACATGGGCAGCCGTGAATAAGCGACTGTGGACACTCCAACTTAAAGCTGTCGACACAAGGGTCCTTGCTGCCATGCTTACCCTCATGTGGGTTTCAGCGGAAACAGGGTTTGATGTATCCGTTCATGTATGTGCAAATGGAGAGCAGCATAGAGGTTCTTTTATCTCCCCCTGCATGCACTGTGGTTACAGAAATGTGTATGCCAGTGTCAGTAGCAGAAGGACTCAAACCCTTAAGAACCTGTAGAAACCAAGCAGTAGAAAGATTCAGTGTTACAGTAGAATGTGACCAAATGAACCCTGACCTTTGCAGTGACATTCAAGGATTAATGTCAAAAAACAAGAACACAAATATGTGTGTCTTTGTTTTCCAGGATATATTGAGTCCAACAGGTTATCACTGCATCTATTCTTATTTTTTCCAAACCTAACAAACAAAGAATTTGTACAGTTTATACTGACCAACTATCACATGTCAAAGCAATCTGAAAAACTGGTCAGTGTATAAAAAGCGCCTATAATTGGGCTTTTATCACCTTTAAAATGAATGAAGGGAAGCAGAGAAAGTGTTTCACTCATTGATATCACAAACCACGTGGATGAAGATCTAGTGCTTGATACCGTAGTATTTTCCATATAATTATTTGAATTGTAAATACTATTATAAGACATGCAAAGACCACAATCCCCCCCGTGGAACATGTTTTGGCACCCTCAGACCACCAGTAATGAGTCGAGGGGCGAGGGCCACACCGGTGAGCCACTGCGGGAGGAAATGTGTACTCTACTTTCCAGCCATGTGTGTGCGTATCTGTGGGTGCAGCATGCTCTACTTTCAGGTTGCAGAAATGCAAGTGTTGACTGTGTTGGTGGGCTTAAAAAGGGCTTGCAGAGCACACACAAGCATCACATCTATTTTAGTCAGACACAAGCCATGAAAAGTCTTGCTTTTGTCTCGCTTCTTCTTGTAACCATCATGGTGTCCACAGCCTCAGCTCAAGGTAAGAACAATGTGAAAGATTTTTGTGCTTTTTGCATTTATTTAATATGATATGATTTATTATTTTTTATTATTATGGAAAACATGATGTCGATAAGAATGGAGTCTTGTGTCTTTATTCAAAGGTGGGATAGCCAGCTGTTGTCGAAAACTTTCAACCACTCAAGTCTACCGAGTCCACCTGAAGAGTTACTACAAACAATCTACAACGGCTTGCCCTCTACACGCAGTAGTGTAAGTCATCCAGTCTGTTCAAAGTCGGATTAATGTGCATTGTTTCTCAAAGTTTAATACATGTATACTGTGGTGCATTGTATTTCAGAATAAACCACAATAATTCAAGATCTTCTCTTCAAAACTATTGCAACATGTTACTGAATGTGTAATTTCTTTGTTGTGATTTTCAATAGATTTACAACGCTGAAAGGCAAAAGGATCTGCTCTGACCCCAGAACGTGTGGACGAAGACCAGCATGGCCTACCTCGACGGAAAGAACTGGCAAATCCAACATGCTACCTTACCCAAACACCATCGCTCACACAATTTAAACTAAAACTAAAAAGCCATCGCTCCCGATTTCTCCTCCACCTTTTAATTCTTTTTTTTGAATGTTTTCATATTTACTGCAAAGTCCTTTCCTCATTTTAGTTACGTGAAATGGGATATTGTAGTTGCCTTTTTGTGTGTAATTTTTAATTATATGTTTGTTTGATGACTGTAAATATGTAAATTATATTTTAATTATGGAATGATTCTGAGTGATTTATCTAATAAAAATGATCACAATGTCATGGCTAAGTTTTGGTGATTATGTGTAATGACAGGTTACTGTCTTTGCGTGTGTATGGACGAAAGCTACAATCCGTATCTTAGCATATAGAGGCATCTTCTTCTCATCGCCTTAACATATCTATTTTTGCGCTTCATTCACCAAAAATAGGCCACAAAACATAAATATTAGACATGGTAACATAGTTGAGTCTTTGGGCAGTCCCACTCCAAAGAGGAGTATGCAGTAAAGTATATTCAGAGCTTTTACTACTGTAAAGTAAAAGTAGGAATACCGGACTGTTAAGAATACCCCAAATATTCTTGCTTCATTATATTATTCCAATAATGCACATTGTTATCAGAAAGTATTATCAGCAATATCTAGCCCTTTAAGGTATTATAAGTAAAAGCACCAAATGCAGAATAATGTCCCCTGTGTCTATTTCACTATTACAACTTACATTATTAGTACATGTGTAATTAGCATGTTACTATTATCGAGGTGGAGCTAATTTTAAATATTTATTTATATATATATCATATTAATATATTACAATGCATCTAAGTTTTGTTTGTAAAAGTTATAAATATAACTTTATACACATATATAGTAAAATATAGTAAGTTAAGTTCACTCAGTTAAGTAATTAGTATTCTTAGTTACACATTTACAAGAGAAAAATGCAGTTAGGGGGTCTTTCTTTGGTCTCTCGCTCTCTCTCTCTCTCTCTCTGTCTATATATATATATATATATATATATATATATATATATATATATATATATGGTGTCTTGTAAACCCATGAGGGTTGGGCACGTTTTTGTGCATGACACGAAAATAAAAAAATATTATCTATCTATCTATCTATCTATCTATCTATCTATCTATCTATCTATCTATATATATATATATATATATATATATATATATATATATATATATATATATATATATATGATATGGTATAAGGATCTTTCTGTGCTCTCATGAAACTGCAAAGCCCAACCCCAACTTTCTATAATCAAAAGTCTATTTTAAGCATGGTCTATGGACCATGGATGAGTCATTCACAGTGAACTCAGTTTAATAATTTTCACCCATTCTGGTGGCTGCCATGTTCCACCTTCACTCATTGTAATGGTATGACACGGTGGGCTTCGGGTTGACCAGGTGGAAGATTTAGGGGCTTTCAGTTAACATTTTTCCATCATCTGGTGGCCCCTAACACAATGAACAAAAAGGCAACAACCAAATTGTTGCTATGCGTGGGAGGAAAGAGAAAGTACAGCTTGGTCTCAGTGTGCTAAGGCTGGAGGTTTGAGGGGCTGAGAAGGAAGAGTTTTTGAGGTAAATGCAACATTTGCTCGAACCACTATGCAACGGGTTTTCCCCACCTCTCGCCTTAACTAGTGGCCCACCATTGTTGCCACGTGTATGACTGAGCTGCTCGAGCAGTTACCTCCACTATGACTAAATACAAGTGTAAATGTAAGTGTGAATGTTTAATCAGTTTGATATAAACGGCTATAAAACTATTGGTGTCGAGGCTTGTGTTAATGTTAGTACCATTATTGTGTCATGTGGGCTGGAATATTCATATATGCTTACAGTGCGTGTGTGTGCGTGTGTGTGTGTGTGTGTGTGTGTGTGTGTGTGTGTGTGTGTGTGTGTGTGTGTGTGTGTGTGTGTGTGTGTGTGTGTGTGTGTGTAAAGTGGTAGGAAGATGACAATGAATACATTCCTAACCCCAGTGAGTTGGATCCAGTCTGATGTTGCGTGGAGCCAAAAAAAGGCAGTGCAAGATTGACTTTCCTCCTGATGGGTTAACCACAAAACGCCTCTCCAGTACACACACATGTATAACACACACACACACACACGCTTACAAGTCATGTCACAAAATGAAAGTTGAACATTGCATGAACACATTTTCCAGTCCGAGAAATCTTTTTGTTCTCAGTGAACTATTGGCCCAGCCTCAATACATGGCTCTTCCTAGTATGTTGTATCAGCAGGGGGCTTGGCCCGGGGTTTATCTTTTCAATTCAATTCAAATTTATTAATTTAGCCCAATACCACAAATCACAAATTTGCCTCAGAGGGCTGTACAATACACGGCATCCTATGTCCTTAGACCCCGCATCGGAAAAGGAACCTCAGGCAATCAACTGAGGGGTGATATCTCTCCCAGGATGGACAGAAGTGCAAAGATGACACGTGTACAGATCAAACAACTTAATTTAACTACAATATCAATCCATATGACAGAAAATATACATTTAATGAGAGCATTAATAGCAGTGGGCTGCACGGTGGTGTAGTGGTTAGCACTGTCGCCTCACAGCAAGAGGGGCCCGGGTTCAATTCCCGGGCTAGACAACCTTCTGTGTGGAGTTTGCATGTTCTCCCCGTGTCAGCGTGGGTTCTCTCCGGGTTCTCCGGCTTCCTCCCACAGTCCAAAGACATGCAGCTAAGGTTAATTGATGACTCTGAAATTGCCCGTAGGTGTGAATGTGAGCGTGAATGGTTGTCTGTCTATATATGTCTGCCCTGTGATAGGCTGGGATCGACCCTTAACTGGATAAGCGGTAACGGAAGATGGATTAATAGCAGTGATAATAATGGAATTATGACTAATACTAATAATGAGTCATATTTCTATTATGACTAATAGAAACATATGACTAATAGAAGAATCTGTCCATAATTCCTCCATAATGTATCACGGTTCTCCCTCGGATTAACTTTAATGCTGCTCCATCTTCCTTTGAATGTAAATAGGAATTAAAACAAATTTTGACTGACATTTTCCCCGTTATCGATTGATCTTATTAATTGGATTAGATGAGAATGCAGAAATGTTTGCTCATTCAAAGTTTCAACTCCAAGGGCCACCAATCTCCACAAATCTTACGCATGAGTCTTTAAACCTGAATTCATTGTTTTGTTGTCTTTTTCAACATAGGGAGCAGCACAACAAGCTGTAAAAACCACATTTAGTTGTTATCACTTTGTAAAGCTCACATGCCAAACAGGGTAGAAAAAATATTATTATCTATACATCCAGCAGATGCAGAGCAACATGCAGTTGGAGTCGTGTTTCTGGTCACCTGATGAATGAAAGTCCAACATTCACTCTTGTTTGTGCTCTGTTTGGGTCTCTTCCAACTCCTGAGGGAAATATATGGCTCTTGTGTTTTTTAATGCACTGCTATGTTCACCAGCCGGACGCCAACTTTGTCTGTGTACGGCATAGTGGTTGTTATTAGGGCAATTTTGCTGCAAACAGGGTAGATTAGAGTAATGAGAGTGAACCAAAACAGTTGTGTGCTGTAAAACCAAAACAATGCACTGAAAAATGAAAGGAGCCATCACTGCAACTAACACCTTTGTCATTACTTACAGTGCCTTCACTACAAAAATGCTGATGAGATTCTTAGAAGTCAGCGTTTTCTTGTATGTTTTCACCAACTGTTGTATATATTTATATTTGGTATTTGGTTTACAGTTCTGTCACACATCTTCAGTGCTGCATGACCTCTTTAAGGTTTTGTCACATTGTTTCTAATTTTCTTAGAATAGAGTAAACAGTCTCAGGAAACTCTTCTGTCGAATTAGGCAACCGAAACATGCACTCACAAAGACACATGTTCTAATGAGCATTCAGGATGTGGTGGTTTTGGTGTCTTTTGCAACCCAACAGCTTCACATAAAACCAAACACATTCCTGACAAAGACAGTCAAAAATATCACAAATATCACATACATACATACTAAGACATCACTATTAGACACAAGTCACAAATATACATGCCTTCTCTACTTATAAATGTTTTTCTAATTGCAAGGGCCCAATGCCTGGCCTGTTGTGTTGCTTCTTGCAGTTTTCTTGGAACCCGCTCATACAAACAACTTCACACTCAACACCTGTGCTTCAAGGGTCCTCAGAAATACTTCTTCCATTACATAGTTGCGCCACACACCCAAGTTGCGGCTAATTACAGTTATGAACACCAGTGAAATACACTCTGGTTCACAGGAAAAAACAACAGGGGCAAACTTTATAATTAGTCAAGGTAGGCAACCTAGGCCTGGGGGCCAAAATAAAAGGGCCCCAAACAGCTATAGATGTATTTTCGATCTTAAGATATGAAAACCATTGAATACTATACAATACAACTTAACCCCAAATTGCTCCTGAAGGCTGTGCCATCTGTGTGTAAATGAGTGTGAATGCTTAGATAGTTCTGATGGGCAAGTGGCATGTACCATGGTAGCCCCAGCCATCATTCTATGAATTGGTGTGAATGGGTGAATAACATGTAGTGTAAAAGCGCTTTGAGTAGTCGGAAGACTAGAAAGGATGTATACAAGTACAAGTTCATCCAAGTCCAAATGCGGTATTATTCGTTTCATTATTAATAGTCAATAGTTATAAGCTATGAGTTTAATTCAGAGCAGATCTATGATTCAGTCATTGCCGACCGGGATTTCCTCCACACATGGCTCTCAACATGGACACAAATGAGCCAACGGCTAGCAGCTAAGGGTGCTTATAGCACGAACCAGAGAGCTAACAGCGTTAACCTGGGGGGGAACTGGAGGTTAGATGGACCCCATGTGTTGGGACTGCGTTATCAGCACTAACTCAAACGCAGTACAGGCACAGTGTAGAGCAGTGTAAGCTAGCCAGGGGGACACACAAAGGTGGCAGGGCCAGCTTAGGAGTTATGTGGGTACTGGCAACCTTATACGTGTTATGTGTAAATGGCAAAAACCATAGGCAGAGTGGTGCTGTTCCTGTGTAGGCTATCTGGTTGAGCTATCTTGTGAAGTAAAGTTTGGTTGGCAAAGTTATCCAGCATCCAGCAGCCAAAGTGAACTGTAGTCAATGACATGCTAGACTGCAGAGCCCTGAAGCTCTGCTGCTGAACAGAGACTGTTCCCGGGTTTATTCAAACTCTATTAATATTGAACATGTCTGGTGTCCAAATTGCAACAAACTCCCCACAGCACTCACCTTTCTCCCCAGCAAATACACCCAACACGTGTGGAGCAGATCAGATGAGCTGTTTTTGAGATATGCGTAGAACACAGACAGACAGAGATTCTGCTTTACAGTAAGATGAATGATGGAAAAAAAAGTGATGTGTTGATATTTGATATATTTAGGTTTAGAGTCCATTCAAGTAAGGGTAGAAAGTAATATTTTCATAATTGTGTATCAATAAGTATTTCAGTACTACATCTCTATTAGGTCAACTTGTTCTAACCAATTTCAGTTTTTTTATGTTATTGACGTTGGTATTCAGATCTGAGGTGTTTCTGTGGTATTTTGTGTGCGTCAGTGGCTTGAAAAGATCTTTTGATATGCGAGTATAACATACAGATTCTCAGTATAACATAGAGATTCTCAAAAGTAATAATGCTCAATAAACATAAGAGTATGTCAGATTTACCTCTATACGTGAAGGACATATGATCAACATTATCACAGCATTCTGCTCTCTAGCTATTTGTCACATTACTGCCATACTTAAGTAAAGCCACTTCCGTAGTTGTTTAAACCCAAACCACTATCTTTTCTTAAACCCAAGCTAGTTTTATTGTTTCCTTAACTGTAACTGTTGTTTCCTGTGAAGAATGCAAATGGTATTTATTACATTTATTTTGCCTTGTCTTGTACATAGACAGTATAACTAGAAACCAGACCGCAATATATGCATTTTACTTGTATATATTAAAACTTTATGTCTGTTTGTCCAGTATGTTAATACCTACTTGTTGTACGTCAATAGCTGAATCTATGTTGTTCATCCGTGTATAGATTTGTTCTCTCTGTTTAGCCGTTGGTTTCCTGTACACTTGTTACTTGCACTATGTGTAAACACAATGAGAGCTACTGACAACATGTACATGTATGGGTCATCATACTACAACATATCAACTCAATGCTCCATTGGATCTTAACAAAAACACCAAAATTGCTCAAGAAGAATTTATTGGCAAACAGCTGGAAAAGGTCAAACTTTATGCTCTTTTGACATACACACATTTATGAAAACAAGATCAAAATATATTTAAATATACATTACATTTTTAATCACAGATACAACAATATATAAAGGTCTATTTTTGTTTCATGGTTGTTTACTCCTCATAGAATAAAGCAAGAAAAGTCCATTTGGAAAGAGTGATGTTTTTCTGACTTTGTCGTGTGATTCCTCACACACATTTATTCTGGCCCCTTCTCCCTCCCTTTCCATTTCTGCGTTTCTGCTGTGGTGCGTTTGTTAATGGCAGGGACACTGTTGGTGTGGTGTTGCTTGGTGATCCTTCTTCAACCTGTCCCATCTCTTGCAATGCCTTTTTTTCGTCCACCTTCAGAATGACTCTTTTTGCCCATTTACTGTTAGGGTCGGAGCAAATCCTGGATCCACCCTTTGTCAGAAACCTGTAATTGATTGTGATCAATTAATTGAATTGCAATGCTGTTTCAATATTGTTATTAATGAACGTCTTCAAAATCATTTTCATGTCATTAAAAAACTTGTTTTCTCACTTAATTTTAGTGGACAATTTAACAGCAGCATCTATTTTCAGAAAGGATCCCTGGGTTTTTTCTAATCTAATTTTCCAATGCCCAAAACCTGGGCAAATAAAACCCAAACTGTCTGCATATGTACCAATGGAGGTAAGTGAGGAAATGTGTTCCTCATTTGTGTGTTGTTAATGTGAATTTTGTGAATCCACCATATACATATTTGTTCTTAGTTGAGTTATTGCTTAATTACAATTGGCAGGACCACTTACACTATGGCTGTGATTTTACAGGCTCCTTCATCCTGATAGTAGTAATCCAGAATATTTTTAGGATGGACTTTTGTGTCAGACCGCCCGAGACAACAGCTGGCCACCGGTGCATGGGCTAAACAAGACAGACATGGAGAAACAGCGATTAAGTAACCTTCATTTTACCCTCCTAAACGCTCAATCAAAAATCTTGAACATTTCTGCGGTACTCACTTGCATGGACGGCGCTCATCCATGTGACGAAGCAAAGGAGAGCAGCTAACACAAGGCTGAATCTCATCTTCTGGCTTTGTTTTCAATTGTTGAGTTTAGTATCTCTCAGCACAAACCTAGACGATCTGAATCACACACAGAAAATAATTTTGCTGCTTGCTTGAGAAGTTGTCAAAGCAACAAGACAGTCTTACTATTGCAAAGAGCAAAGTTCTGATCATTCAAGTTTTGATCATGGCTCTTATAAAACACAAGCCCTTTCCGCCTCTCCCCCACCATCACACCCCTAACCCGTCACTATACACGCTGTGGCCGCACAGTGGGGAGAGGAAAGAATGAGTTCAACTTTCACAAGTCAAAGATGAGAAACGGATCATTCACCACAACCCCTGCCCACAATGCAGCACGTACACAACTGTAGCATCACTCAAAAGTACAAGCATTAATAGATATGTGTACACACACACACACCGACAATCATCACTTTCCTTTACATTCACTCTGAAAGCCACAAACTGCTTCTACTCTAAGAGTCACCGATGATGAAAAGTTTGGTGTCTAAAAGAAGCATTGAATTTATTATTAAATGTTATGTTATGTTTGTACCAGGTTTGATATATTCTCATTAGAAATGCTTGTACCAGGGTTAACTCGTATATAAACTGGTTGTCAACCACACAAAAAAAGCTTTGCTTAACGGCCTTGCCCACCTATGGTACGCCCACACAGTTGGTTGACCCTGACTTTTGGGCTTCACATCAGCATTTACATCTGTGACATTTCCAAATTAAATTTGTTTGACTTCTGTGAACTTTGACATGTGAATTCGGTGTAAACCCTATTGACCCTGCCGACCTTTGAGTCTAAAATGGAGGAAGTTATATTAGCTGTAACTGTAAAATATCTCGCTCATTATATTTTGGTCATAGTTATCTTTAATTTCCAAATGTTTTTATTTTTTATCTTAATTATCAATATTGGTATTGGACATCTGTGACCTAACATAATTTCCAGCATAGCTCTGTTTAACTATTTTCGAATTGAGACAAGACTTTTTACACCCCAAATAACCTATCTGGAGGAACGTAATAAAAAGTAGCCCATACGGAGGAGGAAAGAGGGAATAGTATTGAAAGCACATCTATATAGTAGTTCAAGGGCAAACAGATGAAAGCGGGGGCATGAATAGTGTATACAGAAGGAGGCATGTGTCAATCTTCAACCTTTAACACAGCATTTAACCGACCGTAAAGCGAGGCATACTGACAATATAATAGACTCAATTTAAAGCTTAAATCGCGAAAGAAAGGGACCATGGATCGAGCTAGAGACTGAAAAGGAGTGAAAGTGAAAGAGGAATATAGAGAAGGTGATGTAACAACAAAGAGGTAAAAAGCTACACAAAGGGTATCCTTTAAAATCCATTGCAGAAAGAGTTGAATGGAAGCTGAGACACAACAGGTGTGAATTAAAGAGAAACTGAAAATGATATGAAATGGAGGAGGAGAACAGAGCACATACTACAGTATGTATCTGGGCTCTGTGGTACATCATAAAACCATTTCAACAATGACACCTGACTGGCCTTCTACCTGCAGACAGGATGGAAAGCTGATGTTAGCTTCATGCCCTAGACTCACTCAGTCAACAACAGCGAATCCCAAGGCACACCAACGACTGTCGTCCCAAATGTCCTGTCATTATATTCAATGAAAAATTGTCTGGTGTGTTGCGGAACACACACAAATACAGTTGAGATCATACTACATACACACACAAATGCACAAACAAGCAAGCACACACATAATGACCTGTCCGCACTGATGTACCGGGCACTACACACATACACATTTCTCCACCATATCCCAGCCTCATCATTATCATCCCTGTGGCAACCTGTTTGTCAGAGGAGAAATGCCTCGCTGGATTATTCGTTCCCCTCTTATTCGTTCCCCTCTTATTCATTAGCTGTTGTCCTGGGCAGCAGCCAGGGCGGTTGGTTGGCCGACAGCGTAGCTGATAGGTATTAGTCTCCTGATAAAGCAAGAGAGCGTAAGGTGGCGTCACAGGAAATTACAATCAATACTGACTCTCATATCCTCATCCGATATCGACCGCAAATGGGAATGAGAAGCACATTGTCGACCCCCTAATCATGGACACAAGGGCATGCTTAAAAACACATTTACATGGGCTCCGCATGCATGTTAACACACACACACACACACACACTTAAATACTGTATTCAATGTGGTTATTGTTTTACATCTTTTAACCATACACAGAGCAAACGTGAGAAAAGGGATAGGGAAACCAAACTCCTCCGCCTCACACCACAACTCTCTGATCTTTGATCACCCTGTCTGCATTCACACACACCTATGCATGACTCACAGACCCTAAACTATGGTTGTGCTCTCTGTGTACTCTTCGGTGTCAGTATATTACCATAGATATGGTATTTTTAGGACCAGGTTGAGGCAGTGAGGAGCGTTTTTTGATATGAAAGGCACAAACACTGGTTAGTGCTCGACTGAAAGCAAACACAAACGCACATGCAGGCAAAGACACGTGAGTGTCATGTCGCAAATGAGAGCAGTCATTTTATGAAGTGTCTCATCAGATGGATATATTTGGCTGTCTGTTCTCTCCTTTTTTAATAAAGAATCAGCTCCAGACAGATCAAGTTTAATTGTATCCTTTATCTCACACTGAGGAATCTTATTGATTCATTTTGGAAGATTAAGATATGTGATTCTGTCTTCTTATTATTTTTTTGCCAGAATTATAATAATCAGACGATCAGATTAAATCCCTCCCTCTCCTTCCTGTCTGTATACACACACTGATAAGTTCATCTTGAGTAAAAAAATGCCCGAAAACTTCTATAAAGGCCAGGTATGCTGTAACAAAGAACTATGTGTCTGGGTTTGAGTCTGGTGGTGCCTCAGTGTGACAGGCCGAATGGCTGTCTGGGGCTGGATTGCTGTAAAGAGCAGTGTACTTCAGGTCATCTTTAGAGAGAAGTGTTGAGAAGAGCAGAGATGTTTTTGATATGTAACAGTGGAGACATACACGCCGATCAATACACCGACCTTTCTCAGACTGATTGCATGATGGTCTGCTTTGCCCCTAGCACCAGCACCCACCAGAGGTCCATCAACCATCAAGCATTGTTATTCTCTGTTTCAGCAGGCGAGCTATGGCCAGTTCTCTTCTGGCGCTCTGCTCTTTTATTTTACCTCAGGACTTTTTATTGTGTTAAGCTCTTTTCATTTTTATATCTGTCTCTGTCTTTTCTTCAACCCCACACACACTAACACACACACACACACACACACAAACACAAAGAAAGATGATTGTGTCAATGAAGCCAGTGAGAGGTTGATCCGCAACAATTGAGGGTCTCTGACCCATTCCCCAGGGTCTCTATAGATGGATCTTCTATATTTCAGCTCAATACCAGGGGATGAAAAGAAATCCCTCTTGGAGTTGAGAAATGTCATTTACTTTCCAATTAATATTTCAATTAACAAAGTCATTCCCAATTCATTTCCTGAAATCGGTGGAGTTGAAATGAAGCTGACCTCCTGCCTGAGATCAATCTCGCTGCCATTGACCCCGAGCTTCAATTGCAGATCAACCGTCCATTTAGGGAACCCGTCAATAAGCGACTCAAACCGTTGGCTGTATTACCATAGACATTAGCATAGTAAGAGTGACTGAACCGCCCGGTGCCTCGGGCTCACGCTTCAGCGAACGAAGGAGCACGTAAAGTCTAATCAATAAACGCTTTAATTATAGCGGCGCTCGGCCCGCAGCTCTTCACGGTTGGGAGCCACAGCTGATCCAGCGCGATCATTTCAGACAGAGTGGGTTTTCACCGGTTCAGTAACTTGTCTCTTTTGGCCAGTGCTATTATAGACAGCAAATTGTCAACTTCTCTCTTTAGATTTTCTGAAATGGGTCGATTAACAGGGAGGTGGTTGCCACGTTTCTCTATTGTGTTGCTGCTTTGTGCTTTAAGTGTGGAATGGGCTTATGCTTTATCTTGTAAAGAGTGCCTCATTTGAAATATTGTTTGTTGCAGTTAATTTAATTTATATAACATTCAGAAATGATAGTGTTAAAAACTAGTATTTATGATCTTATAACATTTTAATTATTCCTAAAAAACAATAGAAAAGTATAATAGGCAAACCAGTGCCAATACAGGAAAAGGAGACTCTGGCCAATTGTGGTCAATTTGCCATTTAGGGCTTTATACGTTTCACACATCTTAATGTTTGAGATGCCCATCCAACCTTTTTCTACACAATACGATGAGTAGAATAAGTCAATGGTTATATATCCTAGGTCGGAGTGACAAACTGAATCTAGGGCTTCAAGAATGGAGGCAGATCTGTCATCTATAAATAACATCACCATAATCCAAGACAGACATGACTACTGAGCATAGGAAAATTTATTGTAGCTTGCTGCCAAGTGTATGAATGTGAAATAACATTCAACATAACTTTTTAATCCAGCCAGATACCCAGGCATTTAAACTCACACTACTGTCCACAATAGTTGAGAACAGCCCATATTCAGTCTTGTATGCATTCAGGACTAATTTAAAAACAAAAAATTGCATTTGTAATTTCTCAAAGGCTTGTTGTAGCATTTCTGTGGCTGAGTGTGCAGTATAAATAAAGCAATATAGAACTGTATCATCTGCATAACGATGAGCATTAACAATATGTTATGAAGCATGTAATGTTAGTATAAATTGTGAACAAGACAGGACCCCATACTGAACCTTGTAGAACCTCCTTTGACAACGGTAAAAATATAGAAAGCTTAAAAGGTGGGATAGACCATTCATACATCAATGATGACCACCTAAGAGGAAGAGAGGGTCAACAGCTGTATTTTAATCAACCCGCTTATATCATCGATTATAGTCTAAATAATACAAATACCTCTCATTAAAATGGAATTCAGTTCAACAGCACCACAAACTAAATCCTGAAACCAACAGTTTCAACAAAAACTGTCAGGGAGGGGTAGTGTGGACCCAATAGCAGTGCAACTGGACAAGGAATATAGTGCAGCAGATTTATTTGAGAGTGGGACTAACAGCAAACAAACAGGCAGGATAAGACTCAGTGGGAAACAGGCAGGGGATCAGGCAGACAGAAACCAGAGGAATCGGAGGCTAAACGCGTGGTCGGGGACAGAAGGCTAAAGTGGCTAACCGAGGCAAAAGCAAGGTAGAAATCCGGTGGTTGGGGACAGAAGGCTGAGTCGTTGGCCGGGGCACAGGCAAGGCAGGGAAGTCCAGACAGGCAGGGTCAGCAACGGGAAATCAGTCCAAAGGAAATTGCTGGAAGGTCTAGCATGAATACAACGAACGATCTGGCAGCGAGTGTGTGACTGACTGGGGTTTAAATACTGCAGGGTGTAGATGCAGCAGAGTGAGCAGGTGAGAGGGATGGTGCTGATGAGGTGGGTGTGGCAGACAGGTGCACTGCATGAGGCTGATTAGGTGAGTGAGGGAGAGTGTGGTGAGAGAGAGGGGGGGCTGGGCTGTGAGCTGGAAGTGGAACTGGGAGTGGCCGGAGTGAACTGAGAGAGAGTGACAGGCAGGTGAACAGAGTGAGCCAATTAGGTGAGTGAGACAGAGTGACAGGGAGTATGGAAGACAAACTGTTACAAAAACTGAACATTACAACCTTCATGGAGGTAGGATTTCTTCGCAGAACTGTATTAGAATGTATTAGTTTAAGCCCAGTGTACTTAATAAACTGACAACCGTGTATTAAAACTTTTATCCATCTCCATCTTTCTTCTTTTTTTCCATTTGATTCTGATCTATGTATTGTGATATATTACTATCAGAGCATACTCCTCCTCTTCTCCCTCCAAATTACAGATTGTCACCAACACAGACTTTATACAGCGGCTCTACTAAATCTGAATGGGATTTAAAACGTGTATGAGACAGCATGGTGCTTACTGTGAGAGTCCACAATGAGAATCTTTTTCATTTTAGCGAAGCATCCCTCCCTCCCATTCACTGATGTCTGATTCACACATTGATCTACTCCTCTGTATTTTCAGTTTCCTTTCTGAACTGTCATAAGCGTGCACTAGATGGCGTACTTCCCCTGCAGTGTGTGAATGGGGAGCGGGACCTTGACAGCCTCTGAGAGAGTCATCCAAATTTAGCCCAGTAGTCAAGAGTGGCAAAAAACACAAGTACTGCAACCCCTAGGCTATAGCTGGCATTATTCCTCTCTTCATGGCAAAACAGTAAGTTGTGCGGCTAAAGAGATAAAATGTCAGCTGGCCTTGAATACTTTAGACTTCCCATGCTAGACATACAGTAGTTGAATAAAGCCTACAAGTTTGATATTGTACTTTAAAGTGTTCAAAACCCTGATGTGTGTCTTTTCATTGGCAGACGATGAACCCGCTGGTTGATTTTTGTGTCTCGTCGTCAGTCATTTGTCTCCCTTTGGTGGTGGTGGCATTTTAAATGAAGATGTGCTTGAGAAATATTATTAGAGGAGGATCAAAGCGCATGTGTCCCTTTTAGACCACTGCAGCAAGGTCTCCCTGTCTCTTCATCTCACTTGTTATTTGTCCGCTTTGATCATACAGTCCATTCAGTCCACATCTCACCCTCTTGCTTCTTTTAGCTTCTTTTAGTTTCTGTCTTTTAGCTGCCACTCACTAGCTCTCTATTTGTCAAGCACATGTCCCATGATTGCCCTTTTCATCCCCACCGCCACCGATTATTCTGGTCTTTCTGACCACGTAGACCCCCTTACGCTTAAAAACTTTCTGCCTAAAGCCCTCTCTTCCCCCTGTGACACCCTGCCATTCGTTACTCTGTTGGGTTAAGCAGGGTCATATCAAAGCCTTATTGCCTAAATGTGTGTGTGTGTGTGTGTGTGTGTGTGTGTGTGTGTGTGTGTGTGTGTGTGTGTGTGTGTGTGTGTGTGTGTGTGTGTGTGTGTGTGTGTGTGCATGAGAAAGCATGGTCTCTCCTGCTTAAGCTAGATTATTCTAAGTTCCTGACCTCTGGGTGGTGAGAGGGGCCCATGTTTGGAAACACAGGCACTTGTCTTTGTCTCTCGAGCCCGGCGGGGGAGCTACACCAGGGGCCTCTCTCGCTGGGTGAGTCCATGGAGGCACTCGGTCTGTCCTCTTCATATTAATATGCCGTGAATACGCAGACAGCTGGCTAGGCAGGCAAACACTACCAAGACACACACACAAACACACACACAGAACAACAGGATGAGTTTGGCTTGCAAGCAAAAACATTGATCCTGAGTCCCCTCACTGTGAGTCAATCTGGCCCCAATAGCCATTCAAGTGTATCTGCTTGATCGGATGTTTCCCAATAAGAGAGATTCCTCCCAGGGTGTGTGTACGTGTGTGAGAGAGTGTGTGTGTTTGAGAGATATTGATTGTTGAGTGACATGGCACTATAGATCCCAAGCAGCTGTTAAGAGTTTAAATGAGGCCTATAGCATATCATTAAATCTCTTTGAAAATGCCAAAAGAAAAGTGTTTTTTTCCCCTTTTTTCGTCCTCTAAAGTGTTTGTGTGCATTACATTGCAGGTTGCATTCTCTGCTTGGCTGTCATACTGTAAAAAAACATCCATACAAAGGTCAAAGGTCGGTAGGCCAGAGGTAAGGAAGCCCTCTGATTGAGGACCATCAAATCGATTAACCTCTGTCTGATTGGGGTACAGTGGCCTCGATCTTATAGGTGCAGAGGTTCAGCTAACTTTGACTTCACATAAGCAGGAAAAAAGTAAAAGGTAACTCTAAAATCCTCCCTCAGTGCTTCTGAGATTTCTCCTCTAATACAATTTTATGAAAGGCACATCCACCTATTTTAGATGAGGGAGGGGCAGGGTGGGAGAATCTTCAGATATAGAAAGATATATGGATCAGATATAGAAAAGTAGAGAGCTGACGAAAATGAATGGAAAGAGACAGGAGGCATCACCACCATGACACTCCTTGAACATTATCATTTACACACATTCAAAGGTCATGTTTTTTCTTTCAGGTTGTAAGCGTATTGACAATAATCTTCAAATGCCAGCGATGATTTTATGAACCTTATAAAACTGTGCTTTAGACTGCAATTTCACTGGGTGGTCCAGATGATATCATATCTCTTAATTGATATAGTATGTCAGCACTGAAAAGAATCACCTTTGTGACTGTAGTAATTCCAGATGAAACATTCAAGACCGCCACAGTGCCACTACTACTGAGCGGAAAGTCTTTTAGATCCTGATTCCATTCACTTTGACCATACAGGGCGTGTTTTTATACATATTTGTATGGAGGATACTTAAACACACACACACACACACTGACACACACACACATGTCCTTCCAGATGGCGGAGGTGATGTGGTTATGAGTGGTGTTACCACAGGTAATGTGATCACGGCACAGAAGGAATGATGTGTTTATATCATCAAGGTTGAGACAGGATGGAGTGAGGGTAGCAAAGAGGGAGGGGAGGACAAACATGACGTTAACAAGGGGATTGGAAGGAGGTGAAGGGAGAGGGTGTAGAAGGAACACAGGAATGTGCACAGCAGGAGGGAGAGCTAATAAAGTATGAAAATGGATGACAAACGATGAGAACGACGGGAGAAGACAGCTAAGAGGAGGGAGTCTGCCTGTCAATCAGATTATGAACCAATCATTTGACTGAGGATTACTCTGACCTGAAACCTGCCGGATCACATTTGCTCCTCCACACATACACACATTCACGGATGCACTCAGTATCGTTTCCACACAGTTGCATGGAGATAAATGTGTCTCGCTCTCATCCAGTCTGGTGTTAAGTGCACGTATTAGCGCCTATCAGCATTCATGTATGTGCTCCGTGTGTGTATGTGTGTGTCTGAGTGTGTAAGTAAGTGAATGGGTAATGTGTGAGTGATGGATGGACGATAATGCACATTTAGCCTCTCTCATGAGGGCTCGAAGCGCTTAGATGTCTAGCCCGGCTCACACATACACACGCCAACACAGCGTTGTGTTTGATAAGACGACTTCCCTCTTATTCATTGTATACCATGCATAAATCTCGTCCCTGCTCGTCTCTTCTTTATATGTTTGCCTCTCACTACATTTATCTCCCTCTATATCCCTTATCTTGAACCTTTGCTTCTCTCTCTCCACCTCTTCCTCTCACCCTTGCTGTCTGTCTCTTAGTAATGGAGCTAATTTGTTTAGCACACAAAGAGTGTCTGTCCATTAGCGTGGGCCCTTTCTGTGCCAAGAGAGATGGTGACAAATCACACCCACATGTGTATCTACTCTATGTACATAATTGTGTGTGTGTGTGTGTGTGTGTGTGTGTGTGTGTGTGTGTGTGTGTGTGTGTGTGTGTGTGTGTGTGTGTGTGTGTGTGTGTGTGTGTGTGTGTGTGTGTGTGTGTGTGTGTGTGAAGAATCCACACTTCCTGAGAAAGTGTTATTTTACAGATTATAAATATTTTTGATTTGAACTTTGAATCAAATGTGATGTAATGAGACAGAGTCTCTACAGCTCTCAGCCACTCTGAGCTAACGGTTTTGGGTTTGCCTGACTCAGACAGATATTCGTTAATAGACAGACTTTTTTCACACCTGCACTTCACTTTATTGAATTAAGTGAGCACAGCAGGAAATTTGGCCGCCTCTGTGCTACTAGTGAATGCAATTACTTTCTGTAGCCCACTAGTTTTGCTACTTTCTGCCCTTTGGCAGACAAAAGGGACTTAATGCAATCCTTTAGCCTGCTTCCTACTCTTAGGCCAAATATTATCTGTGGCCAATATTTTTATAGTCTCAAGCCTCAGCCCTTTTACTATCATTTTGTTGTATCATTTGAATGTAATTTCATGTTATGTTATTTTACTCTTGTTTACTTTTGTTTATGAAAGACAAGAGTATTATTATCCATGTGACCAACTTTACTATTATTTTTCAGGGGCTTTATATAGCGCATAAATTTCACATTCAGAATTTAAACACACTCAGACAGATAATTACAGTGTCAACAGAGATGTGAAAGTGTGACAGTGAGCCATCATGCACAGTACCAGGACCCTCAAACCGAAGCAGCTAAATGAAATCCAACCATCATTACTTTCATTATTTACACTTCCCCTACTGAGACATTTCAACATGTATTCTGTGAAGTAGGCCTACTGTTTATGAGCCAACCTTTTTCTAATTAAAGGAGATGGTGATTGAATAATTTAAGGTGGGGTTTTCCCTTAGCAGTTCACTCCTCTATTCATATTCATATACTATTCTGCATAGTTTCAGACACCAAGGACCATGGATTTACTGTCACTGAGGCATCAGCGACTACCTACCCTAATAAGACTGGAGACCTGACGACGGCAGTTCTATGTGATCCATATGTACGACAGTGAAGCCTAAATCCCTTTTCATATCCAACATGATGTCAGCCAGCCTATCGATATGAGGCACTAAGCAAGCAGAAAATGATTGAGCTCTGAGTTTGGCATTCCTCCCTCCTCTCTCTGCCAACAGACTGTCACTGTTTGAGCAAACTCCAATTGGTCATGATGACGCCATCCTTCCTTTTATCCATCCATCCCGCTCTCTTTTAACGCCTAAGATATGATGTGACACTGGCTGAATGTGTTCACATTTGTATTTATTACAAACAAGATGATTTGTGATGTACATAAAGATGAATCATTTTCTTATTTTCTTATTATAAATAAAAAATGTTGTTCCCAGATGTTGTTCACATTGTTACCCCTCAGGTGAATCTGCATGTTTTTTTTTTTATCATTGGCCAGTAGGTCAGCTCCGACAGGAATGTGATACAGGAAGGCAAGGTCAGTTTTCATTGATTGTTAAATCATTCCTCTGTTTGAGAAGGACGTGATTGAGACGGTAAGACACTGACTGCTCTTCCCCAGCAGACTTACAGTAAACATCCCTCTCCGGGCTCAGCTCTATGCCAGACAACATTCACTTTGCCTTTGGGTCAGCAGTTAGTCTGTCTGTGTGTGTGTGTGTGTGTGTGTGTGTGTGTGTGTGTGTGTGTGTGTGTGTGTGTGTGTGTGTGTGTGTGTGTGTGTGTGTGTGTGTGTGTGTGTGTGTGTGTGTGTGTGTTTCTGTGGGGAGGGTATACCCCCAATATTTTGTTTCTAGCAACCAGAGAAAATCAGGCGCACAAGACACTTGGAACAGTGTGAATATCCTCGTGTCACAGCCTTTGTGTCTGTCAGTTTGTTTGCCTCTCTGTCTACATAGCTGGTATCAGTCTAAAGGAAATCCTCCCACTCTTTCTCCCTTTTTGTGGGTAGAGCTGGCAGACACTGGTAGAATTTCCTCCCTGAATGGATGTTTTTTATTTTTTTTTTTATCACTATCTCTCTCACCCTGTCCCCTCTGTCTCTTCCTCCCTCTATCTCGCTGGCTGAATGGCTGTCTGGACCGAGCTAAAGGGTTCGTTTGGGGGGCTCCGAGACTTAATGATGAAATACGTTTTAGCACACTATCCATGAGCTCACGCATGTTAGGATTGGTGGCCACAGTACAAATCCCAACCTGGCTCCTGATGCGATGGGGGCCTTGAAGACCACAGGGTGGGGGATGCTGGAGGGGCTCTCGGCCTGCGTATGCAGCCGAGACAGGGAGACAGACGGGGGCAGGGAGGGCTTTGTGCACCAGCCCTTTCCCACACTCCCTTTCACCTTTTGTTGTATGGTAGCACCAGGGCTCTCTGACATGACGAATCGCTCTGCCTGCTTGAGACGGTGGCGGTAGAAAAGTAAGAGTGGAGTGAAGTGAAGTGGAATAATGTGTGTGTGTGTGTGTGTGTGTGTGTGGTTGTGTGCGTGTTTGTATATGTGTGTTTGTGTTTGTGCAGTTTGTGCAGTCTCGTCCTTTAATCTTCGTGCATGAAACTTTCTCTGCTTCCCATCCCCTGTCCTGCTCCTCTTCACCATACTGAGCCGAGTCGAGGTCTCAATGCTTCGAGGTGTAGATGGTCAGATTCCACAGCGGATGAGCCAGACACACACACACACATTCGCGCACATTGCTCATATACACACTAATTCCTCTGCCCGAATGCCAGCACCAAGCTGTTGCCCATAAAGCGTTCAGGCTGTCACAATAGAGACATTACCACATGAGTGAGTGGCTTTGAATAGGGCCAAGGGTGTGTGTTTATAAAGAGTGTGGTGGCTACGGGGGAGTTCCTGGCGAGGCAGACGACCCTGTCATCACCTCTGCCCCTTGTCAAACAAGTGATCACCGCCAATGGCACATGCACGCAGCACACACTCTTGCACACACTCCTTCTACGCTTCCCGTTGCGCTTATCCAAGTTTCATCTCCACTTTGTTACAGTTCTGTATTTTCTTCGGCGGGAGCTCTGAGGGAAATGTGTGTGTGTTTAAGGGAGGGAGAGGGAGAAGTGGGTGACTGGTGAGCTGACCAGCACAGGCTGAGCAGGTTGAAGGGTGAGAATCCAGAGGTCGAAAGAGGAGTGAAACACAATGAAAGAAGAACTCTTTTCAAAATGAATGAAAGGGCCAAGACAAGATCAGTGCTTCCTTGTGGAAATAATTCTGTAAGCTTAAGTGAAGGGAGTGAACAATGCGAAAGGCAGATAGAGTTATGTGTGTGTGAGGGCGTAAGGAAACACATGACATATTTAAAATGTTTGTTGTAGGCTACTGTCTCTCAGCTCAGTCAGGGAATTGTCACTGTGTGCATTTGCGGGTGCGAAATGTGCAGCCTTGACATGTCATTGTGCAAAATTGGTGCTTTGCGCATGTAAGATCACTCTTCCACAAGGCATGCAGGATGGGTTTGTGCGTGTTTGGGTGCACGCATGTGTGTGAGTGAGGTAGAGGGAGTTACAAGGGTTTAAAAGGGCCGTGTCACGCTGTCACTGCTGGAATGCATGACAGCAATGTTTTGTCACCCTGCGGATGAATGCAGCGTCATGGCAGCAGAAGAAGGAGAAGATGAAGAAGAAGAAGAAGAAGAAAAAGGAAAAGGAGGAAGGAGTGAGTAGAGGGAGGAGAAGAATAAGGGTATAGTATTTTTTTCTCACTCAATGAGGAAATTAGGTCATCCAAGTAAAGCCATTGCAGGGAACAAATCATCATCATAATTGGACCCTTAACAAATCTGTGGAGGTGGCTGCTTCACACACACACAAGACAAAACACAAAAGCCGTCACACACTTCCATCCAAACACACATGGCCAGGAGGGTGTAAAACAGAATTTCAGCATAAATCAGGGTATGTTTGACAGTTTTATAGCTCTTTCAGGAGGCTCATTTGGGACAGAAGCGTGATAGAAGAACGTTACTCGTGGTAAATATAATTGTGGTCATGATCCTTCCATAAATCACGACAGGGTTACATCACATTTGCCTGCAAGCTGTAGGGAAAAATATCCCAGTGCATCAGGTGACCTATGGGATCTATTTACCACATTCTTACAGCTGTTCTGAGCATTCACAGCAAGAGAAATGTAAATTTAGATATAAAATTAGGTTCTTATTTCACCCAATTTGTAATGAAAACCACACGCCAAAATGCAGCCAGGCAAGAAATTGTCTGCCACATAGCCACATTCTGTTATTTTTACACTTTCTTTTGTTTTTGTAGAGATTATAAATATATATATCATTTTAATAAGTTGACTTTAAATGTAATGGTAGGTGGATTTTGTTGCCTTTGGACAGAGCCAGGCTAGCTGTTTTTTTGCATCCTTTGTCTCCATGAGCTTTGGTTTAGTCATATCTTATTTTGTGTTGTCCTCAACTTACAGGACACATAATTGGTTAACCGGACAGAAGCTGACACAGGGGGGTTGAGAAGTACATTATATGAACACACACACACACACACACACACACACTTGAGCATTCACGCAGGGAAGGACACTGCCCCTCCAGAGGTAGCAAACACCACATGAGCTGGGTTAAATAAGAGGAGGATTGAAAGGTTGACCTTGCGCACTCTCAGCTCTTTCTCACACATTTCACATGACAGGCTGCACACGTTATTTATTCATGTTAAAGACTGCTCGATACTAACAGCAAGATATACACACAAAAAACCCACACACATCCCTAACACCCAAACTGCAGACGAACAGCTGTAAAAGGCAAAATAAATCTCCATAAAGTGTTTGATTGTAATCTGTTGTGCATGTCAGTGTTGCAGGAACCATATCAACAATTAGGAAAAGACAGAGCTGACACCAATCCAGTAATTGCCACATGCCCATGTCTCTTATCAAAATAATTGACAGGATTTTTAAGAGTGAGATAGGAGCGTTTATCCTGGTGCTACCCTGACAACACTGTAGATCCCAACAACTCTGGATCAGTAATGAGATGGTTGTTTTTGTTGAGGTTTGTTTTCTCCAAGAATGTGATCCTGGATAAATCCAGTCAGTTTACTGCATTGACATTTTCCATTTAAAATGACTACCTCACTTAAAAGTGATAAAATACTGTGATTTTGTGTTGGCCTGATATGAACTAAATAAATAATCAAATAAAACTTTTATATCAAGTGTGAGATTGTTTACATTATTATCTTAACTCAAAGGTCATGACTAGATTTGCTTCTAATTATCAGTGATTAACCTTCCAACTGCTCCTGAAAGGGAGATGAGATGTAACTGATCCCAAATGAGTTAAGCATTTTATACAGCCAACAATAAACCAACAATACTTTCACTATTCCATTCATTTACTTTGGAAATAACATTTTGAAAATGTTATTTAATCCTTTTAAAGGTTTGGTTTTGTTGAGACATGTATAGCCTATTATTAACCTTCAGAGCACAATGTAGAGCATTGCTTTCAGTTCAGGATAGCTTTGGAAGAGATTGTGGCAAAGGGAGGACATATATATGAGGCTGTGGCGTAGTGGAGAGCAAGGTAGTTCTCCAATCAGAAGGTCGGTGGTTCGATACCCGGCTTCAGCAGTCGATGTGTCCTTGGGCAAGACACTTAACCCCAAGTTGCTCCTGAAGGCTTGCCATCGGTGTGGACTGGATGATGAATGTTAGTTAGAGTCTGATGGTGGCACCTTGCATGGTAGCCTGTCATCAGTGTGTGAATGGGTGAATGATATGTAACATACTACTGACTGTAAGTCGCTTTGGATAAAAGCGTCTGCTAAATGACTGTAATGTAATATATAGTCAGGGGCGCCGAAAAGGGGGGTAAAGGAGACGGATTCTAGGGGCCCATGATGAGGGGGCCCAGAGAGGCCCCTAATGATGATGAAATTATAATACAGAAAAAATAATGACACTAAGTTATTAACTAACATATAATCACACATCAAAAAAATACCATTAAAATGCATAATTGTATGTAAAATAGCATCAAAAAATTTTGCCGCTGTGTTGGGGGCCCTGTAAAGATTCTTTTCATGGGGCCCAAAATCCCTAGCGGCGCCCCTGTATATAGTTATATTAAAACTGAACAGTCTAATCACTTTTTCACATGGATCTTTTTTTTTTTTTTTTTTTTTTTTTTTACAGTGCAGCTAAAGTGAGGAATCTCTAAAGGCTCCCATCCCACCCCAGAGCCAGGCGGTGATTGACAGGACTTGGCTGACTGTGGAACCTCCCAGCGTCTCTCTCTCTCTCTCTCTCTCTCTCTCTCTCTCTCTCTCTCTCTCTCTCTCTCTCTCTCTCTCTCTCTCTTTCTCAATCGCAGTTCTGCTCACCGACTCGACACCGCCAACAGGGATGCAGCGAGGACGCAGCGCAGCCTGAAACATGGCACCACCACCACCACCACCACCACCACCACGCGTCCTGTGGATCTATCCATCCCTCCACCTCCTCTCCTCCCTGCTTCTTCTTTTCCACGGGCTGTCGCCGTGCAAAGCTTTACGGAATTACCCAGAGAATGAAGGTGGGTGTCCTGGCCTTTATTATTATTATTATCATCATTATCATCATCATTATGTGAACCCTTTAACTGGAGTGGTGGATACGAGTTTGGTCGTTTGCTGGATGAGGAGACTCCCGTTAAGTGCTCGGCTCGGTTATGAATCATGCATAGAGAAAAGCAGAGAGAGAAAAAAAAAGAGAGAAAGAGAGAGAGACGTCACGTTTTCCGAGCATACTGACATTAAATTTGTATTACAGATACACACAGGCAACCCTGCCATGCTGAAGATGGAGAGGCTTCACTTTCTGACATCGAGAAAAGCTTCTTCACATTTTATTGATCTCTGCAACTACATGTCTTCCAATAAAGTAGCCTAACTTATAAAGATTGAAAACAACATTGACATCACTGCCAAAATCTTCTTCTTAATTATAGATATCTTCATTATAAAGCACTGATATATTATATCTATGGGTTTTTTTTCTTCCACCCTGCTGGAGCTGACTGCCATAGTCTTCAGAAGAGAAGCAATCACATTACATTTGTCGCACGCTGCTGCTCGGTTATTGTATTAACATCGACGCTCGGCCTGGAATTAGCCAATGCATTTACTCACTAACTACTCCTGACTGCCTGGTGGGCTGAAACATGGGAGCTGGCTTGTTTAATGGGAAGTTGGAACTAAATGGAGAGAAAAAAAAGAGGACAGAGCTGTGCGCACAAGTTATACTCACAATAACATGGTTTATAAAAGAGATAGTAGGTTATTTGAACTATAATTGGAAGTGTGTGGTGTTGTTTTTTGGTTTTTTTTGCTGGCTGGCTGTCAGACAGTCTGCTTGAGATGATACAGATGTAAGTTGACTGTCACTGTGTGATTCATTTCATTCAGTAACTCCCCAAAGCTGTTATTAGCTGGATGATTTACCTCTTTCTCACACAAACACACACCAACATGTACACAATGACTAAAGCCTCCTGTGTCTGGCTGACTTCATGGTATAAGGTGTTTCCACGTCCATGCCACTGAATGTATGTCACAGCCCCGTGGAGTTCACACAGAACAAAGGCTCTGGAGGATAGACAGGGAGCGAGACACACACACATACACACACACAGACACACACAGAGAGACGGTGCGTGGAGGTGTGTTTTAACAGCAGGAGACAATGCATGTGAAGGAGACACTAACACACTGTTGAAATATTCATTTAAATGAGGATGAATGATGAAACCAACTGGAAGCCAAAGGAAACTCCTGTTGATTTAGATAAACAGCCAGGGGCATCTATGAGCTTCTGTTCATGCAAGTGTGTGTGTGCGTGTGTGTGTGTGTGTGTGTGTGTGTGTGTGTGTGTGTGTGTGTGTGTGTGTGTGTGTGTGTGTGTGTGTGTGTGTTTGAGTCTTGTCCAACTTCAGAATTTTTGAGGTGACTGACAGGTCAGAGGGTTTTTCATCACTAATACACACTCTTTAAATAATTTGCCTGGCAGTCCACGTCTGTGTGTGATTCACTTGCATTCTCATCCTCTGGATATTTCTCTGTCCTGCTGTGTCAGACTATTGGCCTAATTGGCAGCTATAAGCCCATTGCCCGACTTGTGTGTGTGTGTGTGTGTGTGTGTGTGTGTGTGTGTGTGTGTGTGTGTGTGTGTGTGTGTGTGTGTGTGTGTGTGTGTGTGTGTGTGTGTGTGTGCACGTACCCCGATGGGAAAGTAATCCAATGAAGCCATTTTTGTAAACCACTCTCTGCTCTGCGTTTACCTTTTCGGGCCTGCCAGTTTTCCTGCTGTGACTGCAGACTTAGCTGAGGGATTGCTCTTCTTTGTGCCAGTGTGTGTGTGTGTGCCAGTGTGTGTGTGTGTGTGTGTGTGTGTGTGTGTGTGTGTGTGTGTGTGTGTGTGTGTGTGTACCTTGTGTTTGTCTATGAGTGTGCATATTCTCCACCCACGTATCTCGGTAGCCGTGTGATTCCAGGAAATCCTCCCTGTGAGTCTGTCGAGTAGAAAGCGAGGCTGTCATAAAAGCAGAGATAGAGCTCTCAAAGCTCAATTAAGAACACAGTCCCTTTGATGGAGCTGATAGTGTTAGCGGGGAAATGGTGTTATGCTGTCAACAAGCTTAGTTTACTACCAGAGCTATTGATCTGCTCCAAAATTGTTGGCATTTAAAAGGAACTCAGTTGGGAGAGAATTGTTTGAAACTGCTGCAGACTGAAGAACATGAGAGACTTATAGTGGAAAAGGGTTCAGTCATGAGTTGTTTTGATGAAGAGCATCCTCTGAAGGTCTTTGTTATCCACAGTATAAGGAGGAAGAGGAGTGGGTGAGTCTTTGTGCACCAGCAGAGGGAGCCCAACACACCCTCCGTCTGAACCCTGAGGGCATACTGATGTAACATTAGGGTGGATGCTCACAGGTCTCCCATGGTTCATTTTTGTCCTACTGTCCTCATCCCGACTTTGCTCTCTTACCATATCCCTTACAAAAAAGGTGGTACGTCTCTCTTTTTTGTTGTTACTTTGCACCCACTCCTCCCAGGTTCCTGGCTGGCGGGGAGAGGAGCAGACTATTTCTATTTCTGTGTCTTCCCTCTCTCTCCCTCTCTAAATATACCTCCTCAATCCTTGAAAACACAGGAGCACGACTGGGAGCCCCGTGCTTCCTTCCGCTGCGTATAAGTGTATGTTGATTATCGTAAACTATAAGAGGAAGAGAAATGATTTAACTCCAAAGTCTGACTGAAAATTCCGTGCAAATGTATGTATAATCAAATTAATAATCAAGAGTCGGCAGAAAGGGAGAGGAAACAACAAAACATGGGGGAAAAAAATGTGGTTTATGTTACGGTCATAAGGTTTACTGTAATATGTAATTGGTCTCGGAACTACAGTACACTTGAAGCGTTTTATTGGATTGGCCCAAGGGTGCAGAGGGAGGGGTTGGGGGGGGGGGGGGGGGGGGGGGTGTATTGCTTTGTAAGGTTAACATGAGGGCGAGCGGTTAGTGCAGAGGCAAGCATATGTAAAGCATGCCCTCCTCTTACACACACACATCGTATGATTCACACAAGATCCTGACTGTGGTATAATGTTGGGTCAAAGGTCCCCTCTGGTTTAATTGCTTTAATCTATAATGGTTGCTTGTAGTTATCGGCAGAGCTGTACCTCACTAAGTGTGTATATGTGTGTGTGTGTGTGTGTGTGTGTGTGTGTGTGTGTGTGTGTGTGTGTGTGTGTGTGTGTGTGTGTGTGTGTGTGTGTGTGTGTGTGTGTGTGTGTGCGTGTGTTCAAGAGATTGCTATGCTCCCATGTAACAATCATGACCTTGGAAAGAAGAGGATATAGATCTAAGCAGAGACAGACAGCAAGCGCGAGCACCTTTTTTTCCTCGTCTACCTCCTCCACTCCCATACATCCCCAATACCCTTCTTTTATATCTTCTTTCCCTCGTGGCCTCCATCTCTCTTTCCTTGCTTGTTTCCCCTTTTGTCTTCTTCTACACTACCCTCTCGGTCTCTCTCTCTGACCTCCAGTAGCTGTGTAACAGTTGAACAGCCACTGTGTGTTTGCCGTAATGAGGCGGCGCCTTTATATATGTTTAACACAGGCCCATACTGTCCACAAGCACAAATGGATGTAGGTGGGCATGAATGCACACACACACACACACACACACACACACACACACACACACACACACACACACACACACACACACACACACACACACACACACACACACACACACTCATCCTATCATAATGTATGGCTTGGGGGCAGTTCGGTGGTCTTGGTCCAGATAATAGTGTGCCATGTGTCCTTGGGTTATAAATACAGCTCAGTGACAGAAAAGGATTCTGCTGTGAGGGCTCCACGTCACCGTTTCATTGTATGTTTGTGTGTCTGTGTGTTGAGAGAGAGAGAGAGAGAGAGAGAGAGAGAGAGAGAGAGATAAACTGAATTATAAATAAAAGAAAAACCACAGGAGAGAAGCCAAAACAAAAGCGATAAGAAAACGAACAAAGAAAGAGACATGGTTCTAATCAAACCCGCCCATTTCTATGTGTTCTATTGAGCACCCGTAGAGCCTTTGTGTTGTATTCAATGGCAGTCAGTGCTAGCTAAATATGGTTTTGGTATTCAGCCCCACTAATTCAAATTATTCTGTTTTGGTATTTAAAAAAACAAACTGTTAACACTTAAAATTCCATTTACCTGAGTAAATTGTTTGACATTTTGCATTGTTTACTTTCTTGCTCAGAAGATCGTTACCACTCTCTTGTCTGTAGGCTGAATATGAAGCTATAGTCAGCAGCTGGTTAGCTTAGCATTAAGGCTGGAAACAGAGAAGAAACTCCTAGCAATCCAAAGTCTAAAAACGACCATTTGTGGTTTCATAGGGCCTTCCAGGAAGTCACTATGTCCGTCCAAGAAGTAGACCGCCAAATAATTCCCCATAAAACCACAAATAGTCAGTTTTATAGTGCGACGTTTGTTTGTATTAAACAGACGAGATATAACATGTTCACTAGTGAGCTTTAGAGGTTTCTCCCTGTTTCCAGATGTTATGCTGAACTAAGCTAAGCATTAACTGGCTGGGACTTCATATTTACCCATGTGAGAGTGGTATCTCAATCATCTTCTAACCCCGCAAGAAAACAAAAAAAAAGTATATCTCTCAAAAGGTCAAAGTAATCCTTTAAAGTCTGAAACAAGTCTGCCGACTATTAATGCTAAATTCATTTCACATTCCCAACAAATTTGGCAGATTCAAACTTAATGTGTCAGTCAAGCTGATCTGCTGTTTTAAAAAATGATGGAAACAAACATCTTGACTATATTTATTTATGTATATGCATACATTTAGTTTTTCCTTTTTACGATGTGAACAAATGCAAACAAAAGCTAATCTAAATGACCTATAAGTATTAGTACAGTGAAAAATGTAATATATTTCTTATTAACTTCCTTTACCTTTATTTTGCTTGCTTCATGGAGTAAATTCATCATCTATATTTTATGTCATTGTCAGTATGCTTTATTCATTTCACATTTCCATAAGTTGATACACAAGACATTAACTGATTTTTAACACATTTCAGTTCCCACCAGTAAAGGGAACGTGTGCGTATGTCTTAAACAGCTCAAACTTTTGGCTTAAAGGATTTAAGTGGAATTCAAAGCTCTTCCATGATGTCTGATGGCTGGAGTGAAGTTTGGGTATAAGCGAGCCCCGTCCATGTACACTGACCCCCTCCCCCTCTGAACCAGCCCTTAACTGCTGGTCAAATCACCGATCACTGGGCCTTGACCAATTTGTATTCACCACATGAACGAACACACACACACACACACACACACACACACACACACACACACACACACACACACACACACACACCAACTCTTCTTATTTTCCTCTCGCTGCCCTTCCTCGCTCACATCCCCCCCCACATCCCTGCCCCTGTCTGTTCTGACCTTTAATTTGTCTAAATTGAATTTGGTTGTTTCCGTACCTCTCCCTCTCTTTCTGTTTTTCTCTCGTTGTTTGCTCTGCGGTCTTGGCTCGTGTCGCGGCCGTGAAAGGCTGCATTAGCCAGCTTTACAAACAAACAAACAGCAGAGGATTTGGGTCAGCCGTAGATATATAATGTTTGCTGACCGGCGCCCAAATAAACTGTGAAGGTTTTATCAGGAACTTGAAAGCTGAAACCTAACCTAATATAATATTTATACAGCTTCTTCTTGATTGTACTTTACAGAAAAGATCATAAATGTGAAAATCAGTGAATGTTGGAAATCAGTCAAATAGAATTATATTTCCAAGTAAAGCTGTGAAGTACAGTACCAGTAGAGACTGAAAAAAACTACAGCATTGGTCACTTTGTTCAAAGACTTATAACAATCATTAATGAAGTTTTCCTCAAAAGCAAATTATTTTGTGTTTGTGTCTTCTTATGTGTATGTTTGCTGCTTCTCTGATGCCCTCCTGCAAGTTATAAACGCTGACCCCCCTCTACGTTTGTTGTCCCCGCTTGCTGATTTGTAGTCTTGTGTATTCTAGACATTCGTCTCCAGACACCAGGAGAGCTTATTTTATGCATACACAGCCAAGCTAAAAAACATTTCTCTGTTGGTTTGTGCTGTTTTGCTGGCATCATTTTCCCCCTTTATCCCCTTTAGCTTCACGGTTTTGCTAGTTGTACGTGCTCTGTCTCTCTGTTTACCACTTGATGGTGTCCGCATCAGTGCAAATTGGTTTCATGTTTGGGTTTGACGGAGGCAGCAGTGCAGACAGACAAGTTGCCAGACAGACAATCACTGTAGGCGTGTGTGTGTGTGTTTATGTCATGTGTGTGTGTACTAACAGTAGCAACCTGTCTAAGCACACATTTATCCAACATGAGATTTCCTAACCGTCTCCACTGCTGTGGCTCACCCCTGAGATTCTGGCCAATTTACCCTCCTGTGACCAACCACTGTGTGACAGCCGTGTGGTTGAGTGTGTGTGCTCTTGTCCCATCAGGAGGAATGTCATAAGAACTAACAGAGCACAAAAAACCTTTAGAAAAAGCCAAAAAAGAAAAGCACACACTCTCAAAGAGGGGATCATTTAGAGATTAGCTGTCCTGTGTCTTATTTAGGGGAAAAAAGCTTTATCTATCACCCCTCATTCACTTTTTTCACTGCTTACAACCTATTTTAATGGAATTATTTAAATGAATGGTGGGATGCGTCAGAGTCGGAGCATGTGCGCAGATGTTTGTGTCAGTGGTTTGTACCGCAGGTTGTTTCTGAATCCTCAAGGTCTCTACTTTCTGTGTGTGTGTGTGTGTGTGTGTGTGTGTGTGTGTGTGTGTGTGTGTGTGTGCATCGTTACGGTTGTGTGTGGATGTGTTTGTTGCTCTTTGCCCTTGATGAGTTGTTGGCGTACTGGTAGAAGAAGCTTATTAAAAAACAAGTGTCTTGATCTGACTCGGTGTCACAGTTCAACACTGTACGCATTCAACCATCACCCTCAGAAAAACACGCACACGTTCGCACATGCACTCACACTCCAGAGCCTCTTCAAGCGACAAACTAGGGCAGTGCTCCTGTCATAGTCTGTCAGAATGGCATCTATTCTGTTCTACTAGTGCTGCAAGTATATATATATGAAATAGCAGAGTAGGCTAATGTATTTTCTGCCACGGTGGAAGGGGGAGGGAAGTCCAAATAAATGCAAGCTCAACGAGGTACAGTTCATCACATATATGAATTTTTTTTTCCAAACATTTTCAGCTTTGCACACCATATGCCTTTTTAGGTTGCCAGGGTTTCAAGGCTTTGGAGAAGGTTTTCAATAAACCATGTGCATCCCTTTTAGAAATCACTTCACTAAAGCAGCTGCCTAGCTTCCTAACATTTAGTTTAGTTTAGTTTTTTATTTGTGCAAATAAACAAGATTAAAAAAGGCAAGAAGATTTGCATAGACATACATAGATGCACGGGTGGGACAAAAGAAACCCCGAAGGGCTTATTAAGGATGTCCACCTGACATTAAAATACAATAAGGTAAAGAAAATAAAGTAAAAGAAAAGAAAAGACAAACAAAAGTAAAATTATAGAGATAAAACAACTACAAAGTCATTTTACAAAAATGAGAATACATTTGAGTAAAAGTAAAAAAAGCAAAGTAAAGATATAACTAACAAGCAAAAAGACAATACAGCATACATTCAGTTTATCATATTATCATAGGCTTTTAAAATTAGGTACATTTTAAGATATTTTTTGAAAGTAGCTAAAGATGAGTGTTTACGTAGAGTAGCTGGAAAACTGTTCCAAACGACTGGACCTCTGTCCCTAATAGAAAACTGTCCCAGATTTGTTCTGAAAAATTGCGGTGAAGGAGATCTACAGATCTGGTCTGATGACTATGGATCTGTGACCTGGTTATAAAGAAACTGTTAAAAGAAGAAGGAAGTAAATTATTGAAAAACTGGAAAACAAAAGTGCCGATCTGAAGAGTATTCACATCATATATGCTTAGCAACTCCAGATTCCGAAATAATGGAGCACTATGAGCGTCCCAACTGGAGTTGGTTACAGATCTAACAATTTTTTCTGTAACAGAAAAATCAATTTACACTGGTTTTGTATGTACTAGCCCATACTATATTACCATAGGATATAAAGGGATAAATAAGGCAGTAATATAAATCCATACAAATTTTCCTTGACAGCACGTGTCTTACTCGTCTAATAACCCCAATGTTTCTAGCCAATTTATTGGACACCTGTGATATGTGTTTTTTCCAATTGAGCTTATGGTCAATAAAAACCCCAAGGAACTTAACATTGGAAACATTAGCAAGTGCATTGTTCCCATACACACATTTTTACCCATTTGTGACTGCAGTGTAGAAGACATATTTTGGCTGTTACCTTGATCTGTTCTTTACTGAAATTGGGCTTATTGTAGTAGGTTTGATAAATGATGTGGATGTATTATCCTGTTTGTATTGTTTATTTTCCTTAAACAGTTCAGCCTGGTTAATCTGACTATGCTTCCTCCATGTATCAGTTAAAGAGAGTATTGCACAAAAAATAAATGATAACAAGAAAGTGAATTTATATTAAATCTTTACTTGTTTTGACATGAAGGATTTCATTAAAGCCGACTTGATTTGATAAATGTAAACTGTCTTACCAATGTGTCATTAGCACTACTGTCAAAACTATTTAAGAGCAAATGCATCAATCCATTCAAACATGTATCAGCTCTGATGTGCAATTATAGGGTAAATGATTATCATTATCATTTTGATTAAGCTTTGATCCATTTTTCTATTAGCTCATGATTCAACTACTATTTAGCCATGCATGTAACAGTTAATTGAATTTTATTGGTGTGTTTCACAGACTCAGCTTTTACCTTCACTGATCTGCTCCTGTCTATCACTCATTTGTAAAGCTATAGGCCACTTTTTAATTATCCATACAGTTCAGTCCAACCCAATTTGTGTTAGTCGAAGTGTGGAGGATCAACATTACATTTCTATGAACAGAATGGGAAGTTAGAAAGCAGCGGTAATTGAACTGAATCAAAGAAGAATTAGGATTAGAATTTAATTTAAATACATTGAATTATTCATAGACACATTCAGTTTGCAGACAGCTATCACACTCAAAAAAGAATAACATTTTCCCTTTTAAATCATTCTGGATCTCATCATAAACTCATTAAAAAATGAAATAAAAAATGTTGCAGATTGTGATATGCCTGCTTTAAGGGTAAACACATCCCACGCACACAAACAGCACATCACAGAGTCTGAAAATCTGAAGTGTGAATACAGTTTTGGCAGTTTTGCTGTAAAATCTCTCACATTTAAACTGCACCTTGATGCATGCTTGTGAGAATATCTGTACAGTATTCTGTAAAAGGCGTTCACATAAAGCTTCAAAATCAGGGTGTAAAAGGATGGCTGAAAGAGTAATATTCTAAACACTTCAAACCTCTTTTATGTTTTATATATTGTATATGTTTCATCAGTGTAGGCGTTAATACAAGAGCACATACAGTATTAGATAACAAATGTACCCTTACGAATAGGGGTCAAAATCATTCCCCCCCCTACTACTACTTGCACTTTGAAGATGAGACAGAAAATACAGCTGGTAGGCTGCAGAAGACATAGAGAACATATTTCATATTTACTATAAACTAAAAACAAAGAGGATGTAGAAATGACCCATAATAAGTCTTTGCCCATTACATACATTTTTATTGCATGTACCCCAAATGTAATACTGGCCATGAATTTGCCTTTTCCTGTAACATACATGCGAGGTGCAAGATAGTTCACCCATCAGGATGCATTCGTGTATGTATACAGTATTTCCGCCACACAGAACTATGTCTTAAGGGGGAAGGAATCATATAGAAAAGAGATTTTAAAAAAATAACGGAAAGCAAAATTCACTGGTGGTGAGGATAGGAAGGATATAAAGTCACACATGGCTTCAATAAAAGAGCACAAGCGGAGAACAAGAGCGAAAACTAAGAGAGACATGAGTGATTGAGAGCCTCTGGTGGTTTGTGGATGAGTGGAGAGAGGACTGATGAAAAGACAGCAAGCGAGAAGGACTAGCAGTCTTGGTACGACGCCAGTTTGTTCCTAAAGTTCAGACCTCTCCTCTTCCCACTCCTTCATCCTGCTCTCCGTCGGCCCGTGTGTTGCCCTGACAACACTCTCAATCGTTGAACTGCACTCTCAGTGGAGTGGAAGCAAGGGAAGGTCTGTGTGTGTGGCGGCACTAATACTGAGATAGTGGGTGTGTGTGCGTGTGTGTGTGTGTGTGTGCGTGTGTGTACTTGTGTGCAGTTGTATAACTGTTTTATTTATTGCATATGGGTGTATTTGAGTACAGTAAGTTATCTCAGTATATGGAGCAAGCTGCATAGCCCTTTCTGCGATACTAGAGCATGTACTTGAATTTTACTGTGATTTTTCTCTTTTCTACTTTTTTGTTGTTGTATTGAAGAAGAGATAATCGCAGTAGCAATGTATTTCTGATTAAATGAATTTAATTGTTCAACATTTTGGGAAATACACTTATTGGCTATCTCGCCGAGGGTTAGATGAGAAGATTGATACCACTCTCATGTCGTTTCACCATGAAGCTATTGGCAGAAGCCGCATAAAGACTAGCAAAAGAATATTATATTCTGGCTCTGTCCAAAGGCAACACATCGAAAGTTTACTATTCAGTACGTTTTATATTGTTTGTTTCATCCATACAAAAGCAAACCGAGCCAGGCTGTTCTGTTGCTTTTTTGTTTAGCTTAGCTAAACTGCTAGTGGCGATAGCTTCATATTTGGGATGCAGACAAGCTTGTTATCGATCTGCTGATCAAACTTGGGGCAAAAAAACAAATACATGTATTTCCCAAAATATTTAACAATTTCTTTAATAATGAAAGAAATATTGGGAAATTGTGTGCATAATTTAAGGATACACACTGCACACTATATTTTTAAGAGTAGTATAACTTTTTTTTTTACTATTATGTCTTACTGAATGTGTAGGGCTAAACAGACTCTGAAACATGAATATACTGGTTTCTTTGGAATGAGAAGAGAAAGGTAGAATTCGATTAAAAATGATACAAATATTTAATGTGATATAAAAAGACGAGACAACCTCTGGGGTAGAGTAGCATAGATAGATTTTTACAGTATTTTTAAAGATATTTTTTGTAATGAAAAGGAATGAGCAGCATGTTATATGCGTTTTCTCTCCACTTGCCTCTTCTCTTTCTATTACCGGAAGATTTTTTGCCACAAGAGCATCTTGATTTCAGTAGACTGCAGTTGTCAGCATTTTCTTGCAGCAGGAAACACGACTTTTGGGATGTCTGGGGACATGAAACCTGGGTGAAAATTGCTTTAAGCTTATGAACAAAAACAATGAGGCTTATATGTAGTATCAGCATGTTGAATGTTGTGTCAGCAAGCCCCCCCCCCCCGTTATATACCAGGTCTACCGATGTAATATTTTGTGTTCTGAGCTGAAACGGTCTTATGAACTCATTATGTAGTCACATATTGTACTCTATATTGAGTCTGTGGTGGTCTTATTGAGCGGTCTTTCTCCTAAGGTGTGTGTGTGTGTGTGTGTGACTCAGTTTTGTGTGTGTGTAAGCATCCTGGTCTCTTTGTGCGCCAGTCTGGCTGTTGGCATTGCCGTTTGATTCTTGGCAGGTGGATCACAGCTTCTTGCAGCCCAGCTGAAGCGGTGGATACCAACCAGTGAGAGAGTGGCAGAGAGACATAAACAAGCAGAGAAGAAGCAAGAATAAGAGACGGAGACAGACAGAGAGAGAGAGGGAGAGAGAGAGACCCCAGAGGGAGGAAACAGGACTGAGAAGAAAAATAGACAGATGCAGATGGGATGAAGACACCAAGAGAAAGAGATTGAAAATGTTTGGGTTTTTCTGCACACGGTTCTATAAGTACTGAAGTTTCAGCATTTTTCAGCGTTTGTACAGGAATTTACAAATTCACACCCTCCTCCTCCTCCTCCTCCTCCTCCTGTTCCTCCTCATCTTTCACTCCCAGAATCTAAACCTAACAGTTTGGTGCTGAAAATCAATAAGACAGCATGTCTCTCCGTAATCGAACAACTCTCACAGTAATCAGGTCACATGTGCATGTGTATGGATCTGTGCATTTATGCCCCATGATGAAAGCTTGGGAAATATTAGTGTGTGTGTGTGCGTGTGCGTGTGTGTGTGTGTGTGTGTGTGTGTGTGTGTGTGTGTGTGTGTGTGTGTGTGTGTGTGTGTGTGTGTGTGTGTGTGTGTGACCCTGAGTGAATTTGCCTGTCTGGAAGTGGTATTTTTCAGGTAGAAAGGCTGGGTAAAGATGTGGTAGTAGATAGATTTTTGTTGTCATGATGTCAGTGAGAGCTCAGATTTAGAGATTACTCCACTGTGGGTATCATACGTCATGTTTAGCAGCTCATCAACCTGCATATTGTGTGTGTGTGTGTGTGTGTGTGTGTGTGTGTGTGTGTGTGTGTGTGTGTGTGTGTGTGTGTGTGTGTGTGTGTGTGTGTGTGTGTGTGTGTGTGTGTGAAAGAGAGAGAGGGACTGGTCATTAGATCGAACATGAGCCTGGCCTGAGTGACTGACTGATGAGCTTGGTGTTTTTATTCTGGGCTGAAGCAGGCCTGCCCCAGGCTTAGATTTCACACACAAACACACACAAATACACACAATTTAGCCAGTTCCCCTAAGAAAGAGGAGAGAGAGAGGGAGACAGAGTGGGAGCGTTTGGAGATGGATGGAAAAATCGATAAGAGGCGTGGCTTTGTTATTGTTTGTGGAAGAAAACTAGATATTTTCATAATATCTTTGTTTTCTCCTCATCTTTGACTCACAAACACACACACAGGTACACACTCACATATACGTACTGTGTATGCACACAGGGCTGTGTCAGCAGACAGGAAGCTATAGCAAATACATAATTGATGAGTCTAGTCATTGATTACTAGTGATAAGTGGTATTGACAGGAGGTGTGAGGAGAAGAGAAAAAGTGTCGATGTGTAGGTTTTTGTATGTGTGAGTTTTCCCAGTGGGCCACAAAATGGACATACCAGACTTTAAGTTTCTTCATGATGGATGACTACAGAAACGAAAAAGTATCTTTAAGGATCAGATTTTGTTTTTTTGCTTTCTGTACCTCTAGAAGTTTGACTTTCTAGCAGTGCAGATAGTTTCATTTTATTTTCCTAGTTTTTGAGATAAGTCTCAGAGACTTTTTCATCCAAAACAACATTGATGGAATAAGTAACAGGTAAAAGAATAATTTACCTTTTTGGGGATTTATTTGTTTTCTCTGCTACTGTATGAAGGGTGGAGCTTGTACCAGCAGGAGATTAGTTTAGCCAGAAAATACTAAACCATTAGTATGACCACAAGGTGTTTTTACATTTATATTGTGTGTAGGCTAAACAAACAAGACATAAGACCTTAGTTAGTGAACGTTAGAGGTGCTGGACAGCAGACCTTAGAACTTTGAACTGAGCATGACTAGCTGTTTACCCCTTCCTATATTCTATATGCTAGGCAAGGTTAAATCATATTTCATTAAATAAGATAAAAATATTTTTTTTCATCATAATTGTAGGTGCCGCTTGATATTTAAAAACATTACGTGGCTCCAAAATATAAGCATGAACGACTCATTTTACTAGGTGAAAACTCTGTGTGAAAATGCGCTTTTTAAAAGTCACAATAGAGAGAGAAAGACAAAGACAGACGGATGACGGAAAGAGAAAAGGGATATGATAGAGAAGTAAATAGTGCAAGTACTACACTACATGAACTGTATCTGAAAATGAGGTATGCGAGTTGAGTAGAAACAGGTATTCTGTTTCTACTCATATAAAGAGAACAGACTGAACGTCTTCAAGTTTGCAGTTTGGAGTTAATAAAAAAATAAAGTGCCAATAAAGAGTTGAACATTCACATCTTTACTCCACAGGTTACCCCACTGAACAACTATAGGGGCAATTTCTTCAATGAAGGATAGTTCCAATTTGTATCAGGATATTGTTTCTGAAACACTTTATTTAAATGGAAAAAACATTAAAAAATATCACTCCGAGAAGTGAGAAAATATGTTTTTGTAATTTGAGTGAACCAAACCTTTAATATATCAAGGTTGCTCTCAGTTATAATGCCTGTGAAACACATGAAGGTATTGCAGTCAGTGAGTCACAGAGAATACTGTTGGTATAACTGACTGAATCCAAAACAGACAATTTTCCCAAATTCCACGAACCTTGTTGATGGGTAGCTTTTATCTCTGAGTGTGTGTGTGATGGGTAGTGTTTTATGTCTGTGTGTGTGAGAATGTGTGTGTGTGTGTGTGTGTGTGTGTGTGTGTGCCTCTCCGGTGGGTCCTGAAAACACATATTATTATACTATTATGTCTAATTTCTGTACGCCACTCAAATGCCCATGAACTGAGGGAAGCAGTCTTCCTGAATACACACACGTGCTGAATGCTGCTTCTGACCTTTAGCTGCTCAGCGCCTCTCCTCCACTGTTTCTGTCTCATCCCTCTCATTTAATCTCCCTCACTCTCCCTCTCTCACCTGCGCTCTGCTGTGCGGCCTCTCTCTCCGCTTCATTATACTGTGAGCACTATTTTGTGGTTTCTCACGCAGACGCTGCAGTGTGTGGCGTGACACACGCGCATACGCACATGTACACTCACTAATACAGCATGACATGCCTCCCTGCTGTCAGGCTGTGCTGAGCTGAGGAGAACGGCTGGGGTTCAGTAAGGGCTGATGAACAGCATGGGTGCGAGAGGAAGAGAAAGTAGGGGAAAAGATAGGAAGAAAGGAGGTTGGACCAATTTTACAGTCCCTTTTGTTATACCTAGAGGCAATATGGATACGCAGAGGGGCTTGTAAACAGACAATCCTCTTCAATTAAGTGATTAGGGCTCATTTGCATTCAGGTAGGCAAACTGTTCACTTTTTACTTTTGAATAGTTTTTACAGGTCACTGCCTTAAGAAATTGGAGGGGAATATGAAAGTGCGATGCTTTAAAGCGATGCCGTCAGTTTAAATTGCGTCAGGTCAGCAACTCACTCATCTGATCTTGGATCTGTGGATTGAAAGCATAGGTTCAAAGATTTCGATAGACGGAAGACAACCTGAAGCCTCAATGTTGAGTGAGAGAAAGAGAGAGTGAAAGAGAGAAGAAAGAGAAAGGCAGCCTCTGCAGATGGATACTGATTAAATATTGATAGTCAGCGGTGTTGAAGGCCTGATTAGGACCTGACTGAGCCAAGCCATAAGAAGCACACACACACACACACACCTACACCGACACACACAGACACACACACACACAGGTGGAGAACCTTGCTCCAGAATCTGAGCAGGTTTTCAATATGCCTCATGCTGGTCAACCTGCCACCTTCCTCTCTTCCCTTTTCATTCTCACCTTTCTGAATCCTTCTTCTGGTCACACAGAGATCACACACAGGAAACAACATGTGAAAATCTACATTAGTGCTACTGTTGCACATCACTGACAGCGATAGTCCAACACAATCCTTTTTAGTATGAAAGTTATATTATTACACCCTTTTCAGGCTGGAAAGTTGTTGAAGGGCTCACCCAAGTAAAGAAAAACCCATATATCATCACTTATCTACAGTGCTATCCAGCCATGGAGACACTTTCAGTTTTATGTGCCAAGGTTTTGGGATATACATCTCTAATATCTGGACATTAGCCACAGGCCATGATGTCAACAGTTTTTATGGGGACTATTTCTCCGATACAGTCGAGTGTTCACAGAAAGGTCTGTGGATTTTCAGGACAAGAGTCATTTTTTGAGTACCACAAGTAGGATTACCTGTATGTATTCGGGTTCTATAGATCTATAAGTAGGCTATAGAGTAAAGTAGGGTAAAAAGTGTGGACTTCTTAAAGGCCTACATGTTCAGTTCTGTATGCTTTCCTTCAAAGGAAAATGTCCTTTGAAGGAACAAAGGGATTGTGATGAGGTTGGATTCAAATAATTCATAGTGGATTTAACAGTGACTTAAAGTTTTAAACAATTGAAATTGTAACTGAGAAAACAGATGTTCAGCAAAGTAGATATTTAAGCTGGAGGTGTGGTTTAAGAAACATTTTGATTTGTTTTATGTGGCATAAAACTTTCCATATGATCCATTATAACCACTTTGAATACAAACTTGACCACAGTCTCCCCTCTCCCTGAACACAAGCCAGCCTTTTCTCAAGCTTACAGACCGAGTGGTCGAAACTCAAAAATATTTTTTCACTTGCATATCTAAAATGTAAATGTAACTGTAAAATATACCCTTGACTATACTCTGTATATCGATGTTGTTTCTCTGACTGACCGACTGTCCCCTTGAACCATAACAGCTGCATCACAACCACAGTAATCTTAAAATTGAAATTATAGGTTTACCACTGCTTGTGATTCCACTGCTGTTGTACTCCAACACAACAAAAGGCACCCTTGTATAAAACATCTTGGATCTTCCTACTGTATGTGGAAAGCATTATCATTGGTTTAAGGAAATGTGGACTGAGAAACAGTTCTTAGCATGTGTGTGTTAACATGTATGTTCTCTGTTTTCTTGCAGTTACGTTGCTGGACTCGATGTCGGCCTTGGCTGACCTTGGCTGGGAGGCTTACCCTAATGAGGGGGTGAGTATGCAGCCAAACACACTCACAAACTAAAATCATCCCCTCTTTATGATGGAGCTGGCACCAAAAGTAAAAAATCTTATCACAACTAGCGGCTTTGTTTTGACTTGTGTTGTTTTCTGGGAGTGAGCAGGAGCAGCGCTGGAGGGTGTGTTTTAGGGAGCACTGGGTTCTTGAGCGCTCCTTGCTAAATCGGGAGACTGCGGGGGGAATTTACAAATTATTTCCGCTCCACTGAAAACGCTGTGGCACTGGAGCCTCCATTTATTGCAGGTGGCCTTTTTTGGGGGGGGATGGAGTAAAGGGACAGAGTGGAGGGGTAAATATTCTGACGTAAGAGGAGACATGTTTGTGTTTTTTGCGTGTGTGTGTGTGTGTGTGTGGGGAGGGGTTATGTAACTGGCCTTTTGCAGGTATAGGGACCGAGGGAGTCTGGAGTGCAGCCACCATGCATCAGAAATGACAACAGAGAAGTGAGAGGAGAGGAAGAGTGCGTGAGCGTAGAGAGGAAGAACGCCGAAGTGCATTGAATGAAGAAATAAGAGTGGATTCTGTATGTCACACTAGTGCAGGAGCTGTTGAATGGCGCTGAATTAATTCTATTTCCCCTTGAGAGATACTTCCCCTCCACTATTCAGCATCAGTGTGTTAAATCGCAGGATGCCACACGCGGTTTCATGGTTGTGCGCAGCAGAGAGGCAGCTGAAGTGAGCAGAGCTAAGCAAGGTTGTTTTCTCAAGCAATCAAGGGTTTCAAGTTCCAGTGTTGAAATGCTCTGATTGTGTGTCCTTACTGTGGATGTTTGTGTATCTTTTCCTTTTTTTTCCACAGAGGTCTTTATAGAAGAACTGAATGTGTTCCATCTGTGGCTCAGCCAAAAGATTCAATCTAATTCTGAAACCCAAAGAGTACACAAGTTACTTTTATTGAAAATATGGTTCAGTTTGGGGTGGCTTAGTCATGGCCCCGGAAAAGCACATGTGTTTTTAGTTTATCCTTAAAAAAAACGTGTTGGCTGGAAAGTAAAATATATATAATAAACTCCATCCTGTATATCTTGTTTCATGAGCTGTCAACAGAGTGGGGATCTGACACCTCCTCCCTGAATGTGTACAGAAACTGAGAGGAAACTGGCTCTATGGGCTTCTCCAGAACTCCTCTCTCAAAAGAATACAACAAATAGATCCTTTATACGACCGAATCATTGCAAAAACAAAAGTTGTTTTCAATGAGTGTCTTTACTTCAGGATCAGCCACAAGCTTTATCAGCTGTTTCATCTGACCGAGGATTTATTAAATTGGTTAAAACTGGTGAAGACTTTGCTTCATGGTTGTTCTTATTTTGCCTCATGGTGCATGAATGAGATGTTATCTTCCTCCTGGATAAATATGATCCTCCTCTCTCTCTTTTTCAGTGCATTCATTGCAGTTAACAAGGCAATTGTAAAAAAGGCTGAATTGGCTGTGCTTGCTTATTTAAATAGGCCCACAGTTTTCTTTCTTTAGCTACGACTGCCGTAAAATAAAATATCGTTTCTCTTAAAGAATCTTGTTTCTCTTGAAGAGCTGGAAGGCTCTGTCTATCTGCACACATTTCTGCCTGCTGACTGGCCTGACTTTTACTCTACCTCCTAGTAGAGTATAGCCGCACCAAGCCGCGAACATTTCCCATGTCCTTATGCAGAGGGTAGTCTCGTGCTTTTATTGTGAAAGGAAATGTAGTTCGTAGTGGAAAAACAGGTCTAAGCAACAAAATATGAACATATTCTGTGCCAAGGTGCCTTCCTCCCATCGTAATCATGAAAAAAATATATATATTAATACTACCGGTTCTAGTATTACTGTGTACTGTACTTCTGCGTTTGGTTGTCCCAGTGGTGTTGCCGTACCCCAGCAGAATCTGTTTCTCGTCCCTGCACAACAGACGCAATACAGCAACACAACACAGAATGCCTGAGAGCATTACTGCATTATATTCCATTATATTGAATGTTGAATTAAGTACTTTTTCATTTCATAAATAAAAAAATGTAATGCAAAAAAATTGGTGCATAAATGCTGCAACGACACCTAGGCCCTTGTTCTGTGCTCGATGGTCAGCAGAACAGTTTTATATACTGCAAGGAGAAGTAGGCAGAAACAGTGAGCTGTTTGATGAAGATCTGAGGATGAAAAGCTCTAACTGCGGTTCGTGAAAACACATCTAAGTTTAAATTTTCTCTGCTCTGCAAGACTATCCCAACCTGTGGTGAAAAAAAACATGACGGGATAATTCTTGCAAGATGGAGTTTGACTTTGTGAAGCTAAATGCTTCTTGCCAAAGATAACTTCTACTTGCCTTTCGTGGGCAGATATCATGTTGTAAAACTGTAAATGTAGCTCCTTTTGTGCCAGAAAACAATCCAGCAACTTACTAGTTAAAACTAACCTGTTGTCATACAACATGAAAAGCAGTATAGATACTAGTGGAGGCTACAGTAATGTTTGTCTAATATAATTTGTCTCAAATGAATGAGGGGATGATTTATATAAAAGAAATGGAGAAGAGAAGGGACAGAGAGTGATATGTTAGTGACAGACTGAGAGAAGAAAGGTGCCAGGGCTGTGAGAAGGTCTTATGTTTCATAACAGGGGGATTATCTAGTTGACCTTTGAACTTTAAACCTATGGATTGGCCTCAGCGAGAGGCAATTCCCACCAATCTGAGACCACTGTCTACCTGAATTAGTCCAAAACCACACTTGACCCCTGCAGGTCAAGCCCTAATCCAAGCCGTGCAGGGCCGGATGTGCCTGAGACTGCGTGGAGCGGCCCACTTTCTGTCACCAGGCAGGGGTGTTCCTAGTGAGGGACACAAAACAGATATGTCTTAATGATGTTTGAAAATTGAGAGGGGCCCCACAGAATCTCTACTCCCCGAGACCTCCCCCCCCAATCCTTCCTCTTTCTTCATCTTCCATCTCTGTTTCCCCCCCCCCCCTCACTAAGCCGGAGCTTGTTCCAGAGTTTGGGGGCCAATTAAGTCCTCGTAGGTGTACCCATCAGATGATTGCAGAAGGAGGGATATAATGTTAAGCTGGTGAATGGTTGAACTTAAACCCTGATCCGACGTCTCTGCTTCACTTCAAAGCAATCAGGCGGGCTCTGCGCTGATTGGCGAAGGTGATTGAGGGTTCAGGGAGGAGGGTTTTCATTCTGAATGTTAATCAGTGTTCAGGCCTGAACCAACACTTTGTGCGTGTGTGTGTGTGTGTGTGTGTGTGTGTGTGTGTGTGTGTGTGTGTGTGTGTGTGTGTGTGTGTGTGTGTGTGTGTGTGTGTTTAGAGTAAGAAAAAGACAGGGAGCTTAAACTCTTCAGCCTAACCAAACATTTTTACAGTTGTGTTTTTGCTCAGTTTTTTTCTCTCAAGCGGCGGGGGTATCATTAGGAAATAAGGAGGCCGAGGAGGTTGTTTTCATGTTGGCAAACACACCTGTGCTTTACACCAGGCAAATGTGACAATGAACAGACTCGCCAACGAGGGAAATAAGTCGCTCACCAGGAAGTGGCAGTAATCCAGCCTCTCCAAACTCTGCCTACAAAGAAATAAACAAAGACATCATAAAGCTCTCTTTATCCCTCAATGACTATTCCCATAAATGCTTTAATCACCACTCCCTGGGGACTCAGCTTTGTGTGTGTGTTTGTGTGTGTGTGGGTGGGTGTGTGTGACCGTCCTGTGATGTCCGACTGGTCTCAGCTCTGCACAGATGGGTCTATTTAGCTGCCAGGCGCGCCTGTAAATTACCAACATTCATTCCTCTCTCTTTCTTTCTCCCTCCGTCTCGTGTTTTGTTCTTTTAATTGAACAGAGGGCTCCTCAGTTGTTGTGTGCGCATAACGTCTAGCAAGACTCCAGTGATACATCATTTATATATGTAATCTTCAAACTCCGAACTGGCTGTCAGCGACATTCGTGTCAGCCGACTGTAGCAGCTTAAACAATCTTCTGCCTCCTCTTCCTCTTCTTCTCACATTTCTTCCCTCTCTCTGTTTCTGCAGTTGAAGGACTGTTGGTTCAGGATCAAGAGAGAGAAGGTTTTGTTCCAGCTCCAATTCATACACAGTAGACGTTTCAGCGGAGACTGTGGGGGATTAAAAGCATCTCGAGTGTGTGTGTGTGAGAGGGAGCTGGAGAGAGAGTGCGAGTCTATGTGGGAGTGTGTGTGCTTTTTTTATGTGGATCTGTTTTAGCGCTCAGGACTCTGAGGTGAAATGCGTCAAGCTTTTGCCGGGTTGTTGGCCCGTCACATCAGATTAACCTCAAGAATCCAACCTTAGCTTGGACTCCGCTTGACTTAAAGTTTCTCTTTTTTTCTTTCTTCACTTACTCTTCGCCTCTCAGTTCATCTAGCCATCAACTTTCATTTGAATTTAAAATCACGTAGGGATGACAGGTAGTTATTCCCATGGGTCTCGGTGTACATGTGAGTGTGTGTATCATGCCTGTGTGTATGTATCGGGGTCTGTGTTTACACGGCTGGACTACTGTAAGGTGATATGTGTTCATCACTCTGAAGCACAGAGCTTCAGCCTTAAGATGATGACAGGAGCTCAGAACAAAGATGGTGGTCCTCTTATCCCTCACCACAAACTAGGACTCATCCTGTTTGTGTGTGTGCGTGCGTGTGCGTGCGTGCGTGCGTGCGTGCGTGCGTGCGTGCGTGCGTGTGTGTGTGAAGGGGTCCAAGAAAATCCAGTTAGCTTCCCCTTGAATGGATCAGATATCCACGTCGGTATATTTTCATTTTTCTTTAAGGAATAGAAATGTTCTTTCTCTCATTGTGTGTGTGTGATGGTTTATATATAGGTTAGTGTGTGTGCCTGTGTGTAGATAGAAATGTTTTCCTGCTCATGCGAGAAGTGTTCTCAATTATTGCCTTAGTCAGAAGTGGAAACAGATGGTAGCAGATGACGGGAGACAAAGTAGCTCTGTCTTACCTACTTCCTCTCGTTTCCTCCTGCTCTCTCTCTCTCTCTCTCTCTCTCTCTCTCTCTCACACACACACACACACACACACACTCCTACCTCTTAAGCGGTAAATCACGCATTTACTTTAGAAAAACATGCTCACTCTATGCACACGTGCAGCATGGACAAAGACAGTCCTTCAGTCATCTTGACACAGTTCATCACTCATGTTCACCCAGACATGAAAACAGCACACGCAGGCTTAGCGTCAGTTTGCATCGAAACCACTGCTCATTGAACTCGGGCCCAGTTTTCCCATAAAGCAATCATAGGAATGAGATCTCCTTTGTCCATTGACTGGCGATGAAATGAGACGATCTCACAGCAGAGTTGTGCTGTTGTCGGGCCGGCCCTGTGCTGCTGAACGTCACTCTACCACTTTGATTTGAAATGTATGTTTAAGTTGAGGGGATTTCCTCATCACCTCAAACACTCCTCAAGCACTCACCTCTTCTATTTTCAACTCTCCTTTCCTTTCTCCCTATTCTCACCCATTTCTCCCCCTTCCACTCTTTCCTCGACTCCTCCTCCCCCTCTTTTTATAAAACCTTTCCCTGAATTCCCTCCCAGTAATTCACTATTTTCTCAGCTCCTACCTGCCTTCTTTCTTTCATCATCCCATTTCGTTCTTTGGCTCTCCACCTAAAATAAATTGTCATCTGTCAAATGTGGAAGTCCAATCAGAAATTTCATGTCAAATAAACATCCCTCTCTTTCATCTAGTAGACCCACTTTGCTTTTGCCCCCCCCCCCGCCTCTCTAAACCTCCTCTTTCTCATCTTCAGTGGGAGGAGATCAGTGTGATGGATGAGAGGAACACCCCAATGAGGACCTACCAGGTGTGCCGCGTCATGGAGGCCAACCAGAACAACTGGCTGAGGACGCGTCACATCAGCCGAGAGGGAGCGCAGCGGGTCCACATTGAGATCAAGTTCACCCTGAGGGACTGTAACAGCCTGCCCGGGGTCCCTGGTACCTGCAAGGAGGTCTGCATCCCTTCACACACACACACACACACACACACACACACACACACACACACACACACACACACACACACACACACACACACACACACACACACACACACACACACACACACACACACACACACACACATAATACACATGCAAGCTTTTGAACACACAAGCAGTATGGTGGCAGATATCAAATGTCATCGCATCTGGGTTGTTAGCATTTTAGCCCTACTTTTTGCATTTGTGCTGCTAATTTGTTCACTCTTGATGAGCAAGACATTGCATTTTGACAAGCTCCATAAGTCCTGTTGTGTCCAGTAGCTGTGTGCACTCTTTTGGAAGCAAGTACAAAAAAAAGACTCATTTCTGCTTTGGAGATCAATGGCATAGGAGTACGTTTATTTGGAATTTGGAGGCAGACATTGTTTGGAGTCTGGGTTTGTCTCAGAAAAATCCCTTATGCATTGATACAAAATATTCTCTGACTATGCAGTGCTCTCAGCCTTTTGGATAAAATTGAGTTGGCGTAATTAGTATTTCTTATATCCTTCACTTCTCACATGTAGAACTAATTTTGCAGAAACAAATTGTATTTGTCATGAAAATGGTTTCATCACAAATTGGAACAAATTCACCCTACAGAACACGCAATTGACACTTTGTTTAGTGTGCATAGCTAATCGACTAAATCAGCGAATTAACTTCAATAACACTTCTCTGCATTTTCAATTAAATCTGCCTGATCTCCATATTTTATCTGATACAATTATGCTGGATTGTTTGCTTTTGCTGCCTCTTTTTACTGCAGCAGAAAATCTAGACACTTGAGATAGCAAAAGAAACATTAAGTTATTAGAAGCAAGTAGGAGCAAAATGAAGCACTAGAAATGTACTTTTGTTCTAAGACTAGGTTGAAAATGTATTGCTTGATGCCAGTTTACATAATTACGTATCAAAATGGAAATAAATTCAGTGTTGGGGAAGTATTTGTGTCCCCACACTTCACAAAATATGGGATCATTTTATTATCACAGCATGGTTTAGTACATGTCAACATATATATGTTGATGTAAGGCCAGTCAAGAGGTGGTAGTTTTGTGTTTACTATAATTACTTGGTATAAAATAAATGCTTATTCCGCATATTATACTACATGGCACTGCAGAGCTCATTAAACACAAAAACCCAGGTGGAAGTTCACGTCGATGGTTGATAAATAGACAAAAGGAGGGAAAAGAATGACATGAGAGAATAGCTGCTGAATGAAACAGACGACGCTCTAGAGTCTTCTTTTGTGGCTCTTTGTATATTTTAACTTCCAATATATTTTACTGTTCCCCATTCTCTCATATCAGCCTGATATCACTGGTCCTCTGTATTCATTTCTCTCCACTTTGTCTGCCCTATGCACCCTCTTCACTCTCATTACATCTCCAGAATGAGTAGTGGAGATAACATGAGACTGAACAGAGCTGCACTTTCATGAAACTGCAGACAGTGTTGCTGACTGGCCATCGAGACAGATGGACTGCAGATTTGAAGAGAAGCAGCCGAATAGCTGGAGAGAGCTGTGGGAGCCTTGTTAAAATTTCACACTGGATGGACTTACTCCTATCGTCTGGTTTTACTGCGTGTTATTCTGTTTTGTCTGTTAAATTCAATTTATAGAGTTTGTAAGGTGATGCATGTTTCTCTTGCAGACATTCAACATGTACTACTACGAGTCAAACAATGCCAACCTGTGGTTCATCAAGGAAAGCCAGTATGTGAAGATCGATACAATTGCTGCAGATGAGAGTTTTACACAGGTATGGACGGACACACAAACGCACAAATAACATAAGCAAATAATCTCTTACATGTACTGTGTATATGGCATGTAAATATACACACTCAGGTATGCATTTTGTACATATTCCTGACATAAAATAGGGCATTAAAAAATACACAATAATGCAACAACTAAGTAAATATTTCCATCACAGTCACTAAAATGAAGGTGACCAGTTCTGACATCCGCCTAACGTTTGTTTTTTATCAGGATTTTTAATCTCTGTAAAACTTGACTCTCCCCTTTCCTTTTAAAGCAAAAAAAGAGTAACAAAAATGGATCTAATTGTTTCACATTGCATCTGTATGCTGGCCATATTTTCCACAGTGTTTTCTATAGTGATTTTAGCATTCAGCTCCCTCTGTTTGTATGTGGCCATCTGATTCTATCATAGAAGAGTTCAAATATGAGATACTGACCACTTGCCACAGAAATCCAAGTTTGAATGTGTGTTATATTTAAACTTCATCATCTTATCCCATTTGCTTGCCAAATAGACAGGGTTTTAAGGACGTAATTATTTCTGCCTTGCATTCCCTGAGTTTCAGGCAGCAGCAAAATACCCAAACAAAATGATTACTTTTGGACTGAAGAAAAAAATGCTGTGATTGAATTTGAATGATCCCATTTAAATTAACTAACACACGTTAAATGTTCTCCGTCCACAGGTGGACGTCGGCGACCGCGTCATGAAGCTGAACACAGAGGTGCGCGACATCAGCAATCTGAGTAAAAAGGGTTTCTACCTGGCCTTCCAGGACCTGGGCGCCTGCATCGCTCTGGTCTCAGTCAGGGTCTTCTACAAGAAGTGTCCCCTCACGGTGCTTAACTTGGCCCAGTTCCCCGACACAATAACGGGCGGAGACACGGCGCTGGTGGAGGTCCACGGTGTGTGCGTGAATGCCTCCGAGGAGTTTGAGGCGCCAAAGATGTACTGCAGTGCAGACGGAGGCTGGCTGGTTCCCATCGGGAGGTGTGTGTGCAAACCGGGCTTCGAGGAGAACAAGGACGTCTGCCAGCGTAAGTGGGGTTTTTGAGTGTGTGTGGGATGTATTTGTAAGTTTATGTGTGTGCCCGTATATCTCTGTACGCACAGGTCTCATGAAGGATGGCCTTCTGATACAGAAGCTACTTGAGTGGAGTGACAAGAGAGATTCCTCAACAGCTTAAAAAAGTGCCAACATTTTAATGAAACACAGCAATCATATCAATCTGCCCTCCAAGAGGTTAATATGTGATGTGTAAATATTAACAACCGTCTGTGTGCACTTGTGTCTTTGCCGAATGAGTATGTGCAGAATCATTTCAGCACTTTTTGCATGTGTGTGTGTCAGCGTGAATGTCCTCGCTCTGAGTGACTTCTATACAGCTTCTGACGTTGTGAAGACATGTCTTGCAGAGAACAGAGTACTGTAGGAGTTGTTTTAAGGCATCTCCTCTTTTTTTAGTGTGTCTGTCAGAGGTGAATATCTCATTTTCCCCGCAGACTAGGGGAGCGTGTTACAAGTGCGCGCGTGCATGTGTGTGTCTGTGTGTGGAAGTGCTTATTGATGTGTGTTTGTGTTGTAGGAGGGGAAAAGGTGTGCCTTAGGAGGCAGATTATTGAATCGTAAAAACTCCACAGATGGTGCGTGCAGTCTGTGTGCATTTGTATGTGTGTACATACTGAGTGTGCATGAATTTGAGAATGCAAGCTGCATTAGATTTGCGCCGTCACCTGTCCCCACGGGCTCGCCTCCCCGAAAAAAGAAAAATGGAATCATAGATATTCATCACTGAAAACTTGGAAATTGGTGCACACAATGCAATTTCAGTTGTTTGGGAGAAGCAGCCGCCAAGACGCCCAGAAAACTTGGCAGTTGGGCCTTAGAGACAAGTGAATAAGAACAGAAGCTGTTCTCTGGAGCTCGCAGACTGGTAATGTGCACAGATTGTGGCAGACCTCTGGCTGCATCTCAATCGTGAAAATGCTTAGCTGCGTGTCTGTCTTGTATAAGTGACACGCTGTGGTTGTTTGACAGGTGATTGCACTGACATGATTTCACTACCTACAGCGTGTTCGTCTATTTCACATTTCCCGTACTGCAACTTTATTTAAAATCAGTCTGACGCAGAGGGGCGGTTGATCCATGAGCTCATCAGTCTGCTGCCAAGTGTTATCACTCCGTAGAGAATAAATAGAGCAAGGTAAGCATGATTAACAAGCTAGATTTAACTCAATAACCGCATGTGTATGTGTGTCAGTGAATGTGCGCTATAGTCGTGTCCTGATTCCCTTGAGTCCCTTTGGCAGTCTGAGGTCAGAGGACAGGAAAATATATGTGTCCCTTGTCAAATAAGTTATGGTCAATACAGATGTGCATGCGTGTGTTTGTTTCTGGAGGCAGAACAGGTGTCCGCTGTCTGCAACACTGGAGAGTAAGCCAGGTTTTTCGTTTCAGCTCATTTCAAGGCATATTTTTGTGGCGTAGCGATTATTCTGGAAACAATCAAATAGCATTTTCCAACAGATTTTAATTCCTTCATGGTGAATTGAAACCTCTCCGCCGCAGGGTTGTCTGCTCCACCTACTCAGTGTTAGGAAAATTGTTTTTTGTGGAATCTCTGGCGGGATTTACATAGCAATGAAATTTCCTCCTCATACTGCGGGAGAAATTGCTGTCCCACGTATGGCAGTCTAACACATCTCATGTTTGTTTGCGGCTTCAGAGATAATACTAAAAAGAACACCTTGGAAAACCAGCTGTCTTTTTATCAATATGGCATTTATGCCGATGCTGTGTTGCCCGTGAGTGTCTGTATTCTGATATTGTTCCCTTCTCTCGTCAAAATTTCACTTAGCCCGCCTAATGTAACTGCATCTCTTATCAGCCTGCTTTTAACAAAGACATGGGAGGACACAGAGAAGTGCAACAACCCAGTGCGTTGCGCTTTAATGTGTCCCCGAGAGAACGGGGGGGCCAGGCTTTTAAAACAGTCCTCCCCGAGCTCGGCGTCGGCTCCAAACAAAAGGTTCCTGCCCTGACACAGTCTGTAGGTCCTCCATAGGGAAAACACACTCCGCTAATGCATTTAAATCAGCTTCTCTCGTTTGCCGTCACACAAAGAGAGGACCGGGTGAGAGCTGGGGAAAGGTCTGAGGGGGCATTTGTAATTATCGTCACCGTGCAGGTGAACAAGCCTTTTAATGGAAACCTTGCATTAGATTTCTCTTGTTCTTTTTGTGTGCGGTTTATTTTACCTTTTAGCTGCTCTGATGCTCATTGTTTTCATGCTTTAATATTCTGTGTGAATCTTCTTGCATTGTTTTGGCCTCTCTAGTCTCCTCTTTGTGTCCCTGTGTTACACTCCCTGTCTCCCCCTGGCTCCCATTCTTTCTCTCTCTCTCTGTCTTTCTGTGTCCCTGTCTCTCTCCCTCTCTCGGTGTGAGGCGCTAATGGAATCATTACTTGCCTCTCTGTGTTAGACAAACACCAGACACCTCCAATTACAGCCCTTTTTTTCTCAATCTCGGGCTCTCTCCCTTCCTCTCTGCTATTTCCTAACCTTGCTCTGGTGTCTGTTTCTATAATGGGACTGTTTTAGTCCACCTCTCTTTATCACACAAGCCCCCCATTTTGCTCCTCACCCATCCTTTGTGATACTGTCTTCCTTTTTTCACCTCATCATTTTTCTTTCTGTCTTCCTCCTCCTCGCAGTCCTCATCTCCTCTGTCTTCACTCGTTAAACATTTATAGATCACGGGTTCATCTTTCTCTTTTTCTATTTTCTCGCCCCATGCTTGCTTCTCCTTCCCTAAAGCGAGGCTCAAAGTGTGTTTAAATGTGTGTGAATGTTTTGTTGTTGTCAATGTTGGACACATGGAAGTGATTAGATCTGGTGAATTGTTTCATGCTGCTCAGGAAAGCCACTTTTACTCCAGTACAAACAGCACAAGAACTAACTGAATATGAAAGAGGAAATAATGTGATTCATGGGAAATATTACATTACATTACATTACAGTCATTTAGCAGACGCTTTTATCCAAAGCGACTTACAGGAAGTGTATTCAACATAGGTATTCAAGAGAACTACTAGTCACCAGAAGTCATAAGTGCATCTCCTTTCTTAAACAAGCATCTTAAAGCATAAACCAGAGCAAAAGTATAGTGCAGAGGCAAAACTAGAAAACAATAATTGCAACAGACTAATACGAATATAATAAGTGCTACAAACTAATACGAATAGGATAAATGCAATAAACTAATACGAATACAATAAGTGCAACAAACTAATACGAATGCAATAAGTGCTACGAGGAAGGTTATGGTCTAGCAAGCAACAACAAGCTACCAGCGTGTGATGGAAACTATCATGAATCTTGACAGGGATGAAGTTATCATAATACATGTGATTATGATATACTAATATTTGATAATCTCACTCAAAATCCAATTAAGTTCATTCCTCAGTCAGTCTTTCAAAAACAGGTCACAAATATATAGCTTCATTTTTCTTAAAGGTTTAGTAATTGGGATGTACCATTTATTTAAATTTCCAGAAATAAACTGTGTAATTTGGTACTGATTAAAGGGGGAATAGCGACAATGTTGTGACTCAGTAGACACAAGTTTTTTATTATAGTTTTAAGTAAATGTATTTGAAAGAACTGCTTGAATCCCAATGGCTCAAAAAATGCAATACCAAGTGAATACTAATGATTGTCAGTTTATTCTCTCTATTGAATTAATTGCTTGCCTGTAAGACACACAGTAAGCCACATTAACACTCATACATGATGGCTTACCTGCTGAACAAAGATTAAAAGATTAGAAGGTTACAATGGAGAAATAATGGGAATTAACTTATGATAAGTAAAATATGTAAAATAAAGTAAAAACGCTTTATTTTTAGCAAAGAGGAGTGCATTTGTTTGGGGCTTCAGCACCGGTTTGATGCACATTTGAGGCTCTTATGAGTGTTTAACCCAGCAGGACTGGTACGTGGGAGTGACGTTAAACTGGGCCTGTGTTTATTGTAATGGAGGACAAATGGCAACCAGTGCAGCAGTAGAACTCATTGATGTGTTTCTGATGGACGACAATAACGCTCTATAACAAAGAGGAATACACTTTATCAGCCTTTTCTACACAAACAATACATTTGAATGAGATCAATACATTGTTGGAACACTTGGTCTTTTCATGAATTCGTTGACAGTAAAATAGAGTTTATCACCAGCCCTGTCCTTTAACGTTTAACATTGCAGTTGAAATACTTGATTGATATCTTTTGGGTTTTTTTATTCACCTTTTGGTTTTCTGGCTCTGCTGCTCCATCACATGATATCACATTAATTTGCTTTGTCACCAGTGGAGTTACATAATCTATCTATCTATCTCTCTCTCTCTCTTCTCTCTTTCTATCTCTGTCTCTCACACTCTTATTCTTTCAACACATACTCCCTCTCTCTCTTTCTCCCTCTCTCTCTGCCACATACAGTTGCTCACCCTCGTCTACCCCATGCAGAGGCCTCTGTCAGTGCAGCCCACGTCCCCCGCCTCGTTCGCCCTCCTGCTTTCCTTTCTCTCTGTGTCTCAGTCTCTTGTGCATTCTGTCTCTGTTCTCCCTCTCTGTTTCTGTCTACCACTGTTTCCTCTACCCCCCCCTTCATTTCCACCTCGTACACCCTTGCCCTCTCCTGCTGTCTCTCTGTCTCACAGCTGGTAGGGAATGTAGTGAATTCTCCTCTCGAACCTCTCCTGCCTTAAGCCCTAGAGGAACATGCTGAAGGGTAGGAGTGTGTATGTGTGTGCAGCTGTGACTAGACGTGTGTTTGAGTGTGTGTGTGTGTGTGTGTCCTGTCCTTCTCCGTGTGTCTGACAGCACCAATTACTGCCTCAGATGCCTGGGAGATGGAGGAGACGGAGTGGAGAAGGACAGACACCTGTCACCTCGACACAAGTTCTCTTGCTCTCATCCCCGCTCTCTCTCTCTCTCTCTCTCTTTCTCAGCGGGCAAAAGTAATATAGGTCAGCATGACATGTCTGTCTGTCCGTCGGCTATACCTGTCTGTCTGACGGTCTCCTTTTTCCCTTCTGGTTCATGTATCTGTTTGATGCTGCCAAAATCAAGCCAGAATTTAGTTTACAAGAAGAACTGTTCAAAGTCACACCACACTTGTTATACTGATTCCACTTAGCTCGCCTGCTGTTCTTTTCAATTCCTAAATTGGAACAAAACCTAAGTGAGAAATCACTGAGGAACAAATCCAAGCGACTTTCTACCAAATGGTAATTGCCTTGTCAGCTATGTGTTCATTTGGAATGCTGTGGATGCAGACACACAGGGTTTTTGGACTGGAAAAGAAAAGAAGATTGATGTAAATGTGGAGCCGTTTTTGTGGTATTTGCAAAGTATATTTTCACAGTCTCATAATTATTTAAAGAATACCATTTTCTGATCTTTTTACTTAAGAATGAATAACAATTATATTTTGTGCTCTTCTTATTTGTAACTATTATGGCTAATTAGATGATAAGGTGTTTACTTAAGCAGGCATGTACTGTAGGAGTCGGTGTAGAACAGGGCGTCAGTGCAGTCTTTGACCTCGAGTTAGAGTCAGGAATGTTGCCTGGTTATTCTTTTTTTAAGTGAAAATAGATCCGCCAATATGGACGCAGCAGTAGTAAAATGAGTTTGACACTCCTGACTTAGAATAAAGGCTGGAAACGAGGAAACAGCTTGCCTGGCTCGATACAACGGTAGCAAAGTCTGCCTATCCATCTCCTCTAAAGCTCACCAATTAACACGTTGTATCTCGGAACCTGTGAAAAATAATTTGGCAGGTTTGGCATCACAGGGCCTCTTCAGAGATCAAAACCAAAATCCGTGCTCACTAACTGTATGCGGCAACTTCCTGCAAGAGACGCAACATAGAAGAGTCGGCCGGATGAAAGAACAGATTGTCTCTAAAAAAATAGCTCCAAAGTTGAACTTTTCCTTGAAGGCAGATTCATGTAAACGATTAAAGCCTGGAAAGCACCACACCGCTTAAGCACTTACACACTGTAAACCCTATTTAACCACAGCTATGAGATCATAACTATTGGGAGGGATAACTTAGTTCTGCACAATGTCATTCTCAGTAGAAGTAAAACTGTAGTTTGATATTTTTGGAAAGCATTGCTTTAAACTGTGGTGGGGGAATTTGACTTTCTGTCTGCACAGTGACGCGAAGCAATGAAAGGCCCGCTGCTCCATCCGTTGAGTCGATCAGACCCGGCCCTGACCCGAGAGCAGCATGAAAGGATTTACATTTTTACAAGTGTTTGTTTGTTCTCAGAGCGACAATCTTCTATCTGTACAGATAAGACAAAGTCATATGATACGTGTGCTGTAAGGGCTCGGTCAAGATCTGCACTCATATGCATATAATGAAAGAAAGAGTATGACCATGCACACACTCACACACACACACACACACACACACACACACACACACACACACACACACACACACACACACACACACACACACACACACACACACACACACACATATATACACAATGGACTTTTACATTTTACATCTCATAAGAGGATTGCAGTCTCTGTTCATAATGAAAGGTTTGAGCTGGGAACAGATGTAGGAAAAGCCTAATCTTTGCACCTGTGAAAGAGATTTAACTCACTTACAGAGAGGTCTGTGTGCGTGTGTGTAGGTGTGTGTGTTTTGAAAGCTCAGTAGGGAATCTGCCTTTCTTTATTGCCTCTCCAACACAGAGCTTGATCTCTGCCTCTATCCTTACAAAAGTGTGTGTGTGTGTGTGTGTGTGTGTGTGTGTGTGTGTGTGTGTGTGTGTGTGTGTGTGTGTGTGTGTCGTGAATATGTGTGTGGACAGTGTGAGTGTGGTCGGTAAAGTGAGCATTTTTATGTTGATCACATACAGACTTTTGAAGGTCAAGTGCTCCCTCTTGCATGTAGTATGTTCAACACACACACACACACACACACACACACACACACACACACACACACACACACACACACACACACACACACACACACACACACACCCTCTCGTTTCTTTGCTCTTCTCTTGGTGGCAGCTTAGGGAGCTCGAGAGCAGTAAGGTGTGGGTAGGATGAGAGTGGGCGGCTAACAGAAGGATTAAGACAGCAAGTCAAGAGATTTTTTTGTGTGTACAGTCCAAGTAATGTGTGTATGCAGTGTGTGTGTATGTATGCTGCAGGCATTAGTGCATTAAGCTGCCGAAGTGTCAGGCAGCAGGGCGTTATTACTATCCAGATGTTCTTAAAGGACAAATGGATATACGGGACAAGTAGGCCAGCCATGAGTCCTTTTACCGGTCTGTGGGAGTGTGTGTCTTCCTGCTGCTCTTCCGTCTACCTGCCTTCACTTTTCATTTATTTGGATAAAGACCGCCACCTTTTACTATATTACGCCTTTATCTCTTCTCTCCCACATGTCCCTCCTAAAACTCCTAAAAATCCCTTTTCCCCCATCCCTTTTTCTTATCTCCCCTCTTTTGTGTTTGAATAAATGACAAAATCACAAAGGCTTAGGCGCTCGCTATATCCTCTACCCACCATAGTCCCCGTCTAACATACCCACACAGCGCTGACCCAGATAATGTCTATTCACACAGTTCCTCCTAGCACAGCTCCTCTTTCGCCATGGCGGATCTCTTGCCAGACATGAGCTGAGTTGCCAAAAGCCACCTAAGTACCAGGACGCATTTGCCCTGCTGAAGTTTTAGCCACAACGACAAACCCAAGGACACTAAGGTGGCTTTTTGCGAGACAGGACCTCGTAAAGCTCAGCTGAGTCGGATGCTGTGGGTTCAACTCTGTGAGCAAAGCCTTAGAGAAAAAGAGGAAAAGAAGGCCAACGGTTAATGCGTGTTTCAACTCCTCATGTCCTTATATAGCACTATTCCCAACAGACGGAGGCAGAGAGAGAGAGCTGTAGACGGGAGAACGTCCCTCCATTGGGTACAGTTGCCATTAATTGGATGCGTTCCATTAGCTATTGAGTTCCAGTTAGGGATAAACATGTGTGCACTCATGGGAAAGTCCATAATTTTTACATTTCTATAGTGTTGAATCAGTGTTGAGTCTGCTCCACTTAAGATCTAAAGGTTTGGAGAAAGGTGCATGTGTGTGTGCGAGAGAAAGCAGAGGAGGCATTAAGGCAGCCAGCCGGTCTGCTCGAGAGGAAACACAGGAACAGGAAGACAGCCATTGACCCCTTCCCCTTATCCCCCCCCTTCCTCCCTCTCTTTCTAGTTCATGGATGGCTTCCAGATGTACGATCAGCCCGTCAGACTGATTGGGTCTGGGTAGCACAGGCGTTATTGCTCCAAACACGAAGTACAGATGTAGCCACGGTCCAAGTCCAATTTGTTTCTGCTTTCTTTTTTTTTTTTACAGACAAGACGAACCATTCAGAAAAGTTACTCAGGACACGATGACAGATCAGATTATGTTTCATTTTTAAATTGTCCATTTAGAGCAGCTGCTGCATTATAAAAGGTGGCTACAGGCTAAAACTGACACCTTGTATTGGTGGCTAAATACACCTGCAGGCTAGAGTCTTCTGTTCCTTTGTCAGTTATAACTAAATAAATTATAAAAATGTGTAAGTTTTAGGAAATAATGCACACATAACACACCTCAGGCAAACATATAACCTCGGTTTTGTGAGTTTTATATAAAGCTAAAAGTAAACGAGCCCAATAAATGCAGCATAAATCATGATCAGACACTACGATCTCCTCTCTCAAATTGCAACCCTGCTTTATTCAGCGCCACGTTGAAAAGGCATCATCGAGGTCTGTGAGCGTCATTACCTCTCAAGGCTGCTTCATAAACCAGATCTGCCTATAGACCTAATTGTTTTGCCGATATTTATTTGTTAGATGAAAAGCTCCTGCTGCCCTGAACTGCCCAGATTTCTTTATTGAGAGCTCAAAAGGGACACGCAGCAGCAATTTTTCCAAAAGGGGGACTCTTTTGTATGTGACACCCTTGACTTTTCTGCAGGATGCAGAATGGGCAATGGGGTTTCAAGTATGTGGATAAGGGGGCAGTATTATTTATGGAGTGCTTTATTTGTACCATTAAGGTAATACTGGGAGGTGGGATACGGCACTTAGGGTCACACAAATACAGAAATAGATAGGTAGTCACTGTAACGTCACCCATTTGTCTGTGGACTGCAGTTTTGAGCCTTTGAGTTTGGCATTTTGGCCGTCGCCATCTTGGTTTGGCCGAAGATGAAGTCTCTGTGATCTTTTGTCGCTTTTATGGGAATAAAAGATTTCCCTGCTATCGTCAATGTGCTGAGAGTGTGTCTAAATAAGTCGTCCAGAGCCCACCCACATATTAAGGACAGATGGGATATGGCCTCCCACTTGATAGGTACATCTGCATAAAAGTGTGTGTGTGTGTGTGTGTGTGTGTGTGTGTGTGTGTGTGTGTGTGTGTGACTGACACAGAGAAAAAGGCACGGGGCTCTTCTTTCCTCCTCCGCCTGAGAGAATGAATTATTGAGAGTGATGAACTGAAAATAACGCGGGTGAGGAAAGGAGGTGCACAGCTCCTCCTACACACACTGACGGTCACGGGGCTGGCCGATGAGGGCACGTTTACTGCCGCGGCGTGTGTGTGTGTGTCTGAGAATACCTTGGAAGATATGATGTGTGTTTGTGTGTTAATGCTCTGTAGGTTGGGTGTTTTTATGGAAGGTGTTAAACTACATGTGTGCCTGGGGAGAGAGAACATGTGTGGTTATAGCGAAGGTTTTAATCTGTGTATTTAAAGCTGTGTGTGTGTGTGTGTGTGTGTGTGTGTGTGTGTGTGTGTGTGTGTGTGTGTGTGTGTGTGTGTGTGTGTGTGTGTCGTAGTTTTATGTGTTTACTGGTCTGCCTGGCTATGTTTAAAAGGGAAAGGTGAATCTTTGTGTTCCTCCGGCCTTTTATCTTGATAGCCAAAGAGACAGACAGAAGAATAAGTTATTCAGACTGTGAACCAAACTCCCAGCAGACTCCTTCTATAAATCTGTCATGCTCTCTCTCTCTCTCTCTCTCTTCTTCTTCTTCTTCTCTTCTTCTCTCTCTGTTTTTCTGTCCCTCGTCCATGATCCCATTCACACAGAACTGCACCTGGAATCTATTTAATCTGATTTTACACTGCAGGATAATCACCCCAGCCCAAAATTAGTGAGCCATCAGCTGGGGCTACCACTGTGTGTGTGGACGTGTGTTTGCTTTAATTGAACTGAAATTGAGCTCGCTCTCTTTCCCCTTCGTTTTTTTTTTTTTTTTTGGAGGGGTTTGTGTATGTGTGTGTGTGTGTGTGTGTGTGTGTGTGTGTGTGTGTGTGTGTGTGTGTGTGTGTGTGTGTGTGTGTGTGTGTGTGTGTGTGTGTGTGTGTGTGTGTGTGTGTGCCTGTCAGCGAGAGAGTAAATATTTGTGCAGGAGCTCTGGAGAAGGTCAGGGTCAACGTATGACAGACAGCCCACTGGGAAATAAGACACACAAAAGCAAAGGCAGACTCCCACACACACACACACACACACACACACACACACACACACACACACACACACAAGAATAAAATAGAGATGGCCAGAAAGGGAGAGAGAAAGACCGAAGGACAGAGGCAGAAAAATAGAAATAGACAGACAGGATGGCAAGGCAGGGAGATGGATGGAGGGAGAGCGAAACAGAGGAAAGACGGTGATGAATGGAATGAGGAAGAGGCAGAGCTTCATCCCGTGGTTCCTCTTGGGCGCTCTCAGTAATTGGCTGATGTCCAGAGGACAGACAGTAGATCAGAAGGAAGCCTGAGTGTACTCATGTGCTTCATGTACTGGACATCACAAACCATTTCATATCCGGTCCGACCGTGTGTGTGTGGGGGGGGGGGACAGAGAAGTCATAAGATGCTATAAACGCAGTACGGGTCTGTCCTGAGGCGTCAATCAGAGAGGCCTATGTCTTCTGTCTGGACATGGCTCATATCTCATGCTCGCTCTGCGAACATGTGATCTTGCCTCGTCTTTCCATAACAAAAGTCTGGGAAAAGTAATTGCTGCTATACAACACACTGCTTGCTTTGGGAATACAGTTTTTAAGACATTTTTAGAATTTGTTGTCTCTTTTAGTGACGACCTGAGGTAGAATTGGGATAAATAGATGTCAATACGGTTAAGTAGTCACACTCGTACTACTCATGTTTGATAATATAATAGACTGGGTCTGTGTTTCTACCAGTTGATCATTTCCCGACGCACACGGGCGGCTGTGGCGTAGTGGAGAGCAAGGTAGTTCTCCAATCAGAGGGTCGGTGGTTCGATACCCGGCTTCGGCAGTCAATGTGTCCTTGGGCAAGACACTTAACCCCAAGTTGCTCCTGAAGGCTTGCCATCGGTGTGGACTGGATGATGAATGTTAGTTAGAGTCTGATGGTGGCACCTTGCATGGTAGCCTGTCATCAGTGTGTGAATGGGTGAATGATATGTAACATACTACTGACTGTAAGTCGCTTTGGATAAAAGCGTCTGCTAAATGACTGTAATGTAATGTAACACCACACACAAAAAATAATATAATAATTAAAGCGCCATTATTGAAATTCTTCTGATTGAAATGAATATGTGGGACACTTTTCTCACAACCAATTCAAACCTCTACCTATATGAACCCTTAAATACCACATGATCTGACGTACAGTCAGATCACCACTTTTAAATTGTGTTTACTCATAAATAGTCTAGAAGGCTATTTTAACACCTGCTCTATGTTTGGATTTTTCTCTCTCCATGATAAACATCAAAGGCTGTCTGCACACATTTTAATTAAACATTTTTAAGACGTAATTTACTCTCATTATACAGTTAAATGCTTTTCCTTTTTTCAGGCACCAGTATGCCCCGTTCCTTATCTGAAATAAATGTTTTTTACAGATCCTTTTCCTTCCTGTCAGTAATACAATTCAGATGTGGAAATATTAAATCACTAAATTTTATTTTGTTGACAGTTTCTCATTACATGGCCTGATAATTGGGTTAACCTGGAACAGCAGTTACTGTTGCTAATTGGCAACATTGTTAATTTCTTATACCCATAAGTATTTTATAGTTGTTAAAATAACTGCTTGATTGTTCAATGCATGTTTTATCAAGCTTATCTAAAAAAGCAAAAAAGAGTTTCTACTTGTCTTGTCTTTAGAGCTGCTGATATTACAATGATGTCTCTTAGTATTACACAAAATAATCCATATTTAAATGTTTATGTTTGTGTATTTTGTCAGTGATTTTGTGGTTTGTCGTCAGTATTTTATGGTGAGATTATACTGTGAGAGGTCAGATGGTTTTAGAATCCCTGAGGTTACATGACTACAATGAACCCACTGTTTTCAAAACATTTCTGTGGTGGTGATGATGCCACTAAGAGAAAAATGCACCACAACAAAAACAAAACTTAAAGGCAACGAAAGGCTGTAATGCAGTTGAGTGTAATTGTTCATACACAGTCAATAATGTGAGGTAATTCATGTTTAATGAGTCAATATTATGATGAGAATTGATAAGACTGGACAGAAAGAAAGAATGAAAGAAAGAAACGTTTAGCCAGCAGATGAAATGTCAAAACAGGCAAACGGATTCCAACGGATTTCATAGGATTAGTAGTTACGGTGAATATTATGGTGTTAAAGTTTGTCATGAACTCCAATTAGGGATTAGAGGTTCACAGCAGGGGGCTGGACTCGGATGCTCACATCTCTATTCCACACAAACCTCCTCATCTCCTCATTGCCACACACACTTATGTACTTTGCACTGCTCTCTACTCTACAAACAGACCCACATACCACACACATAAACACACACACAGCGCATCTTCTTTTGCAGCTTTTAAAAGGAGTACCATTAAGCGTATAATGGTTTCTTCAAACCTGAATGTGTATAGTTATTTTTAACTTTTGTTAATGTTTGTTGAGCATGAAAACATGTCAATTCGACCACAAGCACGTTTAAAGGGAATGTACACATGAGCACAAAACACACACAAACACTCGTACAGATGCGACCCCGGTGGCTGTAAAGGATGTCAGGTTCAATCTCGTCAGATTTCTCCACTGACACTTGATGTATCAATTTTTAAGTAGCTGGCTCCAACTAAGGCCTGTTTAGCCTACACACACACACACACACACACACACACACACACACACACACACACACACACACACACACACACACACACACACACACACACACACACACACACACACACACACACACACACACACAGGCTGCTCTGTGCCCCAGGAGCTGTGGCACTCGAGGGGTTCTAGAAGGGTTCCATCTTGAAAGCCTGTTGCCATGGACCATTATGGAGCTCATCTCCCATGGGCCAGCGAGCTTTACACTGGCCCATGGGAGATGAACCACCAACTATGAATCCCCATTGAAAGAACACACACACACACACACACACACACACACACACACACACACACACACACACACACACACACACACACACACACACACACACACACACACACACTATACCCCCAGGTTTCTCCTCTGTCCGCCCTTTATGGAAAAGCCGGCGAGGAGCCAATGTTTGACTTGACCCAAGTGCGACAGAAAGCAAGAGAGCGAAGCAATTAACAGTTAAACTAGAAAAAAAAAAGTTGAAAGGGAAGTGGAGGGAAGGAAATGGCTCTCAACTAGGCAGAGGCAGTGTTTGTTTCAGAAAAGTGCTGCTGATGTGATTCTGCGTACGTAAAGAGCCGCCTGCTTGAATGTAATTAGACTGGAATGACTTTTCCTACAAGATATCGGGTTTGTGTTTCTGTGCGTGCACTTGAGTGTGAATCTGTTCAGCCTTTCCAAAACGAACTGAATACATTTCCTGAACTCTGTCGGTACAGTCAGCAGCTGCCATGTCATTCACACGAGCAACTATTCACACATAAATGCAGCTAAAGACGTCTGATGCCAGAAAGAGTCATTTCTCACAGCATTTTTAACCATAGTGTATAAAACACTCAGCTCCACACATACATGACCCCTTAACAGTATAATTTAAATGAACTGTTACGTGTGTGTGTGTGTGTGTGTGTGTGTGTGTGTGTGTGTGTGTGTGTGTGTGTGTGTGTGTGTGTGTGTGTGTGTGTGTGTGTGTGTGTGTGTGTGTGTGTGTGTGTAAGACACTTGGTACACCTCCCAGTGCAGTTTATTTTGGCTTCCTTTTCTGTGGACACTTGTTGTAATGTACAGATCACATTCATTTTTTATTTATTTTATTTATTTAGATGATTTATTCTTTTAAGTTATTTATCAAGCCAAAATTCCAAGCATTCACAGGTCACAGCCTCTGAGCTGTGAGGATGTGCTCATCTCTAAATACATTTTGGTTTTGAAACGTTGGTCAAATAAAACAAGCAAAAACAGTATTATCAGATTGTTCTGTCTTTGTTTGCCCATTTGGGGGCAGCTGGAGGTTCTTGTCACCTGATGAATGCAAGTCAAATATTTACTCTCCTTTGACCTCTGATTTGCTCTCCAACAACTGCTGAGGCAAATATTTGTCTATTTAGAGGCTAAATGCAGCGCTATGTTCAGAGGCCAGCCGCTCAGTCCGTCCGTCTGCTGTTGGTGCTGGGCAGGTAGCATACAGTCGCTTTTATTAACCACTGCCTGCTGCAGCTGGATACATAGTGGATGTGTGGTGAAAGTGAACCAACGCTGTAAGTAGAGAGCCAAAAACCCAAACAATGAGTTAAGAGATGCTAAGAAGATTTCTAGAACTGAGGGGGACCGCACAGTTGGATGATAATTCCCTGTGGGTTCATCCCTACTGTATGGAAGCCATTTACATTACACAGAGTCATTTTACCCATTGCTAAAATACATTTATTGGGGAGTGAAGATTTTTAAAGACATATCCCTGTGGTTTGGGGAACTGTAATACGCTTATTTTACTAGTTTCTGTCATTTCACAATCAATTACAGAAAAATAAACAGTAGTTGCAGCACTAAAAAGAGTAGAAAAGAATACAGTGGAATAAAAATAAATCTCAATCAGCTCTTACTGTGTTGTGGTTGCTGTTCCCTTCTCAATCAGCGCGTGGTGACTGAGGGTGTGTCTTGAGTAGCAGTACTATATCATATCTAAGAGCTATCGATTGGCATAAATACACTATGTCTCTCTGGTGACCGGATGAATATTTAATAAGACACTGGATCTGAGGCCACTCTTTGTCTTTAGAAGAAACAGACACACACACAAACACACACACCCTATATATTGTACAGCATTGTCAACTGTTACCTTGAAGATTATGCAAATTTGGAGTTAGCTCATCTTTCTACGACATAGTTTTTGTGACTAAACTTTTTTGGTGCTTCTGTGTGTCTGCCTCGTGTGTGAGTGCATGTTTATGTGAGCGCGGTCTCACTGCCTCAGCCTCCTTGTCCCTTTTTTCATATCTACGGTAAATCATTAATCATAAGGGAACCAAGTCAAGTAACACATTTCCCATGGGGCACACACAGGGAGTAGCTTGAGAAAAAAAGAGCCAAGAAAAGTGGGAGAGGAAAAAGGGGGCTGTGAGAGAGAGAGAGAGAGAAAAGGAGTGAGAACATGGTGGTAAAGCAGAGCAGAAAACAGAAGGAAGGAGAAGGGAAGCTCCACTGGAAGCAGCCAAGTCGCCATTCTTGCACAAAGTTTTTGATCAGGCAGCTGTTTTCGGACGCCAGGCCTGGCACGGGGCGCCCTGTCTGTCCTCTAGCGCCCGGGTCCTTTTGTGCCTCTGTGGCTGGCCGGCGCCCGGAGCCAGGACTCTCCGGATGAAACTCCCCGGAGAAAAGCTGCTTTTCCACCCTGCTCCTGCAGCTCAGCCAACAGGAACACACACACACACACACACAAACACGGGCACTAGCACAGCACATAGGCACCCATTACCTTGGAAGCTGACAGGAAGGAGGAAAGAGAGCAGAAACCCTTTGAGAATAACCACTCCCTTTCCATTGCTTTATTTCTTTCTTTCTCTCTCTTTTGCACCTACACACACACACACAAACACACATCCCTTTTCCAGTGTTCTCTCGGGTCTTTTGGGGATTGTGCTAGTGGACTTTGCTCCCCTATGATGAATGATTTGCCTAAAAATACTGTCTGCATGCGAGCGAGCGAGCACAAATGTCCAGGTGGAAGAACTTACCTCCACAGTGAGAAAACACACTACTTTTAGGCCACTTTTCCGTTGCTCTATGCAGCAGGTTAACCACGACGTAGAACTTAAAGTGTGTGTGTACCTGTGATCGTGTGTGTGTGTGTGTGTGTGTGTTGCAGTTATAATTTACAGCCTTTCTGGGACGAGTGACGTGTAGCTTGATTAAATCCATGACCTTCACCGCCAGCACAAGCAATCAGCTGCGAGCACACACAATCACGCACACGGCGCATACTTAACACCTTCTCGCACACAAGCGTCCAGCGCACGAACATGCAATCAGCACCTGGCGGATTCTGTCGCATCATTGATCCAACCTATTCACACACACACACACACACACACACACACACACACACACACACACACACACACACACACACACACACACACACACACACACACACACACACACACACACAAGGCATCTATAGAGTTGCATTTGAGACACCCTCATCTTTCTTACACAGGGTTTTGTACACTGTAATACTATTTACCGCCGTGGCAGAAAGGGCTCGCGAAGATGGGAATACCAGGGCCTATGAATGTATAAATAAATAAATGCGTAATTTATATTCAGATTACCAAAGGGAAAGTCAGGAATTCCATTTTTACTGCCTTGGATGCAAAAGGGAAATCATTCAAGTCCCCAATCTATTTCAGCGGACTGCTCCTGGTGAGCGGAAGCACGGTTTTCCCTCCACAGTTTTATGACTTCACATAATGACTAATATGCAGCCCGCCGACACAGCCGTAGCAATAGTCATATTATGTTATTGTGACTATTGCTGTGACTGCGGCTGTGTATTTTTGTTCCCCCGGTTGCCTGAAGATCTAAAGCTTATATAACAGGAATGACAGTTGTTGTGCTGTTGCACTGTGTTATAGTACTGTACGGCCCCGTGGTTATACAGGCCTTCAGCCTGATGTGAAAGGATCTCTCGTCGACCTAATGTCACAATATATTAAATCAAACGTTGTTTTCTTTTTTTTTCGCCAAGGGTGCTGCACGGCACATCGTATGACCTATCGGTATATGTAGAACCTTTGTGGTAGCATGACTCCTCATGCCGTTTGGCGCTTTTGTACATTTTCTACTTTTTTTTTATTATTTTGGCATTATTGTATCAGTTATAATAACACTGTACTCACCAAGTTGATATCTGGGAAAAGTCAGACTGTACAAGCGACATCAGTACAGGTTGTAAACCAGCCAACGTTTGAGCTGGATTATTATTATTAAAACGAATTAATTTAGAGGAAAAACTGAAAATGAATGGACCTGAAAGCACATTGATGTTTAAAACTAATAATTTCACAATTGGCCGTCTTCAAAAATCAAGTTTGGCTACAGGTTTGTTTAAAACGCCTCTGATCATCTGACTGTATAGTTGTGGCCTCATGATTGTTTTTTAGCAATGTTGCTAAACAGCTCAGAAATTACTTTGGTGAGAATAATGTCATAGTGACTGACAGAATCGATTAAGAGAAATATGACCCAAGTTGTAGTAAACTGGAATTATCTTATAAAAGCATTTCTGGCACAACTTTATGGACTTCAGTGGGTGCATGAAAATGTCTTAAAGGGTCAAAACAGCACAGCCTCTAACCCTGTGTTTATCTCTCTTCTCGTTCCAGCATGCAGACCCGGTACCTACAAAGCTTCAGCCACAGACGCCTACTGCACCAAATGTCCTCCTCACAGCTCGTCCCCGCAGGAACAAGCCATCGAGTGCGTTTGCGAGAAAGGTTTCTATCGTGCTGAGACAGACCCACGCTCCATGGCCTGCACACGTGAGTGAGACAAACGCTGGCAAAAAAAATCACACAGTCATAAAATTAGAAGCTAATTTCATACCATGTTTTATATTCAGTGCTTTCACTGTAGTCAAATATTTGCATTTGGCTGTGTACATTTGTATGCTATAAAATGTCATTGTAGTAACAATGATTAGATTACATTTTATTGAATTAGTTTGAAATGTATTCCTCTCAAAATTCACATTGCATGGCTGCTTTCCATTTATATATATAAAATCCCTCCATGCATTTTCCTCCTCCTCAGCCACTATTGTTTTACACAACACTAGAGATACATACATTAACACACACACACACACACACACACACACACACACACACACACACACACACACACACACACACACACACACACACACACACACACACACATTCATGTTTGTTAGCTGTGTGGTTACGGACCACAGATATCTCAGATGAGAACACTGGTATGGGTGATACTCTGATAGAAATCTGATGATGTTTCTAATTCTTTGTCTGCCTCTCATGCTCATACACAGACACACACAGAGACACGCACACACGCACACACAGATGCAAGAAAATCACAGAGCCAGGGGGATCGGACCACGTCCTCATGAATGTATGAGGTGGGGAGATTGAGCAAAAGAGAAAGACAGAGAGGGATGGATTGAGCTGGATGGAGGGATGTGGGGGTAGGAAAGGACAGGGACATGCTGGGGCTGAACTAGATAAATATGGAGAAACACACATGCACACTAGTGCACACACACACACACACACACACACACACACACACACACACACGCACACACGCACAGACACCCATTATCAGGTTATGGTAGATTACACTCATTAATCGTTGTAGCAGGTGAGATGTGTGACGGTTGGTGTTATCAGCTGGAAATGAGTAACGGTTCGTTCAAATATGTATGGGCACACGCATGCCGCTCAAGAGGATGGAGAGGATGGAGAGGATGGAGAGGGGGACAATGAGAAAATAAGGAGAAAAGGTGATGGAAGAATTAGTCATGGAGAGACATGGAGAATGACACTTAAGACACAGGCAAAGAATAGAACAGCGGAGGAAATAGTGGACTATCAGAGGCCTATAATTTAAATGTCAAAGAAGGCTGATCGGGAGATGACATGATGGACAGTTAAGTGTGGCCCAGTGAAGAGGGGGGATGAAGAAAAGAAAAAGACAGAATTAACAGGATCAGTCAGCACACCCTTTCAGGAGATTCATGACTGACAGCCTCAATTATCCATAGCATGGCCTCCATCCCCCACGGCTAGCTTTCCTCCCCATCCCTCCTCATTTCTGAGAGGCTTGCCACTGGGAAGGCTAATCAGGAAAGTCCCAGGCTCTGCGGCCGGCCACCCTGGGGCTCACTACTCGACCAGGACCTGATGAGCAGATCACCCACTGACAAACGGTCACCTACTGACAAATTTCCATACGGTTGAGATACCTGCACTGTGCTGTGCAGTGAGCAACCATAATCAGTGCTTTCCATAAGACTGGTTCCCACACAACAGGAATGACACAGTGAAGGCTTACCTTGATGCTGGTTGGATATTTGTTTTTCCCTCAAAATGTCCTTCTTGACAATATTCAAAACTGATCTGCCAATGAGAAAGCACAGAGAAGGCCCAAATGTGAATGCACTTCATTATTAAACAAGAAGTTACAAGTAGGATGCTTACTTTGGTGAGCACTTTCTGTATCTGCTACACTAAGGCTGGGTTGACATAGCAGCGTTGCCAATGCAGAGGGCTCCAGCAGAAAATGAAACATAGTGGGTACAGCATGTTTAGTGGGATGGCAGCATGGATAGAATACGTTATACAGCGCCAGTGTTTAATTGCCATACAAGTCAGGTTTCCACTGACCAACACAAATGTTTTTGTTGCCTTTAACAGAATTCCTTTGAATTCAATCTAAAAATGTTTTATAATTCCCCTATTTTCATGCCCCTAAACTGCTGATTATTGCTCTAATGCCTAGTTTGTTCTCTGCTCATTGATACCACTATGGATCCATGTGTACACACACACACACACACAAACAGACACACACACACAAGTGCTGCTGAACAGGTAGGGTCAAATTTCTACAATCTACATTGGAAAACAATAAAATGACCCTACAAGAAGGTTTATTTGCAGACACAGTTGTGTGTATGTTAAAACATTAGTATGCTGCTTCAACAAAACCATTTGAAATATTACACACTAAAGATGTGTCTCTGCCTCTGTGAGAATGATTACTGGCACACTTTTCAGATTCTGACTGTGTGATACACTAATCATTCCGGATGACGTTCAGAGTACAATGAATGGCTCTGAATCATAAAATGTACCTGACTCATGAGAAAATTACTCCAGGCCTTTTCTATAGATCATCGTCCACTCACTGTTAATTGTCTGCAGTGTAGCCCTAAAGAGTATCAGTTAACTTCACATGGTTAAACCCTCCTTGCAGTGGAGCGCCAAGTATTTAACATCATATGAATTCTCTTCAAAGATGGATTTAAACTTCGGAAGTGTAATCTGTTCTCCTACCGTCCCATTTACAATCAGCCAAGCCCTCTTAATCACCGTACGTTCCATAGCTATTCATTAATAGAACGCTTAGTGTCCACCCTCTGGCTGGAGACGCTTAATTCATTTTTTATTTAATCAATGTGAATTCTGTTCTTAATAGACACTGCAATACATTTAGTAATATACATGAAGACGATGCACGTTTAGAGAATGTACGTTTGGGGAAAAAAAGTATTGCTGTTTCATGAGCTGGCACTGATAAGGGGTCGTAAATGCATGGACTGTGACTCGTTCGAGTTGTACCATGCTGCTCAACCAGTGCATGCTGGGATGGCGCAAACAATATATATGGTTCTGCTGAATCTAAACTGTAAATAATATAATATAACATAGTTAATAATATAATGAATAAATCTCTGTCTTCTCCTCCCTCAGGTCCTCCATCCGCTCCAGAGAACCCCATCTCCACAGTGAACGAAACCTGCATCACCTTGGAGTGGTCGCATCCCAGAGAAACAGGGGGCCGAGGGGACATCACCTACAGCCTCCACTGCAGGAAGTGCTCCGGTGACGGCAGGAAGTGCACACCGTGTGGTAGCAGCATCCATTTTGTTCCTAGACAGTTCGGCCTCTCGTCAACCACCGTGCTGGTCACCGACCTGCAGCCGGACTCCAACTACAGCTTCACTGTTGAGAGCCAGAACGGAGTGTCGGACTTAAGTCCTACACCAAGAGGAACTGTAGTCATCAATGTGACTACATCACAGACAGGTGAGAATATACACGCATTATGGGTGTAATGTATATGTAAAACAACTAAATCCCCAAATTGAAATATGACTGTCAAAACACCAGTATTCAGTGACACAGACGGCTCTTTTATAGAACAATGTTTATGTGTGGCAGTTTGTTTTCAGATTTAAATTACAGTAAAAACTTTTAAAAATATAAACCCAATGGTGAAGAACGTTATCATCAGCCTGAAATAGGAATACAATTGATCAGAGAGAGTATTTTTTTCTTCAAATTTGTCTCCTGATTGAAGGGTTTTCACAAAAGTAACAGGCTTTTACATGGTAACTGTAAAATCACTGCTGCGCGGCATCACTCTGATGCCAAAAAATGACATCTCTGCAACTCTGACATATATTATCATGCATGCATATTGCAGTGTGGGACTATGGGAAATTGTTGCAAGAGAAGTGTGTATGACTAATAGGCCTCATACTATGGGCATGTGTGTGTGTGTGTGATAACGAGAGGGGGAGGTCAACCCACACGAGCATGTGCCCCAATGTGTAAAGGCTTTGTAGGAGGTCGCAGGGTTTGTGGTTAATAACACCAACCGTTCACACACCATACACACACACGTCACACATACACACATCGGAGAATGCTCTAATCACAAATGTATAAAACAGCTTGTAAGCTCTCTCTCATTAGCAAAATTACATCACAAGCACTTCAAATATGGGTCTTCTCGTTATAGCACAGTAGGTATCCATCTGAAATCTCTCAACCTCTCCTTCACAGCCCACTCTTTTATCACATTTTATTTTCATCTTGCTGAACTTAACAATATCTTATTTGCTCTTACTTTCCAATTGTGTTCTTTGTTTTCCCACAGTGAGCGTTGTGTTGAAGGAGAGGCGAAGCAAGGACAGTGTGACTTTGGCCTGGCAGGGTCCAGAGAGACCCAACGGAGCAATAGTGGAGTATGAGGTCATCTACTATGAGAAGGTGAAAGAGATGCACACCCGCTCATTTTTTTTGTTTTGTCAGATTTGTAACAGAAAGCCTGTGTTATACACTGGAGGGGTGGAACAGTTTTAAAGTTTTGGGAGGTATTTGCTAGGTATTTGGTAGATGGTAGAAAATTGGTGCCACTCTCATGTCTGTACGGTAAATTATAAAGCTATTGCTAGCAGAAGGTTAGCTTAGCTTAGCTTAGTACAAAGACTGGAAATGGGGACATAGCTGGCCTTGTTGTGGCAAAAGGTTTAAAAGAATCCACCTATAAGCACCTTTATACTTCTATATATCTTGTTTATAGTGTAAACACGACACCCAGCCTTACACAGGGGGCTATTTGCCAGATTATATATAAGCCTGAACCAACTAGTCGAGACTCCAGGAATTTACTGGTCCTGACCAAGAAATTGTACAGCACATTACCCCCTGTAAAACGTCAAATTGTTTGTTTTTTTCACTTGTTGCTAAATGTATTAAAAACGGACAATTAATTTGTGAGCTTCAGACAGCAGACACTAATTTCTCCCCTTTTCCAGCCTTTGTGTTAAGCTAAGCTAACCGGCTGCTAGCTGTAGCTTTATATTTAGCATACAAATATGCGAGTTGTATCAGTTTTCTCATCTGACTTTCAGCAAGAAAGCGAATAAGGACATTTACAAAAATGGCAAACTATTCCTTTAAACTCAATGCTGATTTTTTTTTTGAGGAACCTTTTAACAGGTTTAACACAGCATGTTTCTCTCCCCCTTGTTCTCTCTATATACATATCGTCTAGACTTGTAGGTTATGGGTTTAGCCTCAGGGCCCGTCTGTAATGACTTGTACATCACAAACATCTCTGTCTATCCCTCACACCTCCCCTACTGCTCACACCAAGCCAATTAACCACACATCTGGCGAACAAACCGTGTAAAACAAGGCCAAGGTGATGAAATTAAGCCTCTGTGTGTGTGTGTGTGTGTGTGTGTGTGTGTGTGTGTGTGTGTGTGTGTGTGTGTGTGTGTGTGGGCAGGCATTAGCAGTAAAATAGTGTTAATTCTTGTTGTAGAGTGTCTTTCATTAGGTAGAGAATCAGTCTCTCTGCAGGGAATCAGTTTACTGACAGACACACTTATTCTTAATTCATCCTTCTACACGCACATTTTTAACTGCACGCACACACACACACACACACACACCTAGGTAGTCACACACCTTGGACTACAACATAGTAGAGGAACGAAGCGAAGCGGGACTTGAGTAACCACATATTGTCCCCAGGAGTAAAGGGATAAGAGGGGATAAGATTTGGGACTTGACAGATGCTCATGTTTAAATCCGACCAAATGGTCCGATCATGATCAAATCAGAACTTAGTGAGGTGTACAGTACGTAGCCCCTGGAGACATTTAAATGAAACTATTTGAGGTGTCTATTATTTTCAGACTTTTTTTTCAGTCCCTCTTGATACCACAGTCCATTACTTCCAATATTACCCTTTAGAGTATATCTATAATTTCAGCCCTTACAGTATTCTCCGTCCCTTAATATTATCCACTGAATGTAGTATTAAATTCCCTCCTTTTGCTCTTTCTTCCACTTCAGAATCAGCGGGAGCAGAACTACACAGTCTTGAAGACTCGCTCCAACATGATGACAGTGGACGGGCTGAAGCCAGGGACCACATACGTGTTCAGGGTCCGGGCCAGAACCGATGGGGGCTATGGGAGCTATGGTGGAGAGATTGAATTGGAAACCAGCCACGAAGGTAAAGAGATGAATAATATTTGCTCACAACAAATTACTTAATTTCCGTTTTTCCTTTTGTGTAATTGGATAGCTTTTTTGTTGTTGTTTTATATTCCTCTTTTTAAAATGTCCTTGTGGTTTTCAGCTGTAAAAAAAACAGTAGCAGGCAGTGCACTGAATGTAGTTACATGCCAGTCTTTAAAAACAAATCACAACTTAAACACCACATATTAGAGGTAAACGGTGAACATGAGGTGAGCTAGAAGCACAAATATTAACTGCAGAGCAAAGAGTACTGGCATATTATATAATATTACAGTACTGTAAGAGTCTGATTCAGCCCAGCTGTACTTTGAATCAATCCACCTGATGGCTATTAAATAGCTCACTTTTCATCCGAATGGCTTATTCAGTTCTTTTGTCAGACAGAGAAACTGCAGTCGGTTGTCATCTACGTGACTGAACCAGCTCTTGAAAGTATCCTAGAATACCTATCATCTAAAAAGGAGGCAGCCCAATTTCACAGTGAAGGAAGAAACTATTTGACAAAGATTGTGAGGATTTGATTCATACCAACGACTAGAGCAAAATGAAAAAAGGTAGAAGAAGTTTGAATCATCAGAAATGAACATGACTGGACATCTGATTCTTATTTTTGGAGTGGTTTTACATTACATTAAATTACAGTCATTTAGCAGACGCTTTTATCCAAAGCGACTTACAATCAGTAGTATATTACATATCATTCACCCATTCACACACTGATGACAGGCTACCATGCAAGGTGCCACCATCAGACTCTAACTAACATTCATGCAACATCCAGTCCACACCTTCGGGAGCAACTTGGGGTTAAGTGTGGTTGGGGGGGTTAAGGACACATCGACTGCCGAAGCCGGGTATCGAACCACCGACCCTCTGATTGGAGAACTACCTTGCTCTCCACTACGCCACAGCCGCCGTTTTACTCACCCAACTGCAATTATACCCTAACACCAGTGAGCACCGGTGATCTGTGTAGAGCACTATTTGTTTTCCTTTTTTCCTCTTAAAGGACACTGTCTTTTTACATTTAGAAATGTATTCCGTACTTACCTTACCTTTGGTAAAGAAGAAGAGGAGACACAAAAGAGAAATCTATGCCGGGTTCGATTCAGGCCATTAGGGCCGCTCCTCACAAACAGCTCTGGGTGCACTATGATGTATGTCTGTCGTGATGTTTTCAATCCCTCTGTCACTCTGTCCTTTTCTCTTTTCTTTGCTGTCATCCACTTTCATTATCGCTTCATTATGTGCTCTAGTATTCTGTGCTTTAGAGGCCTCTTCAAAGAGAGCATTGATTCCCAGACAGGCAGGCAGAGGGGGATAAATCAGTTAATGTATAGCGCTGCGCTATAGATTGTCTGTGTAGCACACAACGGCCACACATTAGCCTTTTAATCATTAAACGATCAATACAAGTAATTCAAAGTCCTGCAACAAATATCAGGAATATGATGTTAAAAAAAAAGTAACTCACGGAGCTCATGACACAGGTTGGGTATCACTGGTATAAAGCTGTTTCCAAACCTTCATAAAGAAGGTTCATAGTCAAGTTCAAGGCTGTAAAATACAGCAATCATATCAAGGTTATGTAATCAGATCAATTATATTGATTGTTAAAGAAGGCTGTATATGTGTGCAGTAAATGTAATAGGAGATCAATGCTTTTCTGTGGCTGCCTAGGGGCATTAATTTGCCCCTCCAACACACACACACACACACACACACATATATTTACAGATATACATACACTCATACAGACACACGTATCTGCTCATGCTTAGCTAAGCCAGATAAATAGCGCATTTGTTTTGAGTAATGGCTGGATTGGTGTGGCGTAAAAATCAATGCCTCTTTGCAGAAAGTTCTCCGCGGTAGCCTTGTTATGTGCAATGTTAACATATCCATTTGGACAGCGTGGCCGAATGGGAATGGCTTTCACGTCTCATACCCTCATAGGCGATGCAGAGAGGGAGAGCGCTTTTCATCAAGGACCTTACTTACTATTCCATCCACCTCCCTCGCTCTCTTTTTCAACCTGTCTTTTATCTCCTTTTCTAATGCTATCATATTTCATTCTCTCTCCCTCTCTCCCCGGCCACACTCACCTTGCTGTCTTTTTTACTCCCGGCCTACCTTCATCTTTTCTACCCTCACTTTCCTCCGGCAGAAAAAACATCCTCAGCTTCTGTCCATCCTCCATTATGCTTTTGTTTATTAATCCACTTTGCTCCCTTTGTCTCCTATATAGATGTCTTTGCTATCGGGGACCCTAACCAGTCCACCATTCTCGCTGTGTCCATCGCCGGAGGAATCGTTCTCCTCATCTTCCTGGTGACTTGCTTCGTTGTCAGTGGAAGGTAGGGTGAAAAAAAAAGAAAGAAACACACTACAGTCCCTAGTGCACCCTAAACAAGGGTGTTTTTTAAGTAAGTTAATTATTTTTCTTTTTATTATTATCAACAATAACCATGAAGAGACCAAACTCAACAAATTGTTCAGTCTAACTAATACTATATCTTATTCCTTCACTGTTGTGCAAAAACTCTTAAAAACACATATAAGAGACACTTCTTTGTGCCGGCTGACACATTCTTTTGTTATTAAGAAAATGGGTAATGTAGTTCATTTGAGTCGGTCTCATACAGACTGTCCTGCTGCCGTAAATGCTCACTGGAGCATCAAATCTGCAGCTGAAATTAGCCCCCAACAAATTCACTGGTTACCAAATGAAAATGTATATTTTGTGGTCAATTTTTTAAAGATTTACATCCTGGGGTGACAGACAGGAAGTGGAGAGGGCTGAAAGACAGACTAACGAATTGTTGGTTTGGACTTGTTGGTTTATTCCTTTTTTCTTTGTTGTCATACCGTTTCTGCAAAACCATCAATGTAATCTCATCAGTGGCACGTTATAAAGTAACAAAATAAGAAGGCTTAAATTGAAGCTGACTGAACTTTGAGTGCAACGTCTAAGGTAGTGCTGCCATGAGGTTTGCGTCGCGCTCTCTCCATAGGAAAACAATAGCTCATGCAAAAAAAAAAAAAGCATCTGCCACTAATCATATGCAGAGGGCCTTTATGATAATGTAGAGGAGCATTCACTCACACACAAGCATTACGCACAATCTCCCACTTGGTCTCACTTCATATCGCTCTGGCTCTCTCTGAGGGATTACATGTGGGAGTGTCAAAGCACAGCCTCCAACTTTGACATTTGTACTGCTGCCAAAGCCTAAACTAAAGGCTGTGTTATTGTGCATGTGAAGAGCATGGACCCTCTGTGATCACTCTCTTTGAAGGTTAGGCTGCTGTTAACGCTCTGTCTCAAAGATGGCCAAAGAGGAGCAGGAGATGAGAGAGGAGAGAAAGGGGAAATAAAAGAATGCCGATTGGTGAGAGGCGAAAAAAGATGAAAGCATTGGAGTTAGGAGAGGGCTCTTTGGAAGAAGAAAAAAGAAAGGGACAACGTCAGCAGAGGAGAGGAGGAAAAAGGGGATGACAGCATCTGTGATTTACCGTGCCTGTAACTAAATGTTTATCCTCTATGAGCTCTGCCCAGATTAGCTTCATGTTAAGAAAAGAAACGCAAACATGCACACACTGACGTACGCACACTAAAAACATTAGTATTGATTCAGGTGATTGCTTATCAGGCTGAGTGCTCTATTCACTATTGACTAGGAGGGATGTAATCAGTGGAGACTGTCCCGCGTGGCACACACACTCTTACACACATACACACACACACACATGAATGGGGAACACATCAACATTTTGTTAATCAGAGGGGAATTATGAGGTTGTGCGTGTAGGAATCAAAACAACCTGTTAAACATGGTGTGCCATCAACACACGCGATGACACAAGTGCACTCACAGTCAGCTAATCAGGTTTCACAGAATGGGGAGGTGTTAACTAGGTTTTACAGAAGGGTCGATGCACCGCCATGAATTTCAGGCGTCTCTCTCTTCCTCTTTCCTTTCACTCCGTCTTTATCCATCTTTGAGGACACTCGCGAAGAGAGTAGTGTTGATTACTGCTTTCTAGTAAACGACTTCTGTGCAATCCGTCAATATGTGTGTGTAGGTGTGTATTAGGTGGAGTGCGTTTGTAGCTGTGGAATCAGGCGAGGATCAAAGCTACATCACTAGAGAGGGAGGAGGAGAAAGAGAGAAGGGGGAGGGGGGGAGATGGACAGAAGGAAGTTAAAGTAGAGACACAAGTGGAAGAAGAAATGAGAGCGTATTAGATAGGCCGTGGGAATGACAGACTGTACCAAAAGGGGTGGGGGGGAGATACATCTGAAGTATGTTTGTGCCACTTGAGAGCTACATTTTGAGATGGTGTGAAAGAGAGAGAGAGAGAGAGAGAGAGGGAGGTGTGTGAGAGATTGGAAGGAAAAAAAGATTGATGGAGGGAGGAGGAGAGCCAGCGGCACAACGGGAAGAAGGAGAGAGGTGCAAGGAGCAAAAGATGAAAAGGTAGATTTGAAGAGTATTTGAGAGAGGAGGAGGAGGAGGAGGAGGAAGGGTGGTAGATGCAATGGGAGTGTCATACTTCAGGTTTTGGTCTGCTGTTCTATTCATTTCGCTTCATCTTTGGCTCTCTGGCTTTCATTTCCTGCTCCTTTCTTAAAATTTGGATGAACCCCCCTGTTTCATCCAAATGTGTACGGGTCTCAGCAGATTCTCGAATCTGATGCATTTGCTGAGACCGGTTCAATGCGGGTGATGATTAAATCGGAATTTAAATGGACACAGATTCAACCAGGGTTGAAATGATCCCCCTCCAGACCTTTGTAAGCCCCCCCCTCTAAATGTCAGCTGTTTAAATAATTTCCCCAATAACCATTAGACTGGATACGTACTGGAGAGCTTTTTGTTCTTGTTTTGCACCTAGTTCACCCTTTTTATCCACAATCCTGACCACATTTTGAACACCCTGATGGAGGCTTTTATCACTGAACTATAAAACCACAATGAATGCCCGTACAGTCTCTCTCTCTTTTCTCACTCACACACACTCACGGCAGCCTCGGCTGGCAGGCTGCTACACAGCTATGCCTCATAAACGAGCTGATTTGCAGGCCATTCTGTTCTGTCCTGTTCTCGTTTAATAAAGTGCTGTTATGCTATTGTTACCGCAGGAGGGAAAACATGAAAAAATGTCGAAAAGCTCCTCAGACGCAGCACGGCGCTGACAAATCACACCAGTTATTGCTGTGTGCGTGCCATTATTACTCTGTGAGTGTATGCGCCCCGGTGTGTGTTTGTGTGTGACGTCGGTGCTTTTTTGTCCTCCTGAGGGTGCTTTGGCAGGCTGGCAGGTGCGAGCGATGGGAAGTTAGCAAGCGACTGGCATCGCCACGGACCCGGCAGATGGCCTTTCACTCAAAAAAGCTTTTCTCTCCATCGGTGCTCACTTTCTCTCACTCCTTGTTAAACATGTTACAACTTCTGCCGCCGGCGTTGAGTGTGTACGCCTCTGTTTTGTCTGCAGTCTAATGATTCTCCAGCTTTGCAGTCGTCTTCCCTTTCTTAATAGCTGCAGGCTTTGGTTGTACGCCAGATTCTAGTGTGTTTTTTCTGTGTTCATATTTTTAATGTGCAGTTTTGGTGAGAAGTCAGTGTGAAGTTGATCCATCCATGTGATCCCTGTTTTTTTTTTGTTTTTTTTTAAGACGTCTCATCTGCTTTGTGTCTCAAAGTCTGCCTTTCTAAGTGCATCTTTTGTTAGAGCCGGGGATATTCAGCAGGGAGTAAAGGGGTGCAATCTGTCTGAAAATCTTGAAATAATAATAAGGGATTAATTGGATTTAGTGTGAAGAAGATGAACAGTTCTTTACTAAAGCCAGATTTACTTTTTCAACATAGGTAAGCTCAAAAAGAAATCTATTGAGCACCATCTTGCAGGGTAGTTCAGTTTTCATCCACGACAAAAAGAAGATCAAACTTTCCAGAGGACGAACCTACAAGCCTAGATTTCTTAAAGAAGAAAAACATCCTTTTCTGAGGAGAGTTTTGAATTATAAAGAGTGAAAGGCGGAGAGACAAAGCTAGGCAGGAAAGTGAGATGTCATTATAACGTGGCTGATTCTAGCAGAAAGACTTCTCAGTCTCTCTAATGGAGAGCGTTAACAGCTACACCCCTAAAACACAATAGCTTGCTCTGTTGATGTGCGTGTTTGTGCACGTAATATCTTTTACCTCCGCAGCAGCTGTTGTAGCCGCCCAGGGTTATTCTGAAAAACTTAATGACACAAAAGAGGAGAGGAAAAGAAAAAAAGAGGAAGCATGCGCTAATGAAAACATTCTGTTGAGAGAGCAGAGTCAAGAGTTAGCGAGAGAAAGAGGTTTGTGAGAAACTGAAGAGCACTAATTGAGTTTAAAACAGCACAAAGTTGTGCTGGAGAGAGTGTGTGTGTGTGTGTGTGTGTGTGTGTGTGTGTGTGTGTGTGTGTGTGTGTGTGTGTGTGTGTGTGTGTGTGTGTGTGTGTGTGTGTGTGTGTGTGTGTGTGTGTGTGTGTCAGCTTGTTTGTATTTCAAGGAGACGTGAGATGTTAAGATTAAAAAACTCCAAAGTGAGTGAATTTGTAGCTTGGGTGTGGGAAAGAATTTAAAAAAAGATAAATTGCTCCATTTTGAACTACGAAATAGAACAAAAACAGGAAGTAAACTAGAAAAGTACACTCAGTAGAGAGCAGATATCTGCCAGATGTATCTGCAACAACCACTGCTGTAATGTTTGAATGAATACAGACACAATTATTTAACCCAACATTTAGACAGAAAGTGGCAGACGCGCTTTTTTTAAACTTATATACGCTCATTTTAATCTTTGCAGCTTTCTGCACCTGCTCCATGTAGGCTCACGTTTTTATTAATGCTTTTAGTCAACACTCGAGTAATGCACGCGTGAACATCAGATTGATGCCCCAAAAAAAGGCACTGCAAAATATATATTTATACATTTTTGCAGCCTATTTGCGTCATCGCGACACTAAAGACTCTATTTCACTGGGACTTCAAGAGTAGTGAGGGGTCAGCAGTCAATGACGGTATTAAACAGTCTATAAAATATGTTGTCAATGAAGTGTATTATTAAAAAATCGGAAACACTGCAACCACGAGAGGTCTTGGAGCATACAGTCATAAAATAGGTCAAAAAATATTATGCTGATGGGTCCAGTGGTATTCGAGATTAGCCGTGGAAGGTAGACGGACAGAGATGCACTCATGCACGCACACATAAACACTCACGCATGGACACAAAGATGCATAATCTCCTGGCAGAGATAATATAAGAATAAAACAGGAACAAAGGCACATGTTATCCAACTGGTGGATCTGGTGGAGGTAGAAATCAGCCAAAACATTCCCTTCCCTGTGGGTGGTGTTGGTCCGTTTGCTTGATAATAGCACTAATAACGACTTTAGCAGCCAGGCGATTCTGTGTAACAGGAACAAAACAGGCGATATATGTGATGGTGGTGATGTGTGTGTAATGTCATAAGACAGATTTGTATGTGTTGCTTGGATGCTGGTGCTTTCAATTACTGCAGCTAAGCTGTAGGGTGTAGCTGAATACAGCTTTGTCTGCAGAATGCCTAGAAAGTAGCTCTGAAACATTGGAATAATAGCAGCTAGTCGCCGCAGGTGCAAAGCTATTTCACACAGGCGTTATGCAAATGAGCAGATGTTGCAGTGGGGTTGATCAAATGTCCTATAAACATCAGACAAATTCAAAACTGTTTTCGGTTGGGATTTTTAAGTTTATAGTGCATTTAAATAAGTGTTTTCCATTCACACACACACACACACACACACACACACACACACACACACACACACACACACACACACACACACACACACACACACACACACACACACACACACACATTATGACCGTGACCTAATCAATTTGTGTCTGTGTAGTTACATCATTAGGGGAATTAGTTTCACACTGATGTGTTCGCAAATATAGAGATACACTTCACCTGACGATACAGATGACATGCTAACGTCTCTCATTCTTTTCATTCTCTCTCATTTGACCTTTTCACCAGGTTGTTAAAAATTTGGCTACATCACGCCAATTAGCAAAGACCCGCTCCAGACCTCACTTCTTCTCCCCCACCTTTCCATTCCTTTCTCTCCTTTCCCTTCTATTACCACTCTCTTTAATGAGCAGGAGTGAAATGAAATGTTTCCAAACAGGTTGTTAATGAAACATGGACAGATTTATTTTCTCATAACTCTCCAGCTAATCATTTCCCCTTCCTAATAATTAGCCAGAGCTGAGTAAATCTTTTTACACTGTGGTCAGAGAGTGCTGAGCCGGTGCCAGACACCTCCAAGATGGAGAGAGAGAGGGAGAGAGAGAGAGAGGCCCACTTGTGTTCCTGAACGTTACATCACCCAGACTTTTTGTCAGCTTGTTTTCATGCTGTTTTGACTCTTAATTAATTATCCACCATCATATTTTATGAACCTCAGTTTATTAGCAGTGAACGTGATTTGTTTTTCTGGTTTGTGGTTGAGGCCTAATTTTGCTGTGAAACAATGAGAGTGAATTTAATCCATTGATTTCATTCAGTAATTCTTTTTTATTTAATAGCTTGATATTAAATGGAATCACCATTATCATCAGTAATGATGGGAGCAAATACCCGGGGTGTGTTTGTGTGTGTGTATTTTTAAACATGCGAATGTGTGTGTGTGTGTGTGTGTGTGTGTGTGTGTGTGTGTGTGTGTGTGTGTGTGTGTGTGTGTGTGTGTGTGTGTGTGTGTGTGTGTGTGTGTGTGTGTGTGTGTTTGGTGTGAAGAAAGGAGGATAGATGTGTCATTTCATTGTGTCATGCCGGAGGGGTGACTAATGATTTACTGATTTCATTTTTCTAGTCATTCTGATTAGCAGTGGGAAAGTGATGTGGAAAGACAGGAAATGAAAGAGGAGAGGAGAGGAGAAGAGAGGAGAGGAAAGGAAGCATAGTATTTTTCTGTATGAATGATCCCCTCTGACTCTTCCTTGTCTCAAAGTGTATCAATTTCTTCTCCCGGCCTCTAATCCTATAAAAAGGTGGCCAGTCATATTAAAAAAAACTAAGCGATACCACGCAGCTTAGAACTACACACTGTATGAGCTCTCTTCACGTCTCAGGTTAACATTAGTCCAAGGTTATTCACTCTCATGAAGACTAACCTATCTCGTGTCTCTCCTTCTGTCCCCGACACATCATCCTCCACACACACCTTGGGTCTTCTTCTACTATCTCTACCTTTAGTGCATAATAAAACTAAAGACCTCTCTTGTCTGATCTCCTCTTTTCATTCCTCTTTTCCCTGTTCTCTCCATTTTCACTCTCTTTTTTCATTACATTTCTCTACTTCACACCCTCTCAACTCCATAAATGTTTCTTCTTTTTCCCTCTGATTCAGGTAGATAGACCCTGGTGGCTCAGTAGATACTTTTCATGAGGGAACTTTTGTGAACCGCAGGCTGTTACAGCTTTAAATATCAGAGAATACAGTAGCAGAAAAGTACAGTTTGTGTCACGTAATGACCGCCCTCCATATCAGTGAGAGGTTATTCTCTTAATTCCACACTGCACTGTAATGGTTTAGCGGCCCCAGAAAACTAAAATGACAGCAGAATCACTGAGTGCTGGTTTTAATTATGAGAAGGAACACAAATCAGTGCAGCAGTAGATGTTATCGATGCGCTCTTTATAGCCTGGAGTTTGACTGAGGGGGAATGGGAGCAGCAATAGAGCTAGAGGCTGAATAGACAAATAAATTAAGACTAAATTAAGAGAAAAAAAAGGAGGCGGCTTGCTGTGTCGCACATTTTTTAATCTTCTTAAAGGTTTACAAAATCAGGCTGATTCCCATTGTGTTTTAATACACGACATGGGCCCAAATGTATCTATTTTGAGATTCAATGGATTTACTTGCCACATGCTCACACAACAATTAGAAAAGGTAATGAAAAGGAAAAAAAATTAACAAATATGAACATATGAAAGTATTACATATAATATATACAAATACAATAACATGGTGTACATACTCAAGTGAAAATATGAAAATGTGCTGGGCAATGCAAACGATTAACAGATGAAAAGGCTGAGGATATAATGAGGTCAGAGTTCACCAATCCTGATGGCCCTGAGGGAAGATTGATTCAATCTTTATATTAAAAAGATTATGCCATGTTTTAATTCTAAATTCACTAATTTGGAAGGATGTTTTTCACCAGTATTTAGAACCATGACCTGACGGAGAGACACTCTGAATTCAGCCTTTATCTTGTGTTCATGTGAGTTGACCTCCACGTGCTCTGGTTTCCTCCCAGTGTCAAGTGGATCTTCAGTTTGATTAAGTTTTTCTGTCTTCTGTTAGCCTTGTGAAGGACTGGTGACCTGCCCTAGCTGTAGAATCCAGCTTTCCCTGTTAGGTCTATGTGATTGAAAACTTTGATTTTTAAGTTTATTTAAGGTTTATTTTGACTCTTTCATGCTATATTTGGTTAACTGACTTTTCTCCAATTTACTGTTGCATCATGGTTTAGTCTAGTCAATTTTCTCTTTCACTCTTTCTCAGGACACTCAGGGCTGTTGACTGACACTCGTCTCTTTGTCGGCTCTTAATCCGTCCATCAACTCTCTTAGGGGCCATTCATATGTTGCGTGTGGAAAACACCAGCCGTGCCATGTTCATTACTTTATCCAAAATGGTTGGGTGGGGGTCGCGATACTGTTGAGCCTGCCATTTCTTAGAAACCAAAACCTGCGCATTGCGATGACGATGATGAAGTTTTGCTTATTTAGCAGTAATCCCAACTGACTAAAATATACAAATATAAATCCATCACAGTCATTTTACTGCTGGATTTGTTGTAAAAAAAAAAGAAGTCTCCCAGTTGTAATTGGTTGTTCCTTATCACATAACATGTGTTATGCTGCAGCGTTCCAAAACTTGAACTATTTTCATCCCTGGGCGCAGCAGCACGCCCTGAACAAAATAAACTTTTGCTAAGCTCTTGCTTTTGCAGAGAGGGCGCAAAAACACGACAGGTGCACCACCCCTTAACCTTTTTGTTACTCTCTATGTGCTGAGTTGTTCTTCTTATGTCTTGCCAATATTCAAGGTCTCCATCCCACCTTATTTAAATTCATCTTTTCTCTTGCACATGTAGCCGGCATCCCTACTGTAAAGATTTGACATCTCCTCCTTGGTGACTGTTCTTACTCACTCCATCTCCATTTAGGGCTCTTTATTCTCATAATATGCCTACTCTCTCTTCCTTTTTATCTTCAGCTCCTGTTGTTGCAGCACACAACACTGCCCCACCCCTCTTTCTGTCCACCTCCCTCACGTTAACCTTCGCGTTTCTATTCCTATATGGCTGCCTCCCCGTCTCTCCTCGCTCTCCCCCTCCATCTGATTGCTTGTTAGTTGGTATGCAGGCTTGGACCCCCATTGTGCGTTCTTGCCTGTCAGCACTCTCTTTTTTCCATCTCCCCCTCCACCTCGCTCTTTGTTTCTCTTTTCAGCTCCAAGGAGGAAGAAAAGGAGGATGCGTGTGTTATTGGAAAAGGGAATAATTCTTTCTTAAAGGAAGAATTAAGGAAGAATGTAACACCCGAGAGAGATAAAGGGCAAGAAGGGAGAGCAAACAGGGGAGGGGCTTTGGCTACGATAATATATGGATGAAGTTCTATGAAGGTGGGAGCTTGCTAGCAGAATGACAAATGGGTCTCGAGTGACAGAGCATTATATTAAAAAGTAAATTGATATGCAAATGTGGAGTGTGTGGCTTTGGAGGACAGGGATAGCCTGTTGTCCTCACTGAAGTGGAACAGAGAGAGGCGGAGAGAAAGGTGAGAGCCCGGTGTGTGATAGTGATATCGCAGTCCATTAAAGTGTGTGTTTTTTTGCGCAATCACCGCAGGTGTGTGTGCTTTAGATCTGCATGAATACACAGCTGTGTGTGCGTGGTTGTGTGTTTACTGTACGAAACAGCAGAGTATAGTGTAATTAGATGGCAGCTAAATGGAACGGCAACTTCTCCCACAGTGACGGAGAGTGCTAACTTCAAACTGGAGCTTAAAGAAGCAGCTGGTGGCGACGGGAGGAGGACTGTCTCATTACAAAGTCTGTTCCAGCTCAGGGGGCTATAAACGCTCATAGTGTAACGTGAAAACCTTTGGCATCCAAATTAATAGCAGACAACTAGCTACTCGACGGGGCTATGTGGTCTACAAAGCCATGTTTTTTTGCAGTTGCAGAAAACTAAAGCCACTTGCAGAAAACTAAAGCCACTTTTGGGCAATTATGAATACAATCAAAACAATAAGCAACTACAAAACTAAATATGCTTACTTGCTTTGCTGAAAACGTTGTGGCGGAAACATGCAAGTAGTTATCTGGATTACAAGCACTGAGAATGATTTTTTTCCCAATCTAGGAAGAGACTTTCCTATACGGTTGTTGTTAAAAGTACAGGACTTTGATAGCAGAGTGTTCAACATGTCGGGTCAGCTGACGAAAAAGTGGCGTAAATGACAAAAAAACTGGAGTCACACCTGACTCAAGATTCAAAATGAAATGTCTTGTGAACTTAAGCTCAAATAAATTGAATGAAAACATCAGTTATGAATGCACGAATGCATGACACCGATGCTAGATTGGGAGCATTTTGGTTGCCTCTTAAAGGCTCTCAACATGTAGATGGCAAGCAGGCGGCTCACAGCTAAAAGTGCTAACAGCTAGTGCAAACAACGGCAAAAGTGCCGACAGAGCTAACAGTTGTTACCTGAGGGGGAACTGGAGGGGGGATGCCACACTTCTGCAAAAACTCTTTCTGTCAGGACGGCATTATTAGCTGTAACCACTGTATGAGAGTAGTGCAACGGCAGTGAGCTAACCAGCGGGGCACGCTCACATGCACTGACATGCACTAAAAGCACGCACGACCGGCCTTGCAATGTCAAAAAACTGATATAGAATTTAATAAATCTTCATAAAGGAAGACTTTACTCCTATATCTTCACATAGAAGAGAGCTGTTTGCTGTCATAATAATGTTCAGAATGTTAAAAACAGCTCCTTTAATGCAAACTACAGTAGCATGTGGAGCCCCTGGAGGAAAAGAAGAGAGGTACTGGGCCAAAAGCTACTCAGGTGTTCCATTTCCTGATGTCCATTGTCTATTTATATTCTAGTTAAATGAAAACAGCATGTCAGGGTTCTCTTTTTGAAAATGTAGCTAAGACTGCAATCTTTTTTCAAACCTAAACCTATGACCTTTGAGTGCCTAAACATAACCATTAAATGTTAATCATGCTTTCAATGACAGTGGGTATTGTAGAGTAATAATTGTACAGTAAATCTGAAAATGTATTTTTTTAAGGAATAGGGTTGATTCCCAACATGTGTTCTGTAATGAATCCTGGATAAATTGAAGCAATTATAGAAAGAAGTCGCAAATACAAGATAACATATTGCTGTTGACTGTAATCAGCTATACGTTGGTGAAAGCAGATCCTCCAAAGAAAGAGCATTGGCTAAATATTGATCAGAAAAAGTGAGCTCATTGGAGTAGAAAGTGATTTTATTTCAAGAAAGTTGAAAATGCTGAACAAGCAGCCTAATTGTTTAAACATGAAGTAATGAGAACCATCCATATATGTGTGATACCCTATGACAGCTAGTTGTTCTGTAATGTTGTTTCTGTACTGCTAGCAAATGTGAAGTATTAAAAAAAGCCTGTGGCATCAGACTCCCTTATAGATGAATTATTGTTCAGTTGCATTAAGTTGTAGATAATAAATAAAATATCGATATCAAACACACACAGAGCCACAGCTGTCGGGTGAAAACAAAAGCCACAGCCATGTCAAGTTTTGTGCCATGTTTGAGACTCTGCAGCACTAATGATTCATGACACTTCTAACTGAAGAGGAGAAATGAGTAGCTCTGTAATTACTATGGAAATGTGTTCATTCCCCAGTAGACACACACACTCACATATGCAGCCATGCAGCCGTGGAGACACACACACACACACACACACACACACACACACACACACACACACACACACACACACACACACACACACACACAGATACACATCCAGCAGTGATGGGGAAGTGTTTTGAACATGCGTCTTGCAGAACTAAACATGTGTGTGTCGATGTAGGGGGGGCAGACGTAGGACCCCACAGGATTATCACAGTTGGAGCAGAGGTGTGACCCGTGTCCCCATTCCCCATATGCTCAAAACACATGCCCCAAAGCACTGTGTGTGAGTGTGTGTCAAGGGGGTAATGATAGTCCCTTGGTGTTTGACTGGCTTGAGCCCAGCTGATAACCAGGTGGGGCCCAGAGACCATTAGGTCCCCCTCCTCTTTATCCTCAAATACCAGCAACGAGTCTCTACCCTAACGCGCGTGTGTGTGTATATTCCCAAGAGAGCCTATTGATGTGTGGGTTATACCATGCATTCAGCTGTGTAAAATCAACACAAGGATTAAACACCAAATGACTGAGATTTGCTGAGCCCAGTGAGACCCCGCCTTTCTCCATTTCTGCCGCTGTGTCTCTCATTAATGCTTTACTCTGTTTCTATTTCACTCAGTATTTTATTTTTCTCTTTACCTTACTTACTTACTTACTCCTCACCCTATTTTCTTCACTAAATCTTTGCCATTTATTTTTGACTTCCCCCCCTCTCTCCTCTGTCATCCTTCGCTCTGCTTACCTAAATCACACACAGTCTGTGCTGCTGATTCACAGTTACTCTTGGCTCTGTGCCCAAATCAATTAATCTTCATGATGGACAGACATACCGACTGGTTGCTGCTTTACCTGCACAACAGTTGAAGAGGATCGGACATTAAAGAAACAGAGGAGAGGACAGGAGAGGAGAGGAGAGGAGGCTGTAGCATTTATGTTTGTTGTTTAGTACCTCGTAATACGAAACTGCTTTTACATTTTATGTTTTTTGTCCTGAAATATTTGGGCTGAATTTAAAAGATCCATAAATCTCAGAGACAGTGTTATAGGGGATCAGGATTGTTAAACACTATTTGAGGCGGAAGCTGAACCTAGTGAAAGAAATACACTGACACAAACACACACACACACACACACACACAGCAGCATCCCCCCACATTGAGGTCTGTAAAACAGAGTAAGTTAAACACTTCCTCACAGCTGGACGGCCGGAGCGAGTTAATCAATTTGTCAATACCTTGTCTTGATCGTTGGACTGACCCGCGCTGCAGGGTGTGTGTCTGTATGCACCGGGGGCTGGGGGGAAAGGGCATAGAGGTGTGTGTTGGTGTGCGTGTGTGTGTGTGACACATGATGCTATTGAAGGCAGTGGTGAACGGCCAGAAAGAGGAGTGTGCATCATGCATAGATCTGCCTCTATATGGACATCTATGACACACACACACATTCAGTAAACCTCAGGTGGAATTGACAGGTAGACGCAGAGAAAAAGAGGAACAGTTTGTTTCCTCCGAGCTAGTCTCAGAGGAGTGGATGTGCAAAGACAAAGGAAATATCTAGTTCACCACTGTTGGCTGTGTAGTGCGGTTCTAGTGCATTCTTAGAAATACTTTTTATTTAACACCTGTGTGGAATTGCACATACACACTCAACGGTATGTGATCTTCTATAGACGTGCTAGTAAGCTATATTGGTATCTGTGTGGTGAAAAAAAACAATCTGTGCTGTGTATATAGGTCTAAAGTATATACAAGATCATAATCCAGCTGTGCATTTCTCTTTCAGGCACTGTGGATACATCAAAGCCAAGCAGGACCCCGATGAAGAGAAGATGCAGTTCCAACATGGCCGAGGTAAAGAGACAAACACACATAGAAATGTTTCTGTGTTCATCGCAATCATAAATGTGCATGTGATGTAAAAAAAATTCCCCACTGCAATCAATAATTTTCATAACTTGAAATGTGAGTTTGTGCTTATGTAAGCAAGCTTAACACCATCCTGCAATGGATCAAATCATCTGTATTTATGGTTTACACAGTTGAAGACACTCCAAAGACACAACTGCTGTTGGTTATTCACATACAACAGTAGTTCTTTGTTTGCATACCTTCAAATGTTTTGTTAAAAAAGTCAGAGCTACAGTTAATACAGTTAGTGAATATCTACGTCTACAACTTTGTAGCATTCTCATCTAAATAATCCACATGGTTTCACACTCTTGCACAAATATTTGCTGGCAAATAATAACTCCTAATGGGTTCCTGTTAAAACGTATGAGTCAGTTTAACACCACTGTTAACAAAGTAGTTATGTGTTTAATTATGTAATAATTTGCAACGTCACTCAAACAGAGCACCCACGCTCAAGCTCCCATTTTAACATGCATTCACACTGCTGAAATGCCAAGTAGAAATCTGTGTGGGTTCCAGGAGGAAAACCATTTCTGCGAGGGATCAATACACTTAATATAGATACACTGAGCAAACGCACGCTGTATCAGCACATTTAACTTTTATTTCTCCTCTTTTTTTTTCGCTCATGCAGTCAAGCTGCCAGGCAGCAGGACCTACATCCATCCTCACACCTACGAAGACCCCAACCAGGCTGTCAGGGACTTCGCCAAAGAGATCGATGCTTCCAATATTCGCATAGAGAGAGTCATTGGAGCGGGTGAGTTGGCAGTAAACAGCAGTCGAAGACTTAAATAACTCCAGAAACAGTAAAACTTTCACCTGAATTAAAATAACTATTGCCTTTTTCTGTGCGTGTGTGTGTGTAGGAGAGTTTGGGGAGGTTTGCAGTGGTCGACTGCGTGTTCAGGGAAAGAGGGAAATCTACGTAGCCATCAAGAGTCTGAAGGCGGGATACTCTGACAAACAGAGGAGGGACTTCCTGTCTGAAGCCTCCATCATGGGCCAGTTTGACCACCCGAACATCATCAGGCTGGAGGGTGTCGTGACAAGATGTGAGTGACCGCACACTCCCCTTTTGATTTCTCTGTAGTGAGTGAGTGTGTCTCCCACATAGCTGATGGTGATGTAAATAAGAGCTAACCCTGGACCAGATAAAAACTCCATTTCCATGGCAACACTTTGATGACACATGGCGGTGTGCATGTGAACGGCGGATATCTGCCACTGATGCAGCCACTTGTTTAATTCACATGATTGTGTGAGATAGACACAGGCCTGGTTCAGCACGATAGCCTCGCTCTCAATCACACCCTCTGTCCATCTCTCTCTCTCTCTCTCTCTCTCTCTCTCTCTCGTCTCATACCTCTCAGTCAGTGTGCCTCTAATCTTCTCATTCAATCGCTCCCCACTTCTCTCCTGTCTCTCTTTTGTCTCCCTCACTTAAAAACCCAGAATACATCAATGCAAAGCAGGCAACATTTTTTTTAGCTCTAACCCATTCTGTAATCTCCTACTTTAAATCTCAAAATAGGTCATCACCAACACAGGCATTGTAAATTGTATCCGTATTTCTGTTGATTTCAAAGTGCAGAAGAGCCTGACTAACCGATAGCATTTATGACCAGTGATGAAATCTATATTTTCTGCTTCTTCAGATGGTAGAAAACAGCAAAATATGATAGCAACTAAATTTGGAGTTTGTCTGCATTATAACAATAGGGATCATTGAAAGCAAATGTGTACAGAATTCAGGGTATTTCCTTTTTTACTTATACTAAACGACGCACATCCTTTTCATAGCATCATTTTTCTCTTAATGTGGCATCAGTGCTCTTCCTCTCTTTCCCTCATCTTCATGTTCCTCAGTTCCAGGGCTCTTTCCCTCATCTGGTCTGACACCTTGTTATGCAGATGTTTCTTAGAGATCAACAGACAAGCTAAAGGTAGAGGGAGATAGTCGGACAAATAAACCCCTGCTCTCCCCCTTTCTAGTCTAACTCCCCCCCTCTCTCTCTTTGTCACACACTCACACACACACACACAGATTTTGAGTCCATCACACACCGATGCTCAGTGGCACTTAGGCCACCAATAAAAGAGCAAATGCATATGCATAGGCTTTTATCATGAATATTAATAATCCATAAAGTTAATTGGATGTGTTTTAGGCTCATGAATATTCAGCAGCATGCATATTAAGAAAAGAAAACACACTGCATTTCTTACTCTCTCTCTCTATGTTAACTGTGACCTTTGCACCTTTGTATAGTTGACTGAGGGAGTTTGTTAGAGTATGACGGCAACAAACTTAATCAATTCAGTTTTTTTTTGTTTTTCATCCTGGCAGGCAGACATGTAATTATGGGACTTTCATGTCAACAGCACACGCCATTCTTATTCAAAATACCAGAATAAATTCTAGACTTACTCCAACGCTGACTGTGTAATGATTGGCTTGACAGGCAACTTAAATATAATCAGGCGCTTTTCACTTTGCTGTGCTCTATGAATATAAAAACGTGTTTGTGCTCGTCATGTTTGCTGTGTGTGAATGTTACGAGCAACCGTTTACTTTTTACATGCGTTTCTTTGCGTCTCTCGTCTCACTTTGCTTCACGGCACATTGAGAAGCTGATAGAGCTCCTCAGAAACAAATCTCACCAGTGGAGCAGTAATTTCACAGGTCAGAGCCCAGGGTGCGTTTGTGAGAGGGAGGGGGTGAGAGTTGAGATGGGTCAATAATTCCTTCAGGCCCTTTTTTTCTTCAGCACCAGCTGGTCCCTTCACACCGCCCTCAGTCTAATCAGGCAGGCTGACCCTGACTGCTCTGGGCTCAGGTGTGTTGGATTGCTTTGTGTAGGTGTTAGCAGTAGTAGAATCAGCAGTTATAGGGGGTACTATTAGTTGGAGTAGTACTAAGAGCAGCTGTCGTCACAGTTTTGCTGTAGCAGAAGTAGCTGTGGTATTAAAAAGCAGCAGCAGCAGTTGTGACGTTTAAATGAGAGGATATCAGACAACATGTAAATGTAATAGCCTGAGAATAAAATGTGCTAATCTGCTTTCTTGTCGAGACTTGACCGGATGAGAATATCACTCTCATATCTGTCTGTTAAATATGAAGCCGGAGACTGTTAGCTTAGCTTAGCATAAAGACTAAACAGGGGGTAACAGCTAACCTGCCCGTGTCCAAGGATACAACGAGTGTGCATTAAACAAAGAAAGTACAACGTGCAGAGAGCGTTATAGGTGCTGGTAGGGCAATTCTATTTTGAATTTTTTAACAGAACCGGGCCAGCTGTATTCTTCCGTTTCTTGCCTTTATGATAAGCTAAGATAACCAGCTGCTGGCTGTAGCTTCATATTTAACAGACAGACATTAGATCATCATCTTCTGACTCCCAGCAAGGACGCAAATAAGTGCATTCTTTAAAAAAAGGAAGAAGGAGCACTTTAGAATGATTGATTTTGTTAATGGTAGTCTTACAAGTAACAGCATAATAGTACTACTAGTAGTAATGATGGAGGGTAGTGATTCTAGCAGAAATGGTTGTTGTGGTATTTATTTGAATTTTGCAGTTGTTTTTTTTTGCATTTGGTGTGTGCTTTATTTGGCTGTCCACATTTTCCTTTTTCTATAATTACTGTGTGTGTCTGTGTGTGTGTGTGTGTGTGTGTGTGTGTGTGTGTGTGTGTGTGTGTGTGTGTGTGTGTATTTCCGCTTAAAACCTCATAAGCCCTCAGCCTCAGCCGCGTGCCACTCTAATAACCTATACTCTGCTGTCTGTCACCTGATTGTTGCTATTGTCATGCTAATTACAGCGCCACATGCGAAAAAAAGGAGAAGGAAAAGAAAGTTGTTTCTTTTTTCCATCTGTCTCTCTACACATCAGGGAAGTGCAGCATTCTGCCCCCACCCCAGTCCTCCCCCTCCCTCCTCCCCCTCCATCTCCTTATCTTTCCCTCATCTCCCCGTCCCTCATTTTATCCATCCACCCTTTATGTATTTTACAATCGCTGCAACAATCGGCCCATTTGGAAAACCCTCAATTACCGAGCTCCATCTCATCTGCCCACATTAACCCACTCCCCCACGCGAGCGCGCACACACACACACACACACACACACACACACACACACACACACACACACACACACACACACACACACACACACACACACACACACACACACAGCCCTACAAAGGTGCTTTCAAATCCCTGAAAAACTACCCGTCTTTTCCATCCGTCTTGTGTTTGAAGAAACTAGTGATTAGTTTTAACTGTGTGTCTTTGTGCACTGAATAATAAGTGTTTCAATCTTTCCTGTCACAGTGTTTGAAGTTATTCATGTTTCGAATGAGTATGCAGATTTAAAGATTGGACTGTGGGGACAAATGAGGAAGAGGAGTAACAGGAGGGGAACGTAGAGAAAAGGGGAGACAACGGGTGCAGGGACGGAGGGAAGAAGTGAGGGGATGGATGAGATAGAACCCATGAATGAGGAAATGAGAGAAGATGGGGCTTGAGAACAAATGAGGGCAACGGGGGGGAAGATTTGTGAAGAGATACGAGGAGGAAAAGGGGCAGATAGACGAGAGGAGAGATGGCGAGGAGACAAACGTGAGGAAATGAGAGGAGATGAGAAAGTGGAGAGGGGTTGAGAGAGGTGAAGAGAGGGGTGGAGATAAGGTTATTGAGTTGCTGCCTTACTGTTTTCTCCGCACCCTCCCCTGCACCCTCACATGGCGCTTCCCAGAACAGAGATCTGTCCTGTGTTAAAAGCATTGTATCACTTAGTTCAGAGCCTTAACATTAATCAATACAGCAGTTATTTCATTTTCTCGTTTGTACCTCGGGCCGACTCATTCAATAATGCGGTAATGCTGGCCCACTAGCACAAACACAGATAGCCACTCGTAATGTGATTGTCCAGATGTATACAGACTGTATCACTTTCATTTACACTCACACCAACACACAGAAACAGACGCTCATAATGTCATTCGCCAGATATACTGTATAGCCTCCATCACTTTGATATACACACACACACACACACATGGGAGGCCTAAATAATCCTAGCTCTATCGTGAGCAAAGCACAGACCACACTTTCTACTTTCACTTAATGAAGATCTGTAAAAAGAAGAGCAACTCCTCACTGATCGTTCCGTAGCACACTCCACCTGGCAGAACATCGATACCTAATCTGCACACACACACAAACACACTGGGAGGTGTTTTTTAAGCTCCCCAAACGGCTGCCTCGTTTCTAAAGGCCGTGGAAGGCTATACATCTGAATGAATATGAACGTGATTAGTTAATTATGTGCTTTCAGGAGGAAATTGCGAAGCGCTCAAAAATGTTTGGCAGAGAGGTGCTCCGCGCCGAGTTGGAGAGGCTCCGTCCTGCCAGCGCGTGTGTGTGTGTGTGTGTGTGTTTGAAATGTGAATTGCATGTGATGAAGTCGCTTCAAGAACTGAAAGGGATTCATTGTATCATCGAGTGTGTTCGTGTTTGTGCCGGCACTTAACAAAAAGAGACGCTAATATACAACTGGAGTGCGTGTGGTCGGGTTTATTGGTAACCTATGTTATCTTTCAGACTTGCCGGGATAATTCTGTATGGCAGGTGTCCAGATGATGGCTAGTGATAGCAGTGTGTGTGTGTGTGTGTGTGTGTGTGTGTGTGTGTGTGTGTGTGTGTGTGTGTGTGTGTGTGTGTGTACCTGCCAGGCTCACATGGACCTCTAAGCCGACACATCAGGATGAATGTGTTTCATTGGGCTTCTCTCTTGACTGCATGTGACACTGTGTGCCTGAAAGTAATATTCTCCTTCACTGGTAACATACATGGGCTCATATGGTCTATATTCTGAGACACAATTAACCAACACTCGGAAACACACCCGCAACACACACACACACCCGCACACACACATACACCTCCCTCGGTGAACAGAAGGCTGTGAGGAGTCAGACCCCCTTTCAGTCGGAATCAATCCCGTCAACTGTTTTATCTATAGCTGTGACAAACACTTACACACAAAAGCTCACATATGTTCTCCACATCTGATCAGAGCTGGAATCAGATGGTCATCCCCCCCCCCCTCCACTTGCCATGCCCTGAAACCAGCTCTGTATCACACACACACACACACACACACACACACACACACACACACACACACACACACACACACACACACACACACACACACACACACAGAGTGACACACCTACACACAACACAGGCCCCGTGTGGAGATAAATGTGACCAGCAGTCCTCACCCCCAGCAGAAGAGAATCCAATTTTCTTTCACTTTTATCCCTGAGACTAATGTTACTGTCAGAGAAGACACCACCACCAGAGACCAGGCGACTCTGTTTGTGTGTGTGAGTCCCTGTGTGTGTGTGTGTGTGTGTGTGTTTGCTGCAGTGAGATAGGGAATTCATTTAAGGTGATGTATTGCTGTCTTTACCTACAATCTCACTGTAAGCCTCGGTGGTGTTGTTCCTGCCTTTCCATGACAAGCTTTTGACCCCTCCTCCTTTCCTTTCTTCTCCTCTCCCTCCTTTCTCTTCCTTCTCCTTTCCTCGTTCTCTTTTTTCTTTTCCTTCCAACTTCTCTTCTTCCCTTCTCACTTGCCCTTTCCTCCTACAATCCATCCATCTTTTCCATCTTTTATCTTTTTAACCCTGTGCTTCTTTTATCCAATTTCCATTATACTCTTTAATCCTTGATTTGTTTACCAGTCATTTATTTTCATTAAAAAAATAATTAATTTCACAATTCTAATTTGTAATTTAAATGGCACTTTGTTGGTGTGGCATTTTGTAAAAAAAAAACATGTTTTCTTGGAAAGGAAGGAAATAAGGCGAAGTCTTATTTCCATTTCTATTTTTACTGTGTTCTTTAAGAAAACAAACCAAAATAATATTCTGTCTCGTGCTGTCTTATCTCTACCCCAGGTTTTTTTCCCAGCATCTCTGAGGTCTGATTGGGGACTATGTGAACTATTCATCACAACTGACATGGGCTGTGTGTTTACAAGCCATGCACACACGCACATACGCACACACACACACACACACACACACACACACACACACACACACTCACACACACACTCACCATCATTTGTACTGCACATTGCATGTTTTTTTTGTGATTGGCAAAGCTGGGCTGTAGGGGGTTGGTAACTAGGGAGAACCCTGTAAAACGGGGACAACCGCTGTTTTTTGGTGAACGGGTGTGTGCCTGTGTACATGTGATTGCAGGTACTTTGTTCATCATTTGTAAAGCCCCACCAGATGCCATGCAGGGGACCAGAGTGTGCGGGGCCTGTCAGTCAACCACCCCTTCATCCCACAAACACACACACTTGTGCAGGTGCATATAGCGATCCAACCACAACCCCTTCCCCTTGAGGCTGATTAGTATTCACGAGATCTCAGGAGGCCCCTAATACACACACACACACACACACACACACACACACACACACACACACACACACACACACACACACACACACACACACACACACACACACACACACACACACACACACACACACACATATATTCTGGTGGATTGGTCCATTCTAATTATCTCCTGGCGTTTATGGAGAGGGCTGATTAGAAGCTGTCAGTGTGACTGATGACGACATGCCATGTTATCCCCTGGAGAGAGGCAGAGAGACAGAGAGGGAGGCCGGTCACAGCTGTGGACTTCACTACTTCTCTTTCCTCGTCTCTTTATAGTTGGTGTCTTTCTTCCTTTTAATTCTGCTCCAATAATAACAGCTGCCTCATTATGTGCCTCCATAGGTAAACCAGTGATGATCATAACCGAGTTCATGGAAAACGGATCTCTGGACACTTTTCTCAAGGTAAGTCACGGCTCAGCTGGAAGGAACACCACACACACATATTACCTCCAAGGCCAAGGCCATGTGTCTTTACTAAGGCCGCGTGGAAAATGAATGAAAATTGTAGCACTCAGTCCCCCAAATTGCTGTGCTGAAGGGCACATTCTTTTAAAAATAGATAAAAAGATACTTGACTGAGGTTCTCTTTCATCTCAAGCTGGAGAATTCAGTATATAAAAGGTTTAACAGCTAGGACTTCAGTTAACAAGTCTCCATTTAAAAAACACTCTTTCAGCTGATTAGTTTTTAAACTTGTTTTGAGACACATTTTTATATGCAGTCACCACATTAGGAATGTAATGGATGAACAACACATAAACAACATAGCTGTTGTAATTGTTTGCAGCTAGGAACGACAAATGAAACACATCTTCACTAAACAGTAAAGGATTGAAAATCATCATTTTCTAAGCTGCAGGAAATATGCCATTACTATACAATACATAGATGGAGGTAGTGATCGTATTCATTATATATTCAAAACACAAACAGTAAACGTTTGTCCTTATGAAGTATGGACAGAAAAGTGGCTGAGAACAAAAAACACTTTCATCACATGATGTTTGATACTGCATCTATGAAATGCACTTATTGTATATATCCCATTGTCTTGATCATGAATGAACAGAGAAGTACAATAATCAGAAATATAACTAGAGACATTTATTATGATCTGAAAATAATCTCAGGAAAGAGACTAATACAAAAAAAAAGTTTAAGTCCCTGCCAGAGAATTTTAAAATGAAGTCCTGAAAAGCAGATTTTCCTGAAGGTTATTGCTGAACCCCTTATTAGTGAAGAGATTTAAAAATCGAAGGAAGTCTGTGGAGGTATTGCTTTGTTATAGAAATCGACATTATGACAAGAGTTAGAGGAGCCTGTCACTCAATAAGTTATTACATAAATTGATGTTTTTAACAAATCAGTCCTAAAGGCCGTCCTCTAAAACACATCACAAACCTGCAGACAGATTAACTCAGGAAATCTATCTGTATTTCCTCAAAATTGACAAAAGATTTTGAGGGATTTCTTATAATGTCAATTATAGCCACAACAGTATGGATCTCTATTAAATCTACAGATTTCCAAGACAAGCTAATAATGTTGTATATGTTGATAAATGTGCGATTCATGATTTCTGCTCATGTATCAAACGTAGCAGTAATGATTTAGCTGAGGAACCTTGAACTGGGGTTTTGCCTTCACCCAGATGAATAGCTTGTTGCAGCCCCAGTGTGCCTCACATTGAAAGTCCCCCTGATTCATATTCAGAGTTGCTTGTCAGCCAGTAAAATCACTGCAGTGCTCCAAAGCCATTAAGTCTGTGATGATGGGCCCATCGCTAAATAGACACCAATCCCATCAGCAACACTGAAGCAAAATGAAATGAAATCTGACGGATAAAAAGATGGCCTGAAGCACGCACGCACAAAATCCCACCTACACACATACAACACACGCATGTTGTGTGTTGCAGAATGTATTGTAATGAGGCTCATAAAGAGCGTCCGCAGTGGCTCAATATAATTATGGAATTTTATGGGTTTTACAACTCGTCTGTGCGCCTGGCATCCATATGTGTCTTTAATTACGATGACCATTTATTAAGCAGTCGTCCCTCGGAAATAACAAAACCAGCGTTCTGTCCGAGAAGCTCTTTCCTCTTTTAGTCTCCTTGTTTCTACCTCCAGTAGCCTTTCTGTGCTTTTCTTTAGCATGTCTTTCCTTTTAGTTTTCTGGTTAACTTAAATATTATGTTAGAATTTGCCAAAAAGTCTCATTTTCCATCGTCAACCTTTCTCATCCGTCTCCTTCATCTCCTTGTCTAACCTGTTTGCCCTGCATTTGTCTCCTCTCTCTTTTCCCTGCCCTGCCCACCCTTCCTCCCCCCTTTCCTGGCAATGCAATGTGGTGGGCAGATTGATAGAGGAAGTCTGTAGGTTTGTTAGACAGTCCAATCAATCAGCATCTCACAAAACCACCGGCTAATTAACTTACTCCACAGCTGCCGAGGGAGTGAGAGAGAAAGAACGATAGAGGAACGGGAGGGGGGGTCACAGATGTAGAAAGATGAGGGGAGATAGATGGATGGAGACTGAGTCAAAGTCGTACAGAGTTCTCTCTCTCTCTCTCTCTCTCTCTCTTTTGGGACAGTGACTGAGGACAGGCAGAGATGGATGGAGAGAACAAAGACACAGAGGGAAGGAGAGATGATATAAAGGAGAGAGGGTGACTGATAACATGGATGGCTTTTTAACGGGGGCCGTTGGCCCGGGGCAGAAATAATTGGCAGAGGAAGGTGAGCTGGACCGTCATCGATCAACAGGCTCTGCTCTCTGCCAAAGACAGCTCAGATATGAGATCCAGTGAGCTCTGCTTGCATTCACGGTCAGTGTTAGAGAGGAAAGTTTTGACTGATCTATCAGATCCAATCCTCTGCAAGCAGGATTATTCCGTGATTCTCCATTGATCCCTGGGTGGAGAAATTCATCTTTTGCCTGCCATCTCCCAGAGAGAGGTCAAAGCTGAGGGTTAGCAAGAGCTGGATGGGCTTCAGAGTCTAGCTCAGAGACAAAAGCACAGATTGGTGCCATTACAGATGCTTGAATCCTGGCTTGAGCCTTCACTTCCAGCTGAGGTTGTTGTAGGACTTGATCCTAATCACTACGCCCCCCCCTGATGTGGCTTAACGTCAACATTTACCCTGTGCTGTGTATTAATTCATCTTTCTCCTTGTCTCCTCATACAGAAACATGACGGCCAGTTCACGGTGATCCAGCTGGTCGGCATGCTGCGGGGCATCGCCTCAGGTATGAAGTACCTGTCAGACATGAGCTACGTTCACCGAGACCTGGCAGCTCGAAACATCCTGGTCAACAGCAACCTGGTGTGTAAGGTGTCTGACTTTGGCCTGAGTCGAGTTCTGGAGGACGACCCCGAGGCCGCCTACACTACAAGGGTAAGACCCTCGGCTGTCATAAACAAATGTTAACTCCCATTATAGTTCACCTATTGACCTATACATCACAAGGCTAAGCGAAAAAACAAACACAAAAATGAGCTGATCTGAAAAGGACCTGAGGATAATCAGGCCTGATCCAAAACCTGGTCGACCTAAACAAACCCTAAGAAGAAGAGCAATACATGTCTGTGCGGGACTTCACAGTCCACACGATGAGAGCTGATAGCAAGTCTACTTGTATCCACTTGGTATTATCACCATTCACATCCATAAACACTAGAGGCACAGCTGGCTGCTCTTCAATGTGAATGGAGCCTCTGAATAACATTCTGGCTCTGAAGCCGCATTCAAGACACAAAACTTGGCCAAAAGGTGTGACGTAGAGCAGTTGATAAAGTTTAAGGAAACTACCCCCGACATGGGGGAGTGACAACCCGGATTCAACCAATCATGCTTGTTTTGATTTCCTCAGGAAATAGAACGAGCACTTCAAAGACATTCGTGGAAAGCTGATCGCTTCGTTAAACGGCTTCCCAATTTAATATGACTTTAACAAGCCAATTGAAAATGATGCATAGAAACACATCGCTCAGGAAATGAATGTCTTGTCTTCCAGAATAGAAATGAGAGAAAACATCCAATCAGGGCTGAATATGTAAATCAGGCTAAACACACGAGGAAGCGGCGGTCTCATGAGTGGAAAGAGGGAGCCTGCTACTTTGAGTCCATATGTGTCAAAAGACCTGACACCCATGGCTATAGAGCGGGACACTAACTAGATATGAATGGTTATGATTTGGATGACTCTGGACAAGTGTTTGGGCTCAGTTACTACAGTAGGAACTGAGTGGACCTCTTCTCTACATGTATAACATTTCTGTACTTAGCCCATGTTTTATAAATTGCAAATGCACTCGCTCCCATCTGTGACTCAACAGGGGGTTGGTCTTGATATGTGGCTTGGTCAGGTCCATTGTTGGTGCAATGCTTTTTTTTGAGGAAGAAGAAAGCAATTGTGCCATTAAGCAAATTATAACTTGGCCTTAAGTCAATGTTGCAGTATTTCCCTGCTATTTAAATGGTGCATTATTCCGATAAGATGCGCCTTTATTTGTGGGTTCACGCACACTCTCTGCCTGTTACACACACAGGGACGTGCAGCAGTGCTCCTCTTCAGTTAATTAGGTTATCGGCGCAGTCGTTCATAAGCTGTAAAGGTAATGGGATATGACCATCTGATTGGTTTAATTCATGTTACGCACAAAACGCACCTGGGATTAATTAACAGACTTAATATAACCTGCCTTACATTGCTTATTACTATTAGATGGTTAACTAGCAAAAGTAGAATTGGACACACCCTTAATGCACTTTAGTCCATGTGCTGTAGATGGTTTAAATAGGGCCCTAAAAACTCACTACACAGTGCAGTTGCTTTTTTAAAAACAGTTGACGTTTTTTAATGAGGCCGTGACACGCAGCTGATGACATAAACGTATACTGTTCACAAAATTGAATGCACACACGGGACGCATGCATACACGAGGAACTTTGTGTTTTGCCTCCATATAGACAAATGTAAGCAGTCTTTGGTAATCACCATCCTCTCACAGAGCACGGAGAGAATGAAGAAACTCAAACGTCAGTGAGTTAAACCACTGTGGAGTATCTCATCTAAAATGCCCACAAGGAAATGGCATTATTCATATTCATAGGAAGTGTTGGGTATGTTATTTTTAATATGGCATTAGCATTGCCCTGGGAGGAGTGTATCAGCCGCTGACTGCTCTATTGCAATCACACGCACACCCCCACTGATGTCAGGAGACCTAGATGGAGAGCTGCAGGCATGAGGCCGAGGCGGAGATGGGGAAGAGACAGAGACAGAGAGAGAGAGGGGGGATATCAAATAAGACGGAGATCGAGGGAGGCACAGAGAAAGAGAGAGAGAGAGAGAGAGAGAGAGAATAAGGGAAGGCAGGCGAGGGATCCAGTGAGAGCAGTTAAGAGGAAAAAAAAGAGGATGGGGTAGGGGTGGACTGGGGGTGGTGGAAACAAAAGTACAGTGCTGAGTGACTTGGCAGCTTTGTCTTTTATTTGACTTTGACCAAGCAGAGATGGGAAATGCTAGGTGGTGCAGAGGCAGCTGCCGCATGTTAAAGAGCTGAACTGAGCCCTATAGAGGTACGGTGTGTTTGTGTGTGTGTGTGTGTGTGTGTGTATGTGTGTATGTCTGTGTGTGTGTGTGTTAAATGGAGCGAGAGAGAGAGAGAGGGCGTGGGTATCTTACTGCCTATTGTGTGCATACAGTGAGCTTTATGGAAACCGTTTGATCTTTGCATCAACAACAAAGGCAAGAGAAGAAAAAAGATGGCAAAAGAAAGTCAAGTGTAAGAATAAACACTGGAGCAAAAGTAACCCCCATGTTGAGAGCAGATTAAAGAGGAAGTGTTTCGTTTAAATTGTTTTCTTAAAGGCAGCAGCGGAACACCAAGCTTCTCCGCAGCTGCCATCTTGAAATGTGTTTCATCAGCTCCACTCGTATTTATTATAGAGCTTAGCCACAAACATACTAATGAAGCAACCTTTACATATTTAATACAGTATCCATTACAGTAAAACATATTCAGTATGCCAAGAATGTGTTGACTGTGTTGTGAACCGTCTCTAGGGAGGGAAGATCCCCATCAGATGGACGGCTCCGGAGGCCATCGCCTACAGGAAGTTCACCTCAGCCAGCGATGTGTGGAGTTACGGTATCGTCATGTGGGAGGTGATTTCCTACGGAGAGAGACCCTACTGGGAGATGTCCAACCAGGATGTGAGTCACAGGCACTTACATCATGTTCTCCTTCATCTTCAGCTCAATTCCTAACTATAAGAATTCATTTTCGTGGACATTTTTATTCCTCTCTCTCGTATTGATCTAGAACCTGATATGTTTACCCTTCTCTTCCTGCAGGTGATCAAAGCAATAGATGAGGGCTACCGTCTTCCCGCTCCTATGGACTGTCCTGTGGTGTTACACCAGCTCATGCTGGACTGCTGGGAGAAGGGACGCAGCGACAGGCCAAAGTTCGGACAGATTGTCACAATCCTGGACAAGCTCATCAGAAACCCAGCCAGCCTCAGAGAGCTGGCCAACAGCTCAGCATGGTCAGTGGGAGAACAGTGTCAATTTGGAATCCTGAATTCAGCTCTTTCACTCACACACACATGTAGCCTGGAGATACCTGGATTAGATTGGAGGACGGTACATGCATAGAAGACATAATCACTGCTTTAGATCTACATTGTAAAATTACTTTGTCAGTTTTGACAATTGTGAAAAGTAGTAAATGTCATTTTTTCCCCGGTGATATCATTCTAATCTCTTATCTCAGCAAAGTAAGATTTGACAATGAAAAAGTATGAATATAGGATGTGGGTTGGCATATCTACGGTCTCACATTCAAAATGTAGACTCCCTGCCAACCCAGTTGTATTGCACAAAACCCAATAATATAATTTAACTGATTTTAAGAACCAGACCGGCATACAGAGTGTGTAAAAGAATATGCACACTTAAAAAAAAGAATTAAATAACAAATCCCAGCACAACTAAAAAGACAACAGAGGAGAACTACTAACAAAGGCCTACACTGGATTGCAGATTAAATAAGTACTACATTTGCAAGGTATTTACCAAGTTAGAGCATGCACATGAATGAACACAAAGATCTTTTACAAAAAAAAACAATAGAAAGCAAAGGAACAAGTCAAGGGTTTGACAAGTACACCCATGTGTATTTGTACTGCATTGGGATGAATCATTAAGCATCCTTACCCCACTAATAGGTAGGTTACGTTTAGGGTTCATGTTTTGTTTTCACAGTGGACTTGAGTCTGTCCTGCTGTGCTTGTTGCAGATTTTAAGCAACTCCGTCCAAATACAGATAGAGCACCATGAATGGACATCATCTTGCTCCACAAATGTGCTGCTGACACTGTTTTATTTTTATGAATGCCCAAACAAGAGTTGGACTGAATAACAGCTCCAAGGACAAATTTTGGACCTCAGCCACCAATCAGAAACTGAAATTTACTGCAGCCACTCAACAGCACAACATTTCATTGAGTCGTGAGTGTGCTTTGTATCCCAGCAGGGAGGACCCCACCACCCCAGAGTTCAGTGTGAGCACAGTGGATGAGTGGTTGGAGGCCATCAAGATGGGCCAGTATAAGGAGAGCTTTTCCAGTGCTGGATATGTCAGCTTGGACTCAATCCTCTACATCAGTGTCAGGTACAGACGGCTGGTGACTCATCCCAGTTAAACTAAGCACTCAATAGGTTAACAGTAAAAGACGTACTATATGCCACTTTAGTGTCGATTGAAATTAAAGAAGGGGATTTACAAAAGTATCTTGGACATGAAACCTCAGCAGCTGCTTGGCATTCGAGAGACGTTGTGGAGTCTTTTTTGTGTCATTAATAAAAAAAAAAAATGTTTCTGTCTTTCTTGTAGTGAATTGGCTAAGATGGGTGTGACTCTTGCCGGGCACCAGAAGAAGATTTTGTCCAGCGTGCAGAGCTTGCAGACCCAGGGGACGCACGTCCAAGTATAACAGTTTCCACATAAACACACAGTGAGACAGAGCCGAAATGGATGCTCCTGTGAAGAGTTTCCCCACTGAAATGGAAGTTGTAATGGATACTCTGTGCTCGGGGCCTCCACTGATTTCGAGACACACTGAGATGGAGACAACATGGACGCTTGACTCCTTCACCTTCTTGCAGTTTCACCATTCTCCCCATCCTCGATGGGCACTCGCGGCTTTAGCACTCAAAGTCCAAGCAACACATCCACCATTACAGAGCAACAGAGAGACACACGTCCAACAACAACAATAAGGCCACATCTAGAGCACCCCAGACCATTTCACACCATATCAGCTCAACAAAAGAAGAAAAAAAAATATTCTTAACAAAAGAAATGACAAAAAAAAAAATTAGAATATAATTATCATCACTGTCTGTGAGGTGTACAGTTGTTTTTTTTACTGTCCTTTTGTCTCTTTTCTCACCTTGAAGAGTGTAAAAATCGGTCAGAAGAAATGTATATGTGTAGATATATGTTTATATGGGCTGTGTGTGCCACAACCGTAGAGATGGACCTAACGTTTGTATTGATGGTGAGGTTTATATTGCTTAACCTTAACGGGAGTTATTTCCTAGTAAATGTATGGCCCCCTCCATTATATACAGAAAGCCAATGAGTGAGCAGAGATTATGAATGACATGAATGTGTAAGGCGAGGGGAACAGAAAAACTGGACCTTTAGAGATGTAGATTTTGCTAGCTCATGTAAGATGGAAGTATTATTCATTTAAATAGTGTATTTGAACAGGACAAGGGCTTCCCTAGAGACTGCTCTCAGACACACTTCCATAGCAACTAGACCCAGTGCACCTTTGCTAGTCTGCTTGCACTTGTGATGTAACCGAGTGCAAAGAAACAGCCGAAACTGCTTAAGCTGCAGTCAGCACAGATACATTTTTCTTCTTCCATAACTGACTGTCTATTCCAAAACGACATTGTCTATTCAGCTGTTACAGTATGATGATGTTGGGAATAGTTCAGCCCAAAAAGTTTGCCTTCCCATGATTCAGGTGTGTTAAGAAAGTTATAGTGTTTTTGTGTGGAGCCAAGGTGATGCCAAGGTCATCATAGACTTGACACTGTTAAGAACGTGTACCTTGTTTTTCCAGTGTTGTGCCATGTAAAGTAACCTTGAAATGTTCATCTGGGCAACATACCATAATTTCTACTCTACTCCGTCCTTTTCATCAGTTCCTATTGCTGGATGGTAACACAAGGCCACAGTATTTACAGTGTTTTGTTAAAATAGTCTGCTTGATGAGGAGTAGCCTTGGTATGCACCCTTTTTTCAGCAGGACAAAATATATGCAGTGTTGATTTTCAGCTGTGCTACCACAAGAGGGTACATTGTATTTGAAAAAAGGATGATTTGTGTGTCTTGTTCTGTCTCACATTCTTGTTATCTGTCATGCCAACCTATTTCAAGCATCCCTAGTTACAAACCAATGCTGATAAGGTAAATTAACAAAACAATGTTTACAGCAAAAAGAATATAAATTGGTTTGTTGTTGTTTTTTCCTTATCAGAGGGAAACTGCTGCTTATCACATGAAATACAAGCTTAGATATGATGGGACCCTCTTTGTGTGCACCGCTTTAATGGCACTCAACCTGATTTAGTGTATTCCCAAACCCAGTTTTAATATATGTGGTACTCTATAGGACCAACAGTGGCAAAAAGTACAGTATATATGATTGTATTATAGTGTAAAATATGTACAGTGTTGATTTCCAATGTTAGAATGTTTGTAATGATAACGATGATGATGACTATGATGTACTTTTATTGTGAAAAAGAGATTTCTGAAGTTCTCGTTCAGGGGCGGGTCATACAAAAGAAAAGTGAATGGAGTTGATTTGTTGGTATGAACAAAGGAATGTAGCACGGTGCGAAGCTTCAGCTTTGATTGACAGGTGGCAGTGACTGCAGTTCTTCCATAGCGTTAGAATGAGTAGAATGGACTTTCCTTATTGATACACTGGCTTCATTTGCATATCTCCCTGAAACAGTAATTACATGCACTTTTTAAGCCTTTGTCCTACAAACAACTTTTTTAAAAACTGCTTGTTATGGTGAGGTACCGTGATGATAGAAGGAGAAACGCTGAGATAAGACATGTCCTCAGATAAAATTTCGATCCACCTACACCACAAATGAAACATTTGCTAAACACCTCCCGCAGGCAGAAGTGGTCTAATCATATATTAGCAACCTTAACTAGGCACGGCAGACGTGTCAAGCATCTCCGCATGCTGAAGCAATTTGCATGTAATACTTGGCATTTAAAGACTTTGGATGCTGCTGACTTTTTTTCAGCCTTTCCAAAAAAAACAATATACAAGAGCAAAAGTGTAAGGACTGGATTAAATAGTGTGTTCGTCTGTTCTAGTGCAAACCGCAATTGTTAGCATGTCATGCTAACTAGCTATCGTCATTAATTAACTAGGTTACATTTGTTTGTCGGGTTACAGGCTATGAAAATAAAAGCCCCGTTCACAACTAGCTCATCCATTGCATTTTATTTCTCCACTGACCTGAAGCTGGTCTTGGATGCCATCAGAGTTAAGGGTAACGTTGGCTGTTGTCCTAGGAGATAACGCTTCATGTACCAAGCACATGTAATGTTTAAAATGAACCGTGTTGTTGGAAAATCCAAAGAAGTAAGGCTCCTTTTTAACCCTTTTTGGAGGGTTTTTAATGTAAAATAAGGGAGCTGGAAACATTTTTTTAAAAAGTCTGCAGGGGACAGCCTTTTCAAAGAACTCATTGAGCTAAAGTAAGCTTAACTAGCTTAACTGGCTAGCTGCAGCTATCAGAACATGACGGTGTTTTAGCAAGGAAAACAAAATGTCCTTAGCTAAAAATGAAATGTCTTCTTTTGTCTATATCTGCCTGAAATCAAAGTCCCAGTGTTTTAAAGATGACTATGACTTTTGATGCTTAATCCTCCACTTTCAATGTGCCATTCTAGAACAAAAAGCTTGACAGGCATGTAGCAACTGTAACTAAGGGGGCCATAACTGGTGGCCAGCCGGAGTGGGCAACAGAGTGAAAATTTCAAATACTATAAGGCTTTTGACAATAAAAGTACAATACAATTCGGAGAGTCTTAAACTGTACATTCTACTCTTGCTAACTCTATGATTTCACTCTAGCGGACTACCCTTGACCGCTGGCCTTTTAGATGCCTTATTTACTGAGCTATCGTTCTTTTCTGTTGCCCTATAGAGGCGATATTAAGAGTAAAGTGTATGTACAGGTAGTATTTATCTGTGTTCTTAAGATGACCTCACATCAACACCCTGGTTTTGTAACATCCCAGAGAGCCTCTCCTCAACAGCACCTTCCCTTTTGATTCCTCTAAGCAAAGTCATTTTGTTGCATCATGAATCTTAACGCTGATCACCTGTAAATCGGATAGAGAAATTGACATATTGTTCTTATTTATTTTCATTGAGTCATAAGATATTCAATTAGATATTGGATGAGATTGGTTTAAAACTAAAGAATTTGACAGGCTACATTTAGTTGGAAAAACTTTTTTCTCGGGCAAAATTACTCATGCAATGATTAGAAACATCAATGACAAGTATCACTCAAAGAAATGGGCGCATTGCAACAATGTCATCCCTTTTTAGAAACTTATTCAACACTCACACTTTAAACATTTAAAAAATACAGAGGTCATTCACTCACACTATTCACACTCAAGGTTAGCTATGTAGGTTGATCTCAAGTACAGTGTTTGTCCTCCAAACCCCACCAGGTCTGTGTTGTAAGTGTTCATGAGTGACCCTTATTCAAGATTTTCAGCTCTCTCTGTCTCTCTATCTCTCTCTCTCTCGCTCCCATCCTCCCGTTCTTTCTTTGGCCACCGTACTATGCTTATTTGTCCCCATGCCAGTTTCCTCAGCGTTGCTTATTATAAAGGATGTAGGCATTCTAATGTCTTTCATGTTGCTGTAATAAATATGCTAATATTTCTAATTTCTCACCTGCAGCCTGCCGTGTCTTTTTCTTTCAAAAATTATTTTGCCATTTTCTTAATGGTCTCCATGTCTCAGACACACACACGTGTGTACACACACACACACACACACACACACACACACAACACAAACGCTTATCCACGAGCACAAAACCACAGTACATTTACACTGGGAATATGAGAGTGTGAAATTCCCGATGCCTTTACATGAAAGTGTTATGAAGCCCTTGCTTAATTATTTTTTGCTGTGTAACAAAGCCTGAAGGTATTTAATTGTGTTTTGCTGAGCCTCTGACCGGTCTTGCAGAAAATCAGTGCATGTCTGGGAAATTCAAGTCTCATTTGTCCCCAGCTCTGCTCTAATGGTGATAGCGGTGGTGAAATTCCCATCATAACATTCTTGAATGGCAAAAATATGGCCGCCCTGCAACCACATCTTCATTATCAGAGGGTATGTGTGTGTGTGTGTGTGTATGTGTGTGTGTTCCTTTTGGAGAGATAATTCTGTCTCGGGGGAGGGGGAAGGTCAGTGACTCCTGGCCTTGGTTAACCCCTTAATGCACTGGCCTAGTTGCTGTCACTCTATGTTACCTCCATTACACCTCATTTACCCCATCATATTAGGCTCCATATCCCCTATCGCTCGCTACCCCAGTCTCTCTTTCTCTATCACACACACACACACACACACACACACACACACACACACACACACACACACACACACACACACACACACACACAAGACATACAAAAAAATTCAGGGCCTGTTCTCCATTTCCTCAATATCTATCTCCTCTTACTGGCCTCCTCTTAATCTCTCTGCTGGCCTTGTGCATCCCCATGTTTTCTCCTCGATGCTATCCATTCTGTGCAGACAGACAGGTTGTGACTGGTTCTCCGACCTTGAACACCCCATTATCTCCCCTCCGCTTGCTTTTTTTTCCTCTTCTCGTAGCTTTCTAATTTCCCCCACCTCCATCCATCCATCCATCACCCCATCCATGCAGAAGTTTTCTCCACATGCAGCCCTCTCTTGGAGGCCCATCGCCTCTTTTAGTCTCACTGGTAGCACCACTGGGTTTCCTCTCACCATTACAAGCCAATCCATAATCTTGGGCTTTTGTCTCCAGGTACCTCAATGGGGAAGAAAGTCATCTGACATATTTTACTCTGGATAACAGGGAGGCCACTGGGATCCGAAGGCTTAGGCAATTGATTCATCATGCAGCTGCTATTGGCATCATGTGAAAAGGTCAGGTGTCCTTACGGGGAACACTTTAAAAGGCCATTGGTGACTGATGAGCCTGTCATTTTCTATCACATACATGCACAAGCACTCTGTTGCTCACTCTCTATCTATGCCTTTCTCCATGTTCTTCTTCTCTGCACTCTCTCTACAACACACACACACACACTGTCTCTTTTTCCTCCCATGGGAATGGTAATTGGGCCCCTCTGTCATGCTGTCGGGTGTGGGTTTGAGTGTCCCCTCATGTGCAACAGCAGACATTAAAATAACACAAGGGACCAAACAGCCATAGATCCACCGTGACCTCAGGGTCAGCCATATGTGTACGTCTGTGTGTGTGTCTGTCCATAGATGTATGAATGTTACATCTGTGTGTGTTCATAACGCTTGTGAGACCAAAAAAAGATGTGTGTGTGTGTGTGTGTGTGTGTGTGTGTGTGTGTGTGTGTGTGTGTGTGTGTGTGTGTGTGTGTGTGTGTGTGTGTGTGTGTGTGTGTGTGTGTGTGTGATACAATGTGTGAGTGAGAGAGCGGTCCGAGTATCAAGACAAAATGAAAGTAGATACAATCTGAACCAGAGGAAAGATTTCATCAGTCATTGGTAAAATTTGCTGAGTTCCTGCTTTGTCGCTCTTGATTGGATTGCATGTGTCCTCTCTAATCAAATATGGCCGAGTTCAGACGGGCTCAGTGTTTCGCGGACTACACACACATACACACACAAACACACATGTACATGTACACACCAGTGCTCTTCTGTCTCATGAGGTTTTAGTTTGCTATCAAAGCGATTTCCTGTCTCAAATTTTCATCAGTAATCAAAGTTCCTGATTGAATTTGAAAAGTGAGCCCAGCTCTATAAATCACATTACATGCCTCACTCCCATCATGCCTGCTCTCATCAGCCACAGGAATGAGACGCCACCCTGGGTGTATGTATGCGTCATGGTCTCTGTGGAAGTGTGTGTGTCCTGTGCAAGCAGTGGAACTGGAAAATGGATGTTGACAGAACTGTGATTTGATCCGTGCAATTTTTTGTTGGGACAGATAATACAAAAAGGAGAGAGGAACGGTGAAACGACAGTGAAGATAACACACTTGGGTCTGATTGTGTGTGGACACAATTCTTGGCGTCGTTTTAAGCTCTATTGGCTCACAGTTTGGCTGAGCTTATATGCATCAGTACAGCTCAACACTGATAAAGTCACGCAAAGTGAATTTTGTAAAAACAATTCCATCCAATAGTTGTGTTTTTCCTTATTTTTTCCTTCATATTAAATCTTCACATCATGCGAAAGCTACAGTAACATTTTATTAAAATAGAGCTAAATTAGTAATGTAATTTAAATGTAAAGTTTGACAGCAGAATAGCTCTGCTTTAAGAAAATAGAAACCTGCTCTTCTGGGTTTCCTATATTGTGTATAGTGTGTTGTAGGAATAATCAAATTTATGCGAGGAGAGTCAGTTTGGTTCTGCTTTGGACAGGAGTCGGACAGTCTCGCTCTTCATCTCCAGAGTGAACTAAATACTTAAGTACTGGCGTTGGATCAATAACTGCGTCTGAAAGGTTTAGTTCACCTGCACAATGTCACTGAAACAGACACAAAACAACAATAAAGAGACACAAAATGACAATAAAAGATGAAAGAACAAAGAGACAAAAACAACTGCATTGACTCAAAACATAACAGAAATAAATGCAAAAAGACTCCAAAGATACTACAAGACTTAAAGAAATATCAATAACAGATGCAAAATTACTACAGAGACAGAAAACAATGATTACAGAGAGATGCAAGACAAATACAAAACTGCAAAACTATTACAGAGAGATAAAACAACTAAAGGAGACTGTGCACGGACTATTATTGTCTCATAATCCGCCCATGGCTGTTGGCACCAAATAGGAGAAAACTGTAATATTTCCACAGTTAGACCCAAGTATAAAAGGTAACCAGAAAAAGAAAAACTCCTGCCTGTATTGGAAAGCTGTCACCACCTAAAATCTGTTACAGATTACAAAGTGGAGCAGAAGCAGATAGAGGATGAACAGAATAAGAGGAGAGGAGGAGAATAAATAGTGTTTGAGTTTGGAAAAAAAAAGGTGAAGAAAAACTTGGAGGAGGAGGTTGGAGGAACTGAGATAATATTGACCACATAATCCCTTACAGATGTGGGAATTACTGCTGGCAGACATGACATGCTGAACTGCTATTGGCTGACTCAAGAGGGAGCCTGACCAAACACAAACTCGCTCTCGTCCAAATCGTGCTCTCCATCGACAGAGAAAAAATGATGAAAATCTAAATTTAGAGCAAATGTATCAAGAGCACATCTGTTAGTCTGAAAATTACACAAACAGATACACGCAGGCTGTATATCTTTCCAGGGCTTAGTAACTCAGTAACATATGAGGTGATAGTGTCTATGGAAGCCTTATTTATTTAAGTGTAAACACACTGCTAATGTCTTTTCACTCCGAAATGTACAAGCCTAGTTCTGCCTTTCTGTGATATCCCATTATGAACTCTGTATGTGACGGCTGATTGCAGTGTGTTGCATGATTTCCTGTACATGTTTATATGAGGGGAAGAGACATGAGTGTTCATTTATACACACCGAGTGTTTACGTGTGTTTTTCTATCCTGTATAATCAAACACAGATCTTCAAGTGCCATCAATCAAGCTTTGCTGTTATGAAGAAGAGCACTGAAAACGCAGCAACCCCCGCTATGAGCTGAGAGAAGTTGTTTCAGGGCTGGTGGATCCATGGCAAATGTTTTCTAAAGCAAATGGATGGAGAAGATGTGCATTATATAACCCATGAAAATATAATCCGCAGTTTATGTCAACACAGTTTTCTGTGAACTTCAAAACAAATTGGCTCTACTCGGAGCGTCGCCTCTTTTTTTTCTATTGCTTTGTTTATCATCTGAAGAGGATATGAAGCATGAGGTTGCATTCAACACCTTTAACAGAGACACAATTGTTGTAACCAATTATAACATATCCATGATACAATACTGGATGGATCTGTTAAATAGAATAATTGTGATATTGTTCCGAGTAAAATAAATATTTTAGTAGGAAGGAAAAACACTCTGAAGTAGCCTGGTAAATGCTAAATTGAATATATTCAGTTAGTATTATTTAGCCTCTCATACACCGATACACACACACACACACACACACACACACACACACACACACACACACACACACACACACACACACACACACACACACACACACACACACACACACACACACACACTGGGGTTAAGTGTCTTGCTGAAGGACACTTCAACATGTAGACAGGAGAAGTTGAGAGTCAAATGGCCAAACCTGGATTGATTGGCAAATGCAACTTGTTCTAACCAATAAACCAATGCCAAAAACAAAACTGTTAAGGGTTTGCCCATATATATTAAAACAATAAGATTGTTGATTTTGTCAATTTTTTTTTAAAATGCTATTTCCATAGTTAAGAATTAACTTGAAAGATTATCCTCCAGAAATTGTGAGGCCTCCAAGAACGGTTGGTAGACCACTACTTCAAGATATTCCAAATATATGGGGTGGTCTCTTAATTTTTTCCAGTTGTGAATGGAAAGACATTTTTAGTGGTGGCTTGGAATGACTTTAAAGTCACTCAAACATCTTCAGCCACTGTAAGTTCTGAGCATGGATCAAAACCCAGACATATAAGGTCATCTTCTGGTGCTCTTAAACTATTTTAAGAGCACTTATTCTAAACTACGCCCTCCTTCATCTACTCCTCCTCTTCCTCCAGCAGCCTGTTTGTCGTCTACATAATGGTTGCCATTGACAACTGGGCATGGCTACTTGGCATTGATTGGTGGTGGCCTCTGGGGATTCGACCAGTGACATAAGAGTAAACAGAGCATGGATGAGGGGTGCTGTTGGTTGTGTACGTGTGCGTGGATGGGTTTTTGCGAAATAACAGGGTCTGAGTAAGGAAGGTTCACATTGTCCAAAGAAATAACGCATCAAAGTTATTTAACAATGGACTTGTGAAGGAAAACCCACTCATATAAAACACTGACTTTCCAGGACAAAATGAGGTGTGACTTTTGTGGGAATTTTGGTGGTCAAGGGCTACAACCACATGCAGAAAGCACACATACTGCAATAGTTGATGTTTGACCACACAAGATGGGTTACTGAAAGAGTGTGCGTAATTTGTGGTCTATTCCAAACAAATAAAAAAACATTTCTCTCCGACTATTTCTTTGTGGTACTCTGTTGGATATTAAATGAATGTTTATTGTTTATGCCATTACAACAGAGCATTTGCTTGTGCATGTGTGGTTGTATGCGCACACATATTTCAAGCACAGACACGGAGCTATGCGTAGGCAGTCGGGGCTCTAAATCAGCCACATGCTTACTAACAGAGGTTTGACCCAAATAACAGCGTAATTTATGAAGGCTTTTAGGCTCCCAGGCAGCCGTGGAAATAGAACAGAGAATAATGTGAGTCTGACCGTAGCTGCATCACTTCAGTTTATGTCCTAGTCTTTTACTAGGACACACGTTCTTAATGATACAGAGACAGTAAACACAATGTTAATGGTCGCTGGTTTTACAAAGAGTGCTCAGCGGCCGCACACACAATTATGGACATGCTCATGAGCAGGAATACTAAACAGGTGCAGGTACGGACGGACACTTTGCAAACAGAGCTGCAATCAACAGTGGAGGCAGTACAGTAAACAAGAGGGATAAAGTAATAGCGGCCATTGTTAAACACGTGAGAGACGGATGGATGTAGAAGGAGGGACAGACTGAAGCTGAGGGATCATTAGAACCCCAAAGTAAGGCTCCGGCCCCAGGCAGGGTTAGAGGTGAGATGGACCGTTAGCAGCTGCTGGAGGAGATGACCTCTCAGGCAGACCCAAAGGACGAACTAAGACATCCCAAGCACTTATATAGCTCTGTGTGTACTGTAGGTGCACATAAAGTATCTGTGTGTGTGTGTGTGTGTGTGTGTGTGTGTGTGTGTGTGTGTGTGTGTGTGTGTGTGTGTGTGTGTGTGTGTGTGTGTGCCTGTATACATATAATCCTCCCGTGCTGCAGCGGGTCATTTGCCTCAGTGTTTGAAGTAGAGATGCAGCTCTGAGGATCAGGCTCCTGTCAGGGCTCCACAGATCAGAGCACAGAGCGAAAGGATGAGGAGAGGAGGAGGAGGAGAGGGCAGAGACAGACAAATGGAATGACATGAGACCTTTCCCACACAAGCTTTCCTCGAGCTTGTCTTTCCCAGACTATGTCCACACTGCAATCTCAGTTTATGATGCAAACCACCGAGTGCATCACAGCCCACATCTGGAGAGGATAAGGAACAGACACAGTCCTGTTACTTTGCCAAGTCTCAGCTGGTTAAACCTCCGATCTGTCCCGTCCTGCTGTCCATGATAACGCATACAATGTCTTAATGGAGCCAAACGAACTATTCAGTTGTGCTCCTTTAACATATTTTACTGTTTCTGTTGATAGACAACTAATAAAGTATCGAAAGTGATTTGGTTGATGTTGGTTTGATGTCTCAGCAGCACATGGATTACAATAATGATTATTAGGTAACATTTGTGAGTCTGACTCACGGCTTGTTTTTCTCAGATTTTTTCCAGTCCAGTCGGGAGAAAGAAGAGAGAAAGAATTCTGTACCATGGACGAACACTCAGAGAGAAGAACCGATGCAAAAGAGTCTTTCATTCTCCTTTCTCACTCACTCAGAAAACTAAAGAGTACTTTAATAGAGAGCCGTGAGAATCAGGGAGGGGAGCGGTACGTCAGTAATGACATTAAACTGTTCTTTTTTCCATCTGATACACAGTCAGATGATTTGCTTTATGATGAGAGAGAGAGAGAGAGAGAGAGAGAGAGAGAGAGACCCAATTTGTGCACTCACATGTTTTTCTCAGACTTATCATCACACAAATTAGCTCCTACTTTCTGCTGATAAGGTCAGCTGTCAGTCTAGACTTATTTAAGGAAGTGTGTACACTCAAACAGACACATACACTGCTATACGCACAAAACTGATTTTTAGGCGGATTTGCATCATTAGGACAGTACATACACACACACACACACACACACACACACACACACACACACACACACACACACACACTCAGACATTTGTGTGCATCTTACACATTTCATTTATTGGGATGACAGCATACTCCCCCTCTCTGGAAAGCCCTGCATAAAAAACCCCACTAATTCTTCTTGTCTTTTTTGGATTTAAATTCATAGTAATGTATTCTTATAATCCTTGAGTCATAAGATCATGAGTCATAAACTGTAAATTCAATTGCCCGTTGCAATCAATCCCTATGGAGTCACCCGTATGAATTGTGCGGTGCAACAATGCCACTAATAGTCGAGTATCTTGTGAGGAGAAATGTCCCCGTGCAGGTGCCAGGCCCTGACGTTCCAACATATCCATTCTGACTATGGCAGGCTGTGCATAAAAGGCATTGCCAAAAGCTGAGTGTTTGTTAAATGAAGATGAATGGGATGGTTTGGATTGAAGGTGATATTTTATTTAGGATCAGACGTTCTCTGTTTGGTAATGCAACAGCCACTCTCGCAACAACATGACAGCCCCGGGAAATGGATATTGATTAGAAAAGGTTGATGCTATTTCTCCCCCTCGTTTGTTTTTTTCTCCTTCTTTCACTCCCTCCATCTCTCCCATCTCTCTCTCTCTCTCCTGCTGTTTGCTCAGTATTTCCCCTCTGTCTCTCTCTGTCTGTTGTACGGCCGTTATGTGTGATGTGCTATAAAGCATGATGGATGGTTAGAGCTGATTTTAGGGCCCCGCAGCTGAAGCCGGGGGTTGGAGGCCACCTGATCAAATTGCGGTCATGTACGTGCTATTTTGTGTATCAACTAAAACTACAAAAGTACTCAGTGTGTATGTTCTCACGCACAAAGGAAGGAATTATATCATTTCTGAGCCTATAAGACATCTTTTATTTGTAGACAGCAAGAGGCAGTTTTTTACATTATGTAAGAATCAATCCATTACTAACAGAAAATGAAAAAAAATAAAGAAAATGATTGTGTGTGTGCGTGTGCTTCTGTGTCCCTGTGTATGCTATTTTGTGTGGGTATGTGGTTAATAAACCGCCCTGCTGGCGCCATAACCTTGCACAGTCAACACTCTCTTGTTCAGCAGCTGTATATCTGTGCTCTATTATACGGTATTGTCCAACAAACTCACTTGTTTTTGACACTTGGTGTCTTTCCTAATGTTAACCATAACCATTAGATACATAACCTCATCATTTTCTGTAACCTGACATTAAACATTCAATAACTGATTCAATTATCGAAACACAACTCTGACATATTATTGAACTTGTTAACAAACAGTTGCCTAGCTACATATCTAACTGACACGGAGTAACATTAGCTATGAGTTGGAGTTTCTGCTCATGTTATGAATGTAACAAAAATAAGTCTGATATTTACTCTCCTTTTAGCTCCGGTCTCTACCAACTCCTGAGAAAAATATCTGGCTCTATAGCTGCTAAATGCTACAAGATGTTCACCAGCTAGTCGCTAACTTTCTCTGCCTGAAATTTGGCGCTGGTCAGCTGGAATACAAAGGTTTTATCAAGGTTTTTTCTCGCTGAAAATTGCAAACAACACTGATAAGAGTAGTGAGAATTAATCAAAACATTAAAGTATCTGGCCAGAAAACCAAAACGATGATCTAAAAGAAGCTAAAGCAGTCAGTACAGCTGAGGGGATCTGCAGAGTTGCGGGATCATTATCAATGGATTCATCACTAGATGGGCCCCTTTAACATATAAGTAGCGATGTGATGATTGATCATATAAAAACATTGATTAGCTGCTTTAACTAAATACCAAATGTTCCCCAGAAAATCTAGCTTTTTGACCCCACAAGGTGATTTATTAAGTAGACACACACAGACAATCCAAGACAAGAAAACTGTGAATGAGGAAGTGTGAAGAGGATATATTGTGTTTGTGAACAACAGTGTTCTCCGCAGTAGGTGGTGACATCATTAAAATTCCACACACACACAGACTAACCCGAGTGTGCCGCCACACCACACATGCGCTTACACACACACACACACACACACACACACACACACACACACACACACACACACACACACACACACACACACACATACATACATAAAGACACACACACTTAGTCTATTATTATCTCTTGTGCGCATACACCCTCATTACTATTCAGCTCTGATCCCTGATGATAACCTCTCCTGGGCCACACGGTGACCAGGATTATGCGTTTTTGACAAGTCCAATTAATACAGACCTAACGACAGCGATCGATAACACATTGATTAAACATGGCATGGAAATTCATAATTGCTTGGAGGTGAAAGGTTAAATGACTTATACAAAATCTTAATACACCATTAAACACACCCGGGGCTCGCTCCTTTGTCGTTCTTTCTTTATGTTCACCGCTCAAAGGATAATTGACCCCGAACACACCCCCTGCAATCATTGCATTCTTTCTTTTTATTCTTTTATAGTTGAGGGCAACCGGCTCTAGCATAGTAATCAATGACTAGTGAGGAAATACTTTGGATGTTATTATCAAGTATAAAACACAATATTGATTATACATATTACAAGGACTACAAAAAGAAACACAATTGATTCGTTTTTGTAAGCTCATCAATATATCCTTTTGAATGGAATTCTCTAAGTGTTTATTTTTTGATCGACTTTTATCTTATCTGTACTTGTTCCACACTCAGCTGTTGTGGTTTCTTTGAATGGAATCTGTCAAGGTTAAAATATAGATTTCTTGTTTGTCCAGGATTAAGTGGTAGTGGCAGTTAGATTATGAAGGGGACTAAGTGAAGACGGACATGCTGGTTGATGGCAACAGGAACACAAATCAACAATTCTGTAATATTAACCAAGGCATTGTTGGGGTTTTTTGACAACTTGGGGGCAAAAATATCTGGCTCTTTAACTTCCAAATGCTTTACTATGTTCCCCAGCTAGTTGCTTACTTTGTCTGTCCACCATTTGGTGCTAGACAGATAGCATACAGTGAGTTTATCAGAGACTCCTGCCGCGTCTGGAAAGCACATTGATGAGAGCGGTGAGAGTTGGACACTGTAAAACCAAAATAATGAACTCAAAGATGCTTAAACGCTCCTTACTATGAACGGCTCCTTTCACATCACACTTTACATGTTGTCATTTATCCTATTCTTAATATACAAATATTGATTAGTGTAGCTTTATGTAAATGAGGGTAAGGATGCGGGATATGGCCAAAATCCCTTTATAGCTAATTTCATGTCTTATAACAATATATATTACAATGTAGCATGTTGTATGAATTAAGACATATTTTTGTAAACTCTTGTGTGAATTAAATACTTGACAAATGAAAATCTTAGAGTACTTTCTCCTTTAATTAAGACCTATTGGATGCTTCTAATTAACAATTGTGACGACATAAATGTGTATCACTATCTCAATATATAATTTTATCACAATACTGTTACGTTGAGAGATGATAAATTAGCATATTTAATTATCCCCCAGGTATGGTCTGTTCCAGCTGTATAGAGATTAAAAGTCCTCAACGAGGGAAATTTTATATCTCATATTTTCCTCCTGTATAATAAAATCCTTTAAGCAACAATCAAATAGTGGTGGCACACTTTTGCAACCACATACAAGGATGTAGTTTGGTTATCTTACAACTGTTAAATGTTTTCTTTACCATCTAAAATATAACTGCAATATGTTGTTAACAGAATTCAACAGGCAGAGATTCAGCCACTCCAAACATACAAATCTCCCAGCCCTAAGAAGTACACAAAGAATAATCCATTTGCTTTCGATATGAGCCTCTAAAAAAATCCTTCTCTCAATGAACTCTTCAACAGCTGATATCTTCACTCCGGTTGAGCTACACTCGGCTGCAGCTTTAAACGCTCTCAGCAAGGTTTACCCCCACAGCCCTCTTGTCTTCTGTACTCCGCTCTGAGCAGCCGCTTCGCTACCAAGATGAACAAGATGGAAGGCAAGAACAAGAGTACTGCAAGGGAATGCTGCCCAGCAGCCAGGCTTTGATCACCTTTGTGTGTCAAACACACTTAACTCCTTTTAGGAATCAGTGGGGGTCGATCCAGGTGTATCTCCTTCTTCTCACTGCATACTCTCAGCAGCAAAAGACTGCTGCTTTAGGAACTATGCTGAAGGGGAAATAATACAATTAAATAATAAGATACATAGTTTATCTAATTCTTCTTTTAAATCTAATAGGAAAAACAGTGCCTTGTAATTGATTCACATGCATGAAATGGCTTGTAAAGATAACCAAACATTTCTTTGCATATTCATCCCTTCATCCCTTCCATCCCTTCCTCGTGGCCAAATTACTTTTGCATATTCACCTAAAGCTTTACGAATGTATCACCTATCCACCTCAAAGAAAAGCCCTTTCTTCCCTCCCTCATCTACGTGAAGACCAGAGAGCAGGATCTGTTATCTACTGATGTCGTCGTGGTTTTTTTTTCCTCCTTGTCACTGCCAGTCTAACATCAGTGGTGCCACTTTCATATACTGTGGGTTATCAGAGCATGGGCGCTTTTATAAAGCTCTTTGAGTCTGTAAGTGTAGTAAAGGGCTACACAAATAAACTTGACATTCACAAAGAAAGCATATTATTGTGAGGAATGATTTTCCAAGAATATAAAAGACATACTAATAATTCTTTTACAGTACATTTAGGGTTGTTTACTGACAGAAAACAGTTGAATGATGTTTCAGTGTTGGTGAATTACTTCAGCTTATTTTTAAATGTTACAGTGCGTAGCATTTAGGGGAATCTATCAGCAGAAATGTAACATAATATCAATGAGTATGTTTTCATTAGTGTATAATCTAATGAAAAAACTGAAAAACTGAAAATAAATGTACCAATAAAAGGATTTGGTAACTTTAGAATGATCTACATAGAGAGCGGTTCCTCTTCACGGAGTCATCTATTTTGTAACACCATGTTTCTACAGTAGCCCAGAACACATAATACAAATACTGGCTCTACAAAGCGCCAACTCGCTGGGCACACGGGAGAAGTTTATGAAAAAATCCATATAATGCATCCCTAAATATGATCAATAAGTAGGTTAAGTAGGAAATAATCTGTCAGACTTCTATCTGAAAACAATCCCGTGGCTAAGGCACAGCAAAAACTTTGTAAATTGTTTGTAAAGCAGGAGATAATTTAGTTACATATATGTTGTTACACTTTTTACAGTATGTTTACATTACACTAGCGTGCCATGTACATGCATCTATGTACAAAGTTTGCATGTATACATTGCCTGTGTTGAGTAAAAAACTTCAAATTTATAATCTTTTATATCAAGTTTAATCAAGTTATCCCTCATTTGTTTTGCTATCTCCCACAGCTTAACATGTAATAAATGTGTCAAGCTTTAAACAATTTTAGTATATGTACTGTCTTATGCAGATTCCTGATTTACACTCAGGTCTGTCGTCATGATGCAGGACTTGCTCCCCACAGTAACAGCCCTTGCCTGCAGATGTTTTGGTGGTATCATGAGATGTAGCTAGAAAAGGAGCTGTTAACACTTTTGTATGCTTTCATCTTGGCAACAGTAAAGTGAGGGATAATCCACAAGATAGATGTAGGCCTAACATCGCCAAAGTGCAGATTCTGGCAGGGATTTGGCGGATTTTATTGACTACAATACATGTCTATGGATCGCAAGAGCCCAAAACCTGCGTTTGATCTCACATCTTTGTTTTTCTTCAGCTGAAAGGTGATCCAAATATTCATGGCATGAAACAGAAGGGAAATTGATCGCCTTGTGCTGCGTTTCTATGGACAGTACAGTGCAAGCCGCCATGTTGGCCAATTGTTTTGCCCTCCAGGACACCGCGCATGTCACATGACCGAAAACTATGAATTGTAGACGAAAAATGCTTTTGGGGATTTTCTAGATGCAATTTTTCCAATTGTGTCTTCAGCTTATACACACCACCACATGTTTTTTTATACTGAATAAGCATTTATTGATCCATACCCATGTAGTCTTATCCAGCTTAAATCAATGCAAGTGTGTGCTTTACATTGTTGAAGAGAATGCACACAAGTTGGCACGGAGAGCATCTAAATCACATCACAAGTCTATACATTTGTGTGAAAAGCAGCACTGTTTCATTCTGAGTCATGTTCTTGTTAAGGTCATAACATCGCCAGTCGTACTGTTACGCATAGTTACTAACTTATAGGTAAGTGGTGTCAAAGAGAGTTCCCATTTAAGTAGCGCCTTACTGTATTTTACTCCTTCAGTTACATTAGGAAGGCACAGAGTGTACTTGTATAACCAGAAGCACTAAATGCTAGATCCTAGATGGATGTTTTTTGTCAGTGTTCCCATGCACATGTGAAATACAGGGTGCCTGTCTGTGTGAGTGCATGTGCGTGTGTGAGTGTACTGACCAGGGCTTTTTGTCAGAGAAAAGGCAGGGAGGCTCCCAGAGGTGGCAGACGGGACAGCAGGGAGCAAACAGAGGTGACACTGGGAGAGGACTCTGGTGACATTTGCACAGTGGGAACCGACCGGCACAACTTAGTGACGAACAAGGTCCGCTTTTACTAATGAGTAGAACAAGGAGGAGGATGTGAGCAGAGAGAGAGCCTGACATCCACATGCTCATAGTCAGTGATCATGGACACTTCTTTGTCCATGAAATAGTCTGATTTATATTTTACTAATCAATTTATTGTTTCTTGAATAGGGTATTAAGGCTGGCACCTGTGTTTATGCAAATGAACACTCATACACAGGCTAGATTCAAAAGCCCTCTGGTCAAACAAAGCTCTAATGTAGCATTATCTGTGTATTGACACACACTTGTCCAGAGGCTGCTGTGAGCCACTGAAGCACGGTCTCCGTTTAGAGCCAACCATTGGCAGTCTTTCTGCATCTCAATAACAGATGTCCCAGGGCGGACGGGGACTCACAGTGGCTGGTCAAGAATTAATGAAAAGTGTGTCTGTGTGTCTGTGTGTGGCTATAGACAAACACATTGGTGTGGGTGTACACAAGCATTATCTAGAATTTAATTAATTTCATCCACTCTGCATATTATTGACCGCCTTCTGCCTGTTTAGTGTGTTAATAGTTAAAGTAGAAATTATTATATTAGTCTTTTCTGCATTATTTCATTGCTGTGGCATTCTTAGTACAGTGATGTATTTTCCCATGAATCCTCTATAGATAAACGTAAAGAAATTGTTCAAGAAAAGATTAATACCACTCTTAGCGCTTAGCGTCTCTGTACTTTGTTTACGTGGTCTTGGATATGTGTGTGAGGAGTGCAGGGCAGCGTTTGTATTTGTGGTGCGAATGCATCAGAGAAAAAACCCTATACGTTTTGAAGTATCTGGGGAGGTCAGCAGTTGGCAGTTCATCTCCAGTCACAAGAACAGTTTGGTATGGAAAAGTGTATTGTTAGCGCTGTCAACACTGTGAATGTTGCCTGCACTGTTCATGCTGTTAGCACCTTTAGCTGCGAGCCGCTGGCTCAGCTTTCTCCATGCTGAGAGTTGTGTAGATATTCTCTGAATTTCGTGTTGAGCATATTTAACTGGTATTTTCTTCAGTTTCAGTTCAGCGTTACTGCTGTCAGAAATATAAAAAAAAACAAAAAACTGAAGAATCTTTCAGGAAAAAACCCGACCCAGTATCTAATGTTCAATATGCAAATTGTTAAATGTTTCTTCCATCGGGTATAGCCTGTATCCCTATCTGTTTGCTAATGTTCTATCAATTAACAGAAGCAGAACTGGTAGTTATTTAAATTGGAAGTGGAAATATAGCAGATTGTTCACTGGCAGTTTTTTTGGAGGACGGTTACTTTGTTGGGAAAATGGATAAACAAGCACTTATCGAGCAAAGGTGGTGTAGATGTTGTGGGAGCGGGCTGCAGAGTAATAGCTGACTGTTTGAAAGACGGTTTGAGGGGGTTTCAAGTGCTGTGAACAGAGACAGACACTCAGAGAATGACATACAAGAGGAGCCAGTGGCTACCGGCTGCACAGGACCCAGGCCAGAGAGACGGGGTTGGTATCGATCTGTAGAGTTTGAGTTTCTTTGTGAAACAGAATCCGAGGAGACAAGCGAGAGTCTTATTTAAAAGTCTCCCTATTCACATCCATATCTATTGATCCATGCACACTTTCATCCAGCTTTAAGCAACTCTCTGGTTGCCTTCTATCTTTTCTCTGCGTCTCCTCTTCTCATTCTTTATCTCTTCATCATGTTGTTGTTGCTGTCCAGGCTTAAAGTATCTCTTACTTTCTCTCTCTCACTCTCATATTTCTATCTTTCTCCATCTCCCTTGGCCCCTATTTAGGACTTAGGTGTTCTTTTAAAAGCATGCAGTGATCCTGATCATGTTTCCAAGCAATTCATCTCTTAGTGATTGAAACTGTGTCTTTTTTTTATGGGTGTTTATTTTTCTAATGTTTCCCATAAAAGTCTATCTCACCATCCTCAGAATCTCTTATCTCTGACAGCAATACATTGAGTGGATCAACTCAATGTAGTACAATCACATTAAGCGATGACAAGCAGTTTTCAACACTCCCAACACACGCAAACAAAAGACTGTGTAACGATGCCTAAGTCTTGTGTTGGATAGGAAGGTAAGTGCACACACACGCACACACACACGCACACACACACACACACAGACACAGAGATAACAACTTTGTTCTTCGGTAGATTTGATTGGCTGCGGATTGCCGTTGTCAGACTGCAGGAGTAAAATATGGCTGTCGTTATTGTGTGCTGTCATAACTTGGCCTGTAAATCTCTCCCTGAGTGGAAGAGGGGAACCGAGAGAAGAGAATTGATTCTCTTGTTGTACTTCATCTTTTAGCCTCTCTGCTCTTGGTGCAGAGCCAAAGGCCTTGGACGCTGTCTTCATTATGTGCACATCTCCAGGAGGAGACAATGTTAGCGACCCCTCCATTTTAATTACCCTGGATTCACATCTATCATTCCACGGCTGTCCTTCCCCTCCCGTGTCTCGCTTAATGCCTTCTGTCTTCATGTTTTTTAACCTTCTCCGTTTCCCTTTTACCTTCTCATTTTCTACTTCGTCTCCCCCCTCCTACCCAGCAGCAGCTCTGAGCAGACCTCCGCCGTTAAGCGGGCTACAACTGATAACGTCAACCGTGCTGTCTGTGACTGACAGCTGAGTAAAATGGCTGTGGCAGCACACAGAGGCATGGAGAATCCGTTTTCAGGCTGCACCAGAGTCGGTCCCCGCACCCATCTGTCAGCCGAAAATCGGAGCACGGACTATCAGTCACAGCTGACCCCGAGTCAGCCACGGGAGGGACTAGATGGGAGGGGAAAAGGCTCAAAGCAACACAAATAAGCATGAAGACCAACAGATGGCTCTCTGTCAATCACCGTCCCTTTCTTTTTTTCCCCTTTTTTTTTAATCTCACCACCCCTCTCTCTGTTCTCCCCCTTCATTCACTCGCTCTTATCTTATCCTCACAACCAAACATATCGTCTCATTCCTTGTATCTTTTTTCCCCCTCCTCGGTTTCCTCCATTTGTCCTCAGGTGGTACAGCAGTGAATGTTACATGAGCTCAGTCAGGTGTTATTCTCTTCTCCCCCACACAGCTTCGATTGCTGTCATTACACTCACCCTGTGCTATTTCTCTCCCACTGTAGTTGGAGGCGCTGGGAATGAAAGCGGGGTCCTTGATTTCACACTTTGAAGATACCATTGGCTTGGGGTGTGCTTGCCAACGGAAGGTGTGTTGGTGTAGGTGTACGAATGTGGGTAGTGTGGAAACTGTACAATTTTACATTACAGAAAAAGAGACTGAAGAGAGGCGGACTCCATATTTAAGTGTTGCAAATGTTCATTCACAGTGATGCTCGCTGCCTTGTTTCAGGGAGGTGAGGTGGTGAGGGCGTGACACACGTTTACCGCATGGCCTCCTTGTTCACAGCCCCGTATTACAGAGCGCAGAGTATAATGTCTAACACCTTGTTAATGACCCACAAGCTGACAAGACTGAATACAAGAGCTGCAGGACATAGAGATACTATCTTCTCTTTTATGCTCACAGATAAATTAAACTACGTGTAAAACCATAATTCTGCTGAAAAAGGACAAAAACACACTTAAAGTGTGGAGGGGGGGGGGAGAAATCAATGTGGCAATTTAATTTAGTGTAGAGTGAACACTTCTACATATTACTGTACAAGATGCAAATGAGATTTCTCGCCTTGAATAATCATCCGTCTAAAAGGCTGAACCTCACTGGGAGGTAATTAAACTGCTCTGATCATTAAATAACCCCTGTTCTCGCTCTCTCTCTCTCTCTGGCGCTGTCTTTGCAAAACCACCGACACTAACACACACTATTATACACACTGAAATATGCCACCAGTTCAAACAAAAGTAGCACTTTTGCTCACACAAACTTTGAGCCCACACACACACACAAATGTACGGTGCCGCGTGATTCACACACCTCCACATCTTCTAAAACATTGAACAGCCTTCCTATGAGCCACACTTCTTTTTTTATAATATAACACTGTGAACCAGTGAGGTTCTGCATGCGGTGGCTAACAAGCTTCTATTTGAGATGCAGCATTTACTCCAACCTCTTGTATAATGCAATACAGTCCAGCAACACCATGAAATGTGGCCGAAAAAAATTCTCATTTTGCAGCTTCATAAAAAAAGTGCATTTATTGCAGCGCATTGTATTAAACCAGTGGCATCTTGGCCAAGAGCCTTTTTCTGTAATTCTCTAACTTTGTGTTGCCTAAATAGACCTACCTCCTAATAACTGATTACATGACATCGCTTTGGCACAAAAACAAGCATCAAAAATATAATAATATACGGTATATTAGGTCTAACAACTTTTACAGTGACAGAGGGTTATGACTGTTGGACTTGCTAACATGCACATCTAAAGGCCCTTTTCAACATAATGGCATTGCTTGGATCAATCTTTACTTCCTGTCAGTTTATGTCATTCACATACTGCAACAGGAAATAAACTGGGACACATTTGGAAAGTTAAAGCTTAACTGTTAAATGTTCTATAGAGGCCGAGGACAGTACATGAGCATTCCAGCAGCATAGCAACACGCCTGCTATACAGACAGATCAACACAGGAAGTGCTGACAGCTCCCTCGCCTTGTGTACGTTACCGGTTAACATGGCACATTAGCATCAAGTGTTTGCCATTTTAAAGATCCTTTACCTCCACTGACTAATAGCTGCCTGTGTCAACACAGAGGGACAAACCTAAATATATGGTGGACTCAGGGCTGCACAGTGGTGGGGTGTCTAGCACCGTCGCATTACAGCAAGGCGGGGATGTCCACTTTTGTCCAAATTCTCCAGCTTCCACCCACAGCCACTGCTTAATAACAATAAGTTCCATGCAGATTTATAACGTATTCGTGACCATATATGGCAGGATAAGCACCTACTTTCAGCGGTTGTCTTCCGGTATTTTTGTAGTGGAGGCTCCTGTTGGTTTTGGACTAGAAAAACATCGATAGTATTCGCAATTACAATCTGGATCAGTCTGCAGAACAGAGTAGCAAGAGCAACAAATGGTGACCGGTATACGAAGGGTTTACGTCTGGCCAGTCCCATTTCCAGAGACGTCACTATACACGTCAACATTTTTAGCAACCTCAACCACCTCTAAGATGTATTATAGCAAGACTCCATATAAGCATATGAATACATGGCAATAGTTTATTCTTAAATTATGGTCAGCTAAACATTACTGAGTACTTGCGAGTGCTAACGCTACTCTGTCTCTCCTCCAGAAGATGCTTTAGCTCCTGAACATGATGTACAAATGAGCAGCATCTTTCATTCCAGTACTGTTAGCAAAAGTTAGAGTTTTTTCAAAAGGATAAAAGTCATTTGTTTAATGATGAATTCAATCCAACGACTTAGAGTTTATACTAATAAATAGGGTGATCTAATGTTACACAACATTATCAAAGACTGTAAATGTGGGTGCAGTGTTAACCATTTAAAAAAGTCAGAAAAAATGATTGCACCATTAAAAAAATCATACAATGTTAATTTCATTCAATGTCAACTAAACTAGCTCTTTAAAAGCTATCATTAAAGTTTTACTCATGAACCAGGGTTACCAGTTTAATAGGTACACTTGTATTTAATAATGCTGTTTAATATAAGATTCTATCACTGGAGGCTCCTATGTCAGAAACAAATATTACATTTCAACATTGTTTTTCACAAATAATAACAACTTTTTCCGCCAAGATAGTGAGGATACTTTTACTCTGTTTGTGGCATTATTCCAGCTGTCTAGCTGTCTTCACCTGTCTCACAGTAATAACGCTACCGAACACCTAAACCGAGCAGAGCTCAGTTTGCTTCACTCTGATCAAATAGTTACCAAACAGCAGGCATTTTTCTTCACTACAAAAGTATTGTGTTTTATCAAAACACAGCTGTAAAACTGTATTCACTGCTCCCTTTACAACTTGTCTATTGCAGCTGATTATGATAGAGTGAATAGATCAGAGGAAAGTAGGACACTTCATATTTTAATTTGCCTTTGTTTATATGTCATCAGCAGTAATCAGTGAGGGAACACAAAATTGTTTGATTGTGCAAAAATAAAAATAAATTGCTTTATCTCTTAACTTTTAGAAAATGTTGTGGCTTTTCTGAATCTGACTCTGGACCACAGCAGCTGCACAATGTCAATTCTTCCTGGAACTGGTTGAAATCCCTATCTGGGATGCTCTCTATGGACATCAAAGTACAAACCTTAGCAGCAACCTTGCTCATTCACGGAAGACGATGATATTGCAAAACTCATTATGCTAGTTGTCAGGAGAAGGTCAGCACTATGACACGGAGCTCCAAGCTGCCTGAAGTTATTTAGTATGGATCACCTTCTGCAACATGCAGAGCTCAATTCCAGCTGTCATCAGGCTGGAGGAGGCAGAAATGCATTACCAGCCAGGATAATGTGCTTTATTATATAGCTCATATGCCAGCTCACGTCGCCTCAGGGCAATGAGAGGAGCAATTACAAGGACAGGGATGTCTAGTGTGTGTGTGAGTGTGTGCATGTGTTGTTCATGCACATGCACGTATACACACCTGCCAGCATTTACCTCTCAAAGCCAATAAACTCTTAATGCGTCATTTCAAGTCGCATCAATGTTTAAAATCAGCCCGCGGACCTGCACCAGCGCTTACTGATAATCTCCAGCACAAGGACATAATACGTATCTGCCAATGCAATATAAACCCTGTAACACTTACACATATAGTGCCATGCATTCCCCCAAAAGCCATATAGTAGTTTTTTCAATGGATTTCTGAACATTTCTCACACCGACACAAGTGATTTATTGTGTGAAGCAACAGCAACAATCTGGTAGTTTAGAGGATTTAGCATTAAGTGACTCAAAACACCCAAAAAGCTTGCATTCATTCAAAAGGGAACAAAAGCACTAACTGATATCTCTGTTGGATGAAATGCAATTTCACCATGTACCACCGGCAGAGCCCGTCCCATGGCACAGCGACTCTGAGAATGCTTTTATGTTCCATCTGACAATAATCCTTTGCGCCTGCGTTGAGCCCCAGCCCTGCATGTTCTTAACACACCAATACAACAGCATTATGTGTTTTCAGATAAGAAAAACCTCAACAAAGGCTGAATCAAATAATCATCATGTGTTACCAGTTGATCAGTAATCTCCTGTTTTCATTTCGCCGCCGCTGCTTTCTCCATCCCTTATTCCCTAGCTCTCATACTCCCCGGTTTCATCTGCACGCTCTTTCTGATGTAATCTTTTGGTGGATATGGAAAAGAGAGAGAATGAGAAACAAGGATACCTTAAAAACAACACAAAGCTGTTTGCTCTACTGCTGGAGTTACTGATGAAGTTCATCTCCCAATGTTTGCAGGTGAATATGTGTTTTTGTGTGAATGCATTTCCATGTGTATGTGTAGATCCTCCTGGAATAAGAATCAACACTTTGCAAGAAACACTGACTAAATCATCCCTATCTATTACATTTGAATCAGCTCAGATTTGTGATTTGATGCAGGACTCAGGACTGGATTCAGGACACATTCAGGAAGACAAAGAAGGAATGAAGAACACAAACGACTTTCAGCTTTGCAGCTCTGCTGGGAGCTCCCTGCAGCCTCGTACTTGTTAGCGCTGATCATTCTGGAGCATGTGTGTTTGTGTCTGGCCTCTGCTCTCCACGAGCATGGCTCCTGTTGAGTTCACCACACACACACACACACACACACACACACACACACACACACACACACACACACACACACACACACACACACACACACACACACACACACAAACACACACAAAAACACACAAACATATTGTCTGGGCTGCTCGACTGCCAACAGCTTAACAACTCATGGGAGAGACTACAGATCTTTAAATTGACTTATGCTTACTCCAGCATCTATGGCACGAACAGACAGGCTGCCTCTGCATATGGTGTATTTATAAGAGACATAAAGTACACACCTATATAGGAGTAACTATATTCATTTTCTATGTTAAAAATATAAATCATGATTTTTTAAGTATTGGCAAAATCCAATAGAAAAATAAAAATAAACCCTGGGTGAAGATCACTTTTATAGCCTTTGCCATACAACCACTATTGCCCGTTTATAAGTTTTTTATTATTGTTGTTGCTTTTTTTATGACTCTGGTGCATAATCAGCAACTCTAAACAATTTTCAAGCTTTTTGAACCAGGAATTAAGGTGGCCAGTGAATTTGTTTGTAAGGAAACACAATGAATAATACATAGAATTTCATCAAATCCGGGGCAAAAAACCTGTTAAAAATCTGCTATTTTTAAAATGTGCGCCACTTCTCCGTTCCAAGCATGTGTACTTGTGTTTTGCTGACATATTATTGCTACGTCCATCAATTTCATCTTTTTCTTTCTCACTCCCTCTCTCTCTCTCTCTCTCTCTCTCTCTCTGTTGCTCTCTCACTCTCTAACTGCCAGTGGTCCCAGAGGTAATTACGAGGAGTTTCAGACAGTGGTTCTGGAGACCTGGGACTCTCCACCAACCGTTATTCTCCAGATCAATTGCTGTGGACTAAACTGAACACACACTCTCAGAAGCACAGAACAATTAAAAGTCATCACGGGGGGGAAATCCTTCACACTCTCACATGGACACACATCTGCATGTGCACGCCCGCACACATACACCTGATTTTGACCGAGGCGCAGACATGAATATGAGTGCACAGATGTGTAGATTAGAACAAATGGACATGTTCAGCAAACACGCATGCACGAACACACATGTGCAAGGAGGACATTCAAGGAGGAATGCTGAGACAAATGAACCCAGTCCCACATGCGACCGCAAAACCGTACATAACAAAGTGGAAGAGGATTTTCAACAGAGCTTAAAGCCAATCTGGTGCTGAAGGAAAGCAGCGGAGGAGAAATCCTATTTGATAACTGCTTCAAAACTGCCTACCACTGTGAGGGCCCCATGGAGCCATGTCGGGCGACAACACCAAACAAACCTTTGCTCCGAGCACAACAAGCGTTTTCATGTTCTCTCTTCAAAGGATCACACACACTAATACACTCCGCAGTCTGCCTTATCAAAGGGCTCAAACTGAGTGAGTGTGTGCATGCGCATGAGTCAGAATCTGTGCAGTGTGTGCTAACATGTTTGCATGTACGTGTTTATATGCGTATTTTGCCCCCTTGAGCACCACATACATACATACACGCAAATTCTTGATTATGGGACGCAAGGGGGACTCAACTGTAATAGAAAAAGAACATACTAATTGGAAGGGACAGTGCAAGCTAGAAAGTAGAAACACTTGATGTTTCTAAAGCTTTACAAAGAAAATGTTTTGCCAACCCACTGAGTCAAATGAAGGACATTTTGTGAACCACACTTAACATGAATTTCATTAGAAATAAAAAAAGATGGTAAAGGTATGAAGAAATACAAACACAGAAAAGGTTTGTTTAAAAATTGCTGTTCATCAGTACATGTGGAGGTGCATGTATGTACACACAGTGACAGAGAGCTGAACAGAGACTGTAACGTATTGCTCCGCCTTGTGTATGCACAGTTGGATGCTGGGAACATTCTCTTATATGGATCTAAATATAGAAACTCTCCTCTTACTCTGTGTGGACTCTCACTTAGTCTCTCTCTTTCTGTCTCACTGACTCGAACACACACACACACACACACACACACACACACAAACTCAATAAACACTCAGCGTTTTTGTCTCACACGATTACACAAACTTGTGCATCTATGCAAGTGCATATGTGAGTGTGTGTGTGTGTGTGTGTGTGTGTGTGTGTGTGTGTGTGTGTGTGTGTGTGTGTGTGTGTGTGTGTGTGTGTGTGTGTGTGTGTGTGTGTGTGTGTGTGTGTGTGTGCGTGTTTGTGTGTCTCGCGAGGGCTCTGGTGAAGTAGGGCAGGCTGGAGGAAAGTGGGGCGACAGGGGGGCGGGTAGTAAGCCCAGTCAGAATATCAATAATGGATAAACATGTTGCCGTCAGTAGGGACTGAAGGAGAGGGAGATGTGGAGAGAGAGAGGGAGAGTGAGGACATGGGAGAAAGGGTATGGAGTGAGGACAAAGGACAAGAGGAGAGAGAGAGAGAGAAGATGCTGGAAGAGAGAGAGATGAAATGATCGCCGTGGTGATAACTTCCCAGAGTTCTAAAACCTGTCTCATAGTATTAAGAAATCCCCGTGCACTGTTTTTACACCTGATAAGAGTTCAAACTCATGGATCTGATCCTCAGACTGGCCTTCCTTGATTGTAATTCCATGCCTCGGCTGTTTCCTGCTAATACTCTGTAGGTTAGTGGCATTTAATTTGCGCTGCTCACAGCAATAGAACTTTAAATTTATAAAACAGCAACAATGTTACTTTCATTTTGTATAACTCAACAGAGCACACTGTCAAGAGTCTTCTTATAGACTTCAGGACCAAGTAGTTGCAATAAAAACTGATCCCAGTTAAGTGACTAACAGGGAAGCACTAGAGACATGTTACTGTTGACTAGCATTAAGGACACCAAAGAAAAAAAATCACATCACCTCCATTGCATTTGACCAAAGGATTAATCTATATATAATATAGTCTAGAGATATTTCAAAAGCTGGGCAAATAAAACCAAAACAATCTGTGCTGCTATAAAGCACTAGGGGTAAGTAAGAACATATGTTTTTGGCCATTTGGGTTGACCAGCGCTTTTTAAAGTGCAAATAATTCTTTTTCATCATTATTTGTCATCACAATTTGTAACTGTAACCTTCAATTTCAAATATAATCGAAATTACATGAAATGAAAGAAAGCATGATAAAAAAGTTCTGCCGCCACTCCACATTCAAGAACAGTATATGCACGCAAACCGCCTCCTTCAGTGTGAACTTTTTTTGGTCCACTTTTGTCAAAGAGTCCTTGAGTCACTGGTAGTGAGTACTGGAGCGGAGGCGAGGGAGAGAACTGTTGTGGGGGGGGAATGAAAGAACGCAAGGTTGAGTTTTGAAATGTACCATTTTTCACATTTAAGTAGGCAAATCAGTGTGAGAGGTGAGCCATCCAACAGTGTTCCAAATCCATTTAGCCTGAGGTAAATGATGAAAATAGGATGCACAGGGCTCCACTCTGCACGACATTGTCACCCCTGATTCATATATTTATGCAGCCTCTGGCATAAAATCAGGTGTGTGTGTGTGTGTGTGTTCCAGTTTTATTCTGTGCCTGGCTATGTGAGAGAGTACGAGTGGAAAAGAAAAAAAGAATAAGAGAGGAGGGTGTTCAGATGATTTCTGCCACAGGGCACACCAGCATTGACTTTCTTATATATTCTGGCTCTTGTAACCCCAGTCGGGTGTGTGTGCATGTATTCCTGTGTATCTTTGTGCAATCATGACAGCGAGTTTGTGTCTTTGTGAGTTCAGAACCGAGCGGTTCAACAGTCCACCTAAGGCAAATTTTTTCTTTTAACCAATTGAGTAACTCCGGGTTACCGTGAGGGCTTGTTGCTCATGGCAACTCAGCTGTGTCCCCTTTTGTCTGCTCCTTTCTAACTTGAAAAGGCATGAGCGAACAGGAGGCATATTGTGTTCAGTGTACTGTGTTCAGCAGGGAAATATTGATTCAACACCATTAAAACTTCCCCCCAAAAAATGTATACACTTTTCTTTTTTTCTTCAGACATTAATTAATAATGTGGTATGTTTGTATGTGCGTTTGTGTGGTGTGTGTGTGTGTGTGTGTGTGTGTGTGTGTGTGTGTGTGTGTGTGTGTGTGTGTGTGTGTGTGTGTGTGTGTGTGTGTGTAAACACAAAGACAGCTTGCCTCAGTTCTTCTCCCTATGTACAAGCCTTTCTATTATTCCTTCCTTAATGACACTAATTAGACTGTTCCCTTTAATTAATCTGTTCCTGATTGAGCGTGTGTTTGCCTGCATGCGAGCGCACGGTGGCTCATGTGTGTGTGTGTGTGTGTGTGTGTGCACGTTGCTGCCAATGAGGCATGATAATCGGACTGCTAATCCCACTGATCCTGACGCTCTGCGAGTGAGCGATAGAAAACAAAATGTCAGACTCGCTTTGACGCCATACGTGGAGCTCCTTGAATTCCAGCGTCTTTCTCGTCGCCGACTTACAAACGCGGAGCCGGGCAGAGACATGAATCTACAATTATCAAGGTGGAGAGAGTACAAGTGGAATCCATTACAGTCTCCTAATTACTTACAAAGGTTGCAATTAGTGGAGTAGTGCATTGGGTTTGCGTGGGGAAATATGAGAGGGGGAAAAAAAAAATCACAGAGGGATTTGGAGTTGCACCAGCTCCTCCTTTCCTCCAATAAATATGATCGGGCATATTCTCCCTCTTTCCTCTGTTTCCTCTCGACTGTTTCTTATTTTGGTTTGCTTCTGGCCCTTTTCTAAAACCCAGTCCACCTCAACAGAGAAAATGAGACAATGTTTCTGCCTATTGACTTTCTGTTTTCATTCTATAATTGTTGCCATAAAGCGTAATTAAACTTCATTGTTCATTCCTTCATCCTCTCTCTCCGTCTCTTTGCCACGCTCTCTCTCTCTCTCTCTCTCTCTCTCTGCTCTCCGTGTGTTAGAAAGTAATTATATCTCGGTGTGCCTGCGAGACGGCACACTCCTGATCTACTGATGAGAGCAGGCTGGGAGGTTGAATATAATGAAATGGAATACATTACAGGATGTCGGCGCGCCATAGGCCCGGCCTCCCTGAGACATGCTGTTCCCACATAACACCCCGAGAGCTTCTGCCGCAGCTACAGCACGGAACTTACTTCCTTATTCAAAATGTCTCGTCTAGGTCAAAGTGACCAGCCACGTGAATGCATGATGTTTATGTCATGCCTGGGATCATGATGTGATTGTATTCTATTCTGCTCCCACAATGAACTGCTTGGGAATAAATTATAATGTTAGTTTTTTTTCTGCTATTGACAGCAACTTAAAAGGATCACGCACCCAAGATAATTAAAAGCAATGTTGTGAAAAAGTGAAAAAAAAATTACCATTCAGTTCCTTTGGCATTTCCTTTCATGTAATCAAAGCAAACAAGGTGGGGGACGCTTCAAACCTCCACAACAATGACAAAACCTCGCTCCACTCCTGTATTTTCAAATGCAGAAATCTCCACAGTGCTTGCTTTGTGAGTTGTTTACTTCGTTTGTCTGACTAAAACGCAGCAACTCCTGTTTAGATTTAGTAGAAATAAAACTAAAATTCTTAACACAGAACATGTACACTACCTCTACAATTGTAAGAGTTTACTATGAGTTAAAGCCCAAATGAAACTAGATTCTTGAGGCTAGTACAGATATCGATAATTAAATGTTTCATGATATGTATGCTGACATGTTCTAGCATCGACACATTAACAAACATTATGTGGTAGAGTGTGGTCAGATGGGTGCTCCTACTCATTGCTCGACATATACTCTATATACACAGTACAACATACTGTTTATCAGTGTGTCTGTGATAAGCTAAAGTCCTAGGGAGGTTGTAAGCCCAGAATAAACACTACTAAGAGAAGAAGAGAGGAATATAATAATATGTAGCGATCATAATTAATAGGATAGCTGTAGGACAGACAGTACAGGTGCAGTGTGGGTTAAAGGGCAAAAGCAGAAGTTGCTCTTGTCTTAAAGGTTGTCTCTCATGTAAACCAGCTCTGCCAGAAGCTGGCTGTAAGAGTTGTTGTTTTTTCCCCGCTTAAATACAAACTGCCTTTGTCCTTTACTCTCTTAACATTAAGATAAGATGGAAGAGTGTGTTGGGGGGTTAAAGTGTTAAAATCTACAGAAGAAGAGGGAGGGGGAGAAAATGATGACAAATTATGAGACGGCTGAGAGAGGATCCACCTCTACAGCCACTTTTCCCTCACAGAGTGGAATGAGCCGGCATTACAGCATCAGCATACAAACACCTCGGTAATGAAGCGCCAGCAGTCCTGGACTCTAACCACGCAGACCTATCCATCTCCCCCATGCATTATTCACCACACACAGCCATTTTAACGCCCAGCGCACCCGGCAGAGATTGGTTCCACTTTTTATTTATCTGTTTTTCATCCCCCCTCCTCCTCCTCCTTTACCTCCTTCTTCCTTTCTGCAGTTTTTCAATTAAATTAAGGCAAGCGCGACACTAAATCCATGCGGCGGAGGCTGCCCACATGACAATTAGACTGTCAGCCAGACAGAGAAAGAGGCAGAGACGAGATAGTGAACGTAACCCATAGGTAAGTTGCCAGTGTTGAAATGCTCATTTAGGGCAGTGAAACCAAAGCCGAGAAAAATATGCCCAAGTCAGTGCATAGATGTTCTCTGAGACCCCAGAAGACTCTCATTCAAGGTCAAATTTCAATATTTCAAACCTATATTATTTCAACTAATTAATTCTGATCACAATGTATCAATAGCACATTCATTTAATTTATTTGGGCCAAGAGGGAGTCATTTATGCCAATAAAACATTGCTGATAGAAACTAGATGACATTTTCTGGCAGAAACTCCATCTGTGATTAATGCCCATAATCTCAGATGAACCTCATAATCAGTCGGCCGCATTACACACCCCAGCTTGGTGGGGATGCTGCTGCCTCGGATGTTGGCAGCGGTGACGGAAGCCAGAGGCAGCGGGCTACAGGTGCCAGCTAATACGGTTCATAAAGAGGAAGCTGATTAGCGACTAGCTCCTGTGTGGGCTAAGAGAGAGGAGTGGTAGTTTCACGCTCCCTTTATTAGATGATGGGAACGAGGAAGCAGTTGCCTCTTGAATTTGAAACCCACAGGATAAAAGAAGGAAGCGAGAAGAGATAAGGATGGAGAGAAGCCAAAAGGCATGGAATAATGAATGGAGGAGCAGAGGAGAAGGAATTAAAAAGTAATCTCTCTTTTTTTTTTTTTTTTTACAGCTGATTGAAGTGACCATATTTCTTGCTCTCTGCCCTTGTACCTCATCATCATTTCTTCCACCGGCCTGCTGATTTATTTTTTATTCAGTACACACATTCTGTGTACCAGCATCAGAGCAGCTGGCGAGGAGATACTTCCTCCTGTGAGCAATATCTGGAAAATATCACCCCTTATTCCCTACAAAAGGCAAGATTCAGCACAACACCTACCCAAATATTTCAAGACCCTGACTAATGGAAAAGGTGCAAAATTGTTAATCACCTCCAGCCAAACTCTATGTCTCTTTAGTCTAAACTGCTCTAGCATTGCACCCTGTTTATATGTATTGGTGTTATGCTAAATAACTCATTAGTACAGTTTTTTTGTCAATTTAGTTCATCATAATGTATCAGCATTCACATTTATCAAATAAAAAACTGAAAGTGTCTGCTCAGTTCAGAACAGCAGGAGTCAGATTTCACTTATCAGGTGAAGAAAGTTAGGAGAGGTAACCGACAAGACGATGGCAGATGATTTGATATTCAAGCGAAAAGCAAAAGCGCCCTATTATTATGGATTTAAACACAATGCCAGTAGGGAACATTAGAACAGTAATGAGGCAATCTGTAAACTTTGTATGATGAAGGAGGCAGAATATGGAGGCAAAACGTATTATGGTGAACAGCACTCTCATGTCTGAGTGGTAAACAGGAGTATATATACAGTAAATATTTCATGTTGGATATTAGTAACATAGTGGTTGGATTTTTTTGGACAGAGCCCGGCTAGCTTTTTTCCCCATGTTTCCAGTCATTATGCTAAGCTAAGCTAACTACCTGCTGTGTGCAGCTTCATATGTACCATACAGACATGAGAGTGGTATCCACCTCTTATCTAACTCTCGGCCAGAAAAGGAATAATCTTTTTTCCCAAAGTGTCAGGCTGTTCCTTTTTTTAATGCACCTTTGATGGCTTCAACAGAAGGACCGCCACTGTTCAGTTTCTCTGCACGGCATCAATTAAGTTTATGTTATCTTAGCTGCTCTATAATTGTAGATAAGTTCATGTCCAAGAGAGGCAACTCAGAGAAATGGGTGTGTGACATATCAAGTGAGATACAGATAGAAATAAGTGTGGTTTCATTGACACGAAACCATATCGAGAATGTGTCTGACCGCCAGGACAAAGAGGTGACATCAAACCCTACAAACACACCGCCGTTTGCTGTATGTTGTCTCTTTTAATGACCTTGTGTGACACTGAAGACCAAATTCCCTTACTTTCTGTTTTTCCTCGTTACAGCTGATGCATGTGTGTGTGTGTGTGTGTGTGTGTGTGTGTGTGTGTGTGTGTGTGTGTGTGTGTGTGTGTGTGTGTGTGTGTGTGTGTGTGTGTGTGTCTTTGCACCCCTGCTTAGATGTGTTGGTTTCCAAATGTGGGTCTGTGGGTTGTCAGCTGCGACAGGTAAAGTGAGGTTTTGCCAGAGACAATTGGGACTCAGCAGTCATTTCAGGGAGACCGCTGTTCCTGAAATGAGCAAGGACAGAACCCAAACTAAGCAATTAAGGAAAAGGTCAGGCTAGATAGATAGTCTCTCATGTCACGGAGGATGGAAAGCGCACACACACACACACACACACACACACACACACACACACACACACACACACAGAGTAAGTAGTATTACTATGCGCTTGTGAGAACGCTTAGGGAATGCATTAATTCCCCTTCAAATAAACCTGACTTTAACAGCCTCAGCAGCACGTTTAACCTTAATCTTACTCCTGACTTTAACTTGACGCCTCGCCGTTAAAGAAGAAGTGGTGACCAGCAGACATCCTCGCTCTGGCTACTGTCCCTTATTTCTGTATATTTAGCTTTGTCCTTATAAGAATGGATTAAGGAACACACACATAGTATACTGTATGCAGACACAGAGGAACACACAATGTGGCAGCGTAGACTCAGACACGCACGAGGACACTCGCATGCACACTTACACTGCCAGAGACGCACATCACTTTTCTACATTTGAAAATCCAGTGTCCCATGACGAAGGGTAGTTAGGATGCTGACATTTCACCAGAGGGCATTTTAATGAGATGTGAATGGTGTAAGTGAAGCAGAGAGGGGGGATCCTGCTGCATGCTGGGGCATCAGTTAACAACAGAGGAAGGGGAAGGGAGGGGTCGGCAGGCTGCATGAGAGGGGAGACATGCTTTTAAGAGTGTGTTACATGCATGGGAAATAAGCAGGGAGGGAGAAGAAAGTGGGTAAGTTAGGGATATTGGAAAAATTTGAAAATGAGAGTCACGGAGAGAAAAAGGAGGGAGGGAGGGAGGGAGGGAAAACTGGAGAGACACTCAGCTGAGCGAGAACACAGAAAAGTCATAACCCAGATTCAATTAACGTCTGATTGCTGTTCTATTGCTGTAATATTATACAGCTGAGAGCGGTTTCATATTTCAAACAAAGGCCAAGCATCAGCCTCATTTATGATCTCCCTCACACATACTTATTCTCTCTCTCTCTCTCTCTCTCTCTCTCTCTCTCTCTCCCTCACACACACAGACACACACACATACACACACATATAAAGACACCCAGAAAATGGTTTGCTCCAACTCCAGAGGGAAGAAGATGAGGAGAATGACATTCAAATATAAAACAAAATAAGTGATGACATCAACAAAAAGTGTGCGTGTGTGCATAAGAGACGGAGACAGAGGGGAGAAAGAGCAGAAATGGCACTCAGTCAACAGAAGCATTGGAGGGCTGACTGACAGCCTATTTGTTTGGGATGATGAAGATATTTCCATCCAGGCAGCCATTTGTAGCGTTAGCGCCTAGGACAGCCTGTCAAATCTGCTTTAGCTCTCCATCCTGTCTGCACACTGCTGCCATCACCCGCACATCAACACACACTTGTCTGTCTCCCAACAGACCACAACAGGTGTGCGACTGTATTTTTCTGAAAGAAAGAAAGAGGCTGCTCGATTTTTTTTGGAGGGGGCGCCATTACCAGCATAACACCTCTGGGCTGAATTATTCAAACCCAAAGCACACACTCATGTGCACACAGAATCACTTAATTATCTGCACTTTTTCTATGTCGCACTACTAGAAAGTGCTATCACCTTCAGCCCTTTTTTTTATATCCACCCAGTGGCAAAACATTACATGAACTGAAGGAGAAAAGATGGCTGGTTTCTATGTAGTTAACAGGTTATATGCTGTTGTAGTAGCAGAGAAGAGAAGCTAATGTAGTTTGTCAAACACCACACATCCTTCACCTGTGTAATAGCAGGAAATAGAGCTGAAACCATAATGTTCACGGAAAGCCATAAAACAGACGCTCAGGGGCAACAACCTTACAGAACGCCGAGTCTTCAGGAGGCTGGACGTCTGTCACACATGCACACATGCACACATGCACACATGCACACTTGGTTGAGACATAAATACACATGTGAACACACATACACACACACTAATTGCCTCTCTCTCTCTCCACACAGCCATAACTGTGTGAGCACATAAGTGGCTTTTGGGGAGACTCCAGGCGGAGAACTGAAGACACGCACTGTGTGTGTGCACTGTGTGTGTGTGTGTGTGTGTGTGTGTGTGTGTGTGTGTGTGTGTGTGTGTGTGTGTGTGTGTGTGTGTGTGTGTGTGTGCGTGTGTCTCTCTCTCTCTCTTCCCCAACACACATTAAGTGGTGTAGGGGAGACTGTGAACTCTGGTTGAACTTGGGGTAAAAGAGAGGTGAGAGGAAGTGCCACGCTCATGCACGAGTGGACACAAACGTACACACCGACTAGTATTCCGACTGATATGGTGTGACCCACTAAAGGCAGTGTGCTCGGAAACAACATGCACATGATGTTTGAAAATTTAGACTCTTAATTTAAAACATCCAGTGAGCCTGCAAAACACACTCAGTTTGACTGTGTGTGTTTTGTGTGCAAACATACACACATGTGAAGTCAGTGCTCACAGTCAGAATCCCATTAACCTTTTCAGACCTCCCGTCCTTAACTACAGTTTGACTGATTGAGTGTTTCTGAAATCCTCCATCAATTATTAAACAGAACAATGCATCACTGTTTGTTCTCCTTACATGTTCGACCCCATGATTCTCAAAGCAAAAAATAATTAAAAGGGAAGAAAAACGTTTTCTTTGTAGATGTGATTTTGGAGGAAAATATTTGATGCTGTTAGGAATTGCTATGTTAGATAATTATGGTAAAGTGTGGTGGAGGTGGTGGAGGTGGTGGTGATGGCGGTGGTGGAGGTGGTGGCGGGGTCCCCTCTAAAAGATTAATGTGTAACTTTGTGTGACCCTGGCTCACTGCCTCCCTAAGTCTCATTGGCGACCCAGGCCTGCGGTGTTCACCGAGAGCTGTTAGCCATGGCTCATCACACACGTGCACACACATGTGTGCACACACGAGGACCAACACATCTATGCAGCGACACACAAGCACAAATGGACACACAATGGGCGCCCATACTAAAGCACACATACCACAGAGAGGCATGTGCATTCACACGTGCGTAGATGCCTACACACGGAGACACACAAACATATTGGCTAAGTGGTGGTTGATCAAGCCAATCTAAATGCTAAACAAGAATCTATCTCAGGAGTAAACTACTGGCTGGCTGCAGACTGTCTCTTCTCTAGAGGCACTCAACAAGGGGACATAAAATTGATGTGCATGTGTGCGTGTATGTGTGTGTGTGTGTGTGTGTGTGTGTGTGTGTGTGTGTGTGTGTGTGTGTGTGTGTGTGTGTGTGTGTGTGTGTGTGCATGTGTTTGTGTGTGTGTGTTGTGTGTGTGTTTGTTTGTGTGTGTGGAGCAGCGTTCGGTCTCCTCGCATTTTCAAGACCCCAGGCTCTCCGTCACACTGAGAAGATTCTGAGGCACTTGCTAGAAATTATATATTTTTCCTCCATCAGTAAAAAAAGCTACATTTTTGCAGGTAACTAAACTGTAAAGCATTATGTGCATGATAATACAGCCTTATAATATTCTCTGTTATTCAACAATAAGCCTATGTGATGGTGCGTCCGTGCAACAGAGAAAAGGGATGGAGTGTTTACATGGCTGTGTCCTTACTTTATATTCTGTGTGGCAGCGTTGCCTTCCTACAGGTCCACGGCTACGATGAAGAGGACTGCAGATAAGTAAACCTGATCAGATTCAGGGAAAAGACTAGCGTATTATCTGTTATAGCATCAAGTGTGTCGTCTCACTGCATGCGTCTGTACAGACTTCACTGTTGGTTCCTATTTCTCATGTAAAAAACATTATTTTCACACCACTTTGCAATTTCTGCTGCCCCTAATAATGTCATTATACAAATACACCAATTTTAGAATAGGCGGAAATAACACATTTATACTGCATGCAAAACAGTGCATGTTTTTTGCCAAAAACTACATGAAGATTTGCATTAAGTGGGCATGTCTGTAAAGGGGAGAATCATGGGTATCCATAGAACCCATTTTCATTCACATAAGTTGAAGTGAGAGGTCAAAGGACCCCTCTGATAACAGTTTCCCCCCGCCATCTTAGAGAGTATCTTTGGAGGGTAAATCAGCCCCCTTCCTTCAAGCTAGATTTGAGAATGAGCTCCGTACAGCCAGAGGCAGTAATATCGGCCGGGATCGTCCCACAGGTCTCAGATGTACTCTACTATATAGGTATAGAAGGATGCAGGGGCGTTCACCTGTACACGGCGATGTGCGACTATGCGTGTTGGAGCCAATGAGAGCACACAGAGGACGCTGTGATGAAGATTGACTTGTTGAGTAATGAAAAGCCACAGCAGCCCTCCTCTGAGAGACAGAGCTGAGGGAGAGGAACGAGAGAGTGAAGTAATGAAGTAATGAAGGAGCAAACGGCTCACAGGCTCACGGTTTGGAGAGAGGGACGTCTCTGGGGGACGGAGAAAGACAGAGAGAGAGGGGGGGGGACGGAGAGCTAAAGAAAAGGGTTAGGGGCAGAAAGGAGATAGAGGAAAGACAGGATGCATGATGGATTACATTTTTTTTTTTGCATGCATTACACATGTAGGGCGAAGCAGGAGGGCAGGGTACCTGAAGAGTCACTGAGAAGTAACATCTTGTTTGGAAACAAAAGGCGTGTCTTTTGTTGTTAGGGAACATTTTGTAAGGGAACAAGTTGATTCAAAGTAGTTTCTACTTGCTTCAAAATAGAGGAGAGGGCTCAGGTGTGTGACTGGGAGACCCTTAAGCCTTTTCCATAAATCCCACGGCAACCCAATCTATAATTCATACCGACAAATGGAGGTTGACACCAGAAGGAACACGGGTTCACGTATTCATACACACACTCAAAATCGGCTGCCACACACACACAATCTCCTTCTTCCAGGCAATCTGTGGAATGACTATGTCTCTCTCGGGGTGTAGACTAAATGCCCATTGCTATGGTGATGGAGCTTGGGCTCCATCCAAAGAGACAGAGATGATATATAGAGAGGTTCATCCTTCATGGATGGCCATGAGGGGGAAACAGAAGCCAAATAACACCAGTGCCTAAAGGGCCTCGGGGCCTTTCAATTTGGGGGGAAATTGTTGCTTGCGGACGCCTACGAGGATATTTGTCACGTCACTGGACAATGCAGAGCAACAGATCACTATTGATTGGACTGTTGGGGTTGTACGTGACAAGGCTCCTAGGAAGGTGATCTGTGTAAAGTCAGCACAAACATGTGTGTGAGAGGAGGAACTGGAGAATATTTGCCTACATGCTACAGTAACGATGTTGCCTTTTCATTACTGTCAACATTGACTGATCCCATTCCCTGGCACATATATACAAGGTGCAGAATTCTGTGTGCAGCTTTCTGTGTATACGTGTTATGTATGTGCTTGTGTGTGTGTGTGTGTGTGTGTGTGTGTGTGTGTGTGTGTGTGTGTGTGTGTGTGTCCTATAAGCAGGTGGGAGTATACAATTAGAGGCACATCTCAGTCCGATCGGCACAAGTGTCGGTAGGTATTAGGGTTCTCTGAAGACTCCACGTCCACATTAACCCGTTTTCACCCGTTTTCAAATGAAAACGGGGTTTTCAGATCTCCGTCCACACACGCGTTTCAGCATCGTTTTCAAAATTATGTGTGTCCAGACTTGCTCCCCTGAAAACGAATATCACGTGACTATTCACGTACACTGGGCATGCGCGTGCCGGTGTAAACAGGAAGTGCATTGGTTGCTTGGTTACAGATAATACATTACACTACTCTTGATACTAGTCGTGCTTGATTCTTAAGAACTTCCTCTAAAATCTTCCTCCATGAACTCAAACAGACACATTTCGTGGAAGTTTTTAGAAGTTTTATTTTTCAAGCTTAGTTACAACACTGCAGGTCTAACTCTATGTCTCCCACACAGACAGCACATGTACTTTAAATGAACAGTTATTAAACTAAGTTTACTAGATTGTGGGTCCATACATTTGGTCAACACAGGTCCGTCATTAGTCCGTTCTGTAGGGCTGATGACGTCACTGGACACGCCGCTCTAATCGCTCCATATCAGCTGAAGCCAAAGACCGCTAACCCCCTCCGGGTGGCCATGGGTCACCTGTGCTCCTAAGTCCCTACATGTTTGAACGTCTATGTACAAACATTTGTAACAAATACCACATTCTCCATGTTGAATTAACCTGGTAGGCGATCGGTATCAAGGCTGTTGTTGTTGTTCTCTTACGGAAAAGGGTCACGTGGTAAGGCGGTGACGAATCAGGGAATGACACGTCATAACTGCTAAGAACCAATCAAATAGCAAATGATAGTGTCATCCACACTATCATGAAAACGCGGCGTTTTCAAACTTCTCCGTCCTCGGGAGCGTTTTCAAACTCCTTCGTTTTCGGTGCCCTAAAACGCCGTGTAGTGTGGACGCTCGGTGCAAACGGAGAAAAAGATATGCGGATTCATTTGAAAACGGGTTAGTGTGGACGTGGGATTACCTTACCAACATCTTTTATTCCATCCTTCTCTTCAGCAGGGGGAGAGCAGCCAGGAATGGGGGAGGAGGGGTACAGGAGGAGTGGGGGAGGAATGTGATTTATCCCTCACGCTACTTGATGAATCTGCTCTGGGTGGCTAAACTATTTATGAGCCTCATAGCTAAATTCCTCCATGCGTCTCTTCCCTTTTCTCGCCTCGGAACCCAAATCTAATTCGGCCCAGAGTAACACACACATACATGTGCGTGCCCATTGCGCATGCACATACTGAACACAAAGTGACTAGAACTTACACACACATGGATACACACACATACATGCACGGTGATTAGCATTTGTGCCCCCCCGTACACAAATCCATATTTCATGAGGGGAGGAGGCAGAAGTGTTTAGTGCGGCAGGTTTTGCTCTTGTGAAGACCAAAGACCAGCACGGAGATCTTATTATCTGTGTACGCCAGGGCCTCTCCTCCTCTCCTGGGTGATTTCCATCTCTCTTTAGGAGGGAGAACAGGACTCGGAGCTGCTTTGTTTACTGAAGACAGCAAGTCTCCAAAACATGAGAAAGTGTGCGCCCTCATCTGTGTACAAAAACAACTAAATGGCACTTCGCACTCTGTGAAATTAAAATCAACGATGCTGTGGAATATTTATGAGCCCACTGCTTCAAAATTTGGGTATACTCGTTTTCACAAAGCGTGCATAGGAAAGTTTTTTTGTTCAAGGTAGCTAAGCAGGAACCCTGGCACCAAGAAATGGAAACAGAAGACAAGAATTTTAAGTCAGTTGATGAATAACTTAGAAACGTGGAGCAGGTCCTTGTGTTATTCCTTGGTAATACTGATAATCTGGATTTTCTTTTTTTTTCTTTTACAAAAAAACTGGCACAAGGAACACACAATGTTTGTGTTATTTGCCCAGATAAACTCACACAGATGTATCTGAAATGCTGAAACTGTAATTCATGAACTTTAAATCTCCACTGGTACTGTGAGAGCTCTCCCGTCCAACTGTAAATCAGCTGGAGGTTGATTTAGCAGATTTTCCCATGCCCTTGGCTTTGTTGATAAGCAGCGGCTCTAATGCAGCATGCAGCCAGCACCACAGATCAGTGTGTAACAATAACACATACCAAAGAGTTTCAACATCCATTTCATAATCTCCTAATCAGCTCAAAATCAAAAGCATGGCGTGAAAATCTAGCGGGTCTACGAAATATGCTTGTGATTGAGATTATTTTGCTTATCTTGTACAAACTAAATTTACAAAGCTATTTCATTGCAAAAGGAGATTTGAGATTGGAGGTTCAGTCACAGCTACGGGACCCAGATCTGTAATAGTTCAAACAATGGGGGCTGAGCAGTTGGTTCCTGGCTGAACACTTGTTGAACAGTGTTGCTTTGTCCTACAATGATTAGAAATGAAGCGGAATAAACACAATGCTTTTATGTATCTAGCTGAGCGTTGTGTGGGTCCAGAGAAAGCAAATCCGCCTTGATAACTGTGGAGCCGTGTTTTTGTTCTAAGCTCTACTGTACTGTATGAACACACGTGTAGAGCCACTGCCACACAGCCATTACACCTTTAAATACAGTCTGCAACACACACAGACCAACAACACACACACAATACAGGATTAATTGAAGTAAAGTAAAGCAATAATGTGGGGAAATACACAGCTGTGTTGATTGTGTTTATTAAAAGAGCATTACAAATGTTGGTAGGCAAATATGAGAGTTGTCTCCATCTTCTCGGAAGCAAACAAGCGTTATTTCCCAAAAGGTTGGATTAAGTCACATCCAGCGATGCTGTTCCAGGTTGGTCCCTTGTGCCAGGCTTGAAGAGATCTACAGTGGCTGACGTGAAATGCAAATCTAGAGCCACTGTTGGTGACGTACGTCTAAAGCTACTGAAGAAACATTGCAGTGCAGAATGGCAGACTCCATGAAGAGGACCAGCCTGTGTAGATAGAAAGGGCTCATTCTAAGGTAATGAAAACACAACAATTCTAAGTTTCAGGTTATTAACACTAATGAAAACATAGTTATGAATATTCTACTCCATTTCTGCCAATATATCCCCCCAAAGCCTACTGACTGCACTTTTAGAGGGCATCTTCTGTATTTTTCCACCTGGACCATAGTGTTCCATGTGTACACTGCAGCCGCTGAAACAAGCTATAATGTGATCGCTCAGGGCAATCACTCACAGTCAATTTACCACTGACCCAACTAAAAGCGCTTGCTTTTGCCAACGACAGGCTCAGATTGGTATTATGAGCATCTGACAACTTTATGGATTAGATCGTACAGTGAAATAAAAACAATTCTCTACCTTTTGCTTGATCCAGTCTGTTTGTTATTGTGTCGAACCAAGTCTCCATTAAGGAGCGGGCTCTTTGTGGAATCTCGCAGCGCATCCACATGGTCGAAAGCAGGTAAATATTAAGCCATTATATTGAAAATCTTTTTTAGAAATACTTGTGCTACGATTTCTGTACTCCAGCATTGTCTTTCGGCAACAAGTCACATGACTCAATAAACAGAGCAGATCATAGCAAAGGGCAAAGAACAAAAACTACATTTCTTGGTAGGGTCCTCTCCCTAATCGAGACTTGTCAAATCAATCTGAGCATGTGAGGGGCCAAAACAAGCACTTTTAGTGGACGTAAAGTGATAGTGAGGAATGCTGTCTGCAGCATTCTCCCTCAATACTATAATTTTCGAAAATTGTTGTCCCCTATTAGTCACTTAGACACAAAAACGTGGGAGAAAGGGGTCCAGGTTGAAAAATACTAAAGTTAACCTTTAAAAAGTTCAAACGTTTTTTTGGAGAAACACTTAAAATGTCACGGATGAGGTATATCTTACAAGATGGCAGAGTGTAAATCGGCAGAGATGTGAATCAGACCGTCAGCTGTAATTAAAGAAACAGGCCAGGATGGGGAAAGTGACAGAGATACTGAGATGCAACGTGGCCTGTTGAGTAATAGAGGGGCAGTGGGAGCTAACTGAAGGACAGGACGTGATAGAGAGAAACAGAAAAGGGAGAGAGAGATGGAATGGCTGCTGAGCTACTGGATATTCAGAAAAAAGTGAGTGATTTAGAAGTGGCAGACAAAGAGAAAATGACAGTCTCAGGAGAAGGTGAACGGCTATTCTTTGAGGTGCATTGATCATGTGGAGAGGTCATTACAGCCGAAGGAGACGGACAGACAGACAGAGGAGCAGACAGGCGGACAAACCGGCTGGTCTCCTCTCATTTTCTTTGTTTACCTTATCTCTCTCTCTCTCTCTCTCTCTCTTTGTGTCTTCATCCGCACTCCACTCTGAACAAGGTTTTCAGAGACACTTGGCAGGTTGCAAGGCGTGGGGCTGAATTTCAATCCGTGCTGTCTTAGTTAATACACAAGACCTGAAGGTAAATATGGAGTAAATCATTCAACCGGAATTCAATTTCTACAGCGTGTGGCTTTTTTCCTTTTGTACATAATCGCAGCTTTGAAGCTGAAGAAATAAAGGTACAACCAATAGGTGGGCGACAGAGGTGATAGGAGAGTGAAGGCCATCTCGGCAGAGACAGAGAATGGATCGAGGGAGACGTGATGGAAGAAGATAGAGTAATGATTTGTTCAAGTAGATGGATGGAGAAGATGAAAGGGTGGTGAGGGAAGGAGAGGGGGAGCCAAGGAAGAATGAAGAGAGAGGGATGTGTAGCGTCACACACTGGCCTCCTTGCCTTCAAAACAACTACCATCAAACAGATATAAGAGGGAAGACTGAGGGATGCTTTCTACTCTTTTGTTTTCTCATTAACACCATTGACACATCTTGATGCCTGTTTGTTTGCTACAGCCCATCTCTGTTTTAGTCTTTCTATCTTTTTATTATTTTATTTTTTCCGTCTCTCTCTCTCTCTCTCTCTCTCTCTCTCAGTTTCTCTCACTGGAGCATTTGTTTGTTTGCATCTCAAATATTCTAAACTAAAGGGTGTTGTTTTATACGACAGGTCGGGATTGCTCGCGGGCATGCTGCGTGCATAAATTGTGTGTGTGCGTGTACGGGCGTGTGTGCGTGTGCATGTGAGAGACAGCAGCGCATGACAAAGAGGTAATGAATTCCTCAGCGAAGCAGCGACACACAACAGCTTGCAGATCAATTTTTAATAAGAAAGCTGCAGTTCACAAGCAGCGAGACAACTGTGTGCGCATGTGTGCGTGTTTGATAAGAGCTCTGCAGTTGGCCTGCAGAGTAATAAACATATTGTAATCAGTGGCTTCTGACCGAAAACCTAATCCGGCTGTGTGGATGACTGTTTGTTTGTGTACTTGAATGTGCACCTACTGGGAAGCTATCCGCTTCATGTCTGTATGCAGTTTGATGATATGAGTAAAATGAAGCAAAACAGAACTAGTTCATAACCAAACAGCCAATAGAGACATCAGGACGATCATGAAACCAGATAAAGAGAGTGCAGGAAAAGTTTCAATATCTAATCGTCTCAGAAAGCAAAAAAAATCCCTGGTGCTTGCTGCTGTTCTTCATCATATGTTATAGTCAACTAAATATTTTTTTGCTTTAGGTCAAACAAAACAAGACTTCCCCTCGGGTTCTGCTCAGTTATATTTAAAATGTTAGGATATTGCTGAGACACAACAATCAATCGATTCATTGAGGAAATCAGCAGACTATTCAAAAATGAAAACAAGTCACTAGCAGCCTACATCTCAGGCAGTTTGGATCATTGACAATCAGTTAAACAAAGTCGATGGACACTCTGCAGTTTTCAAATTTCATTTTTTTCCCCAGACATTTTTACACAATTTGATATTTTTAATAATACAAGATATTGTGGGTTAAATATTCAGAGCTCATTATTTCTAGTTTTTTGCATTTCTTTCAACAGTGGAGTGAGATCACTATGCCTTCCTTTAAAAACATGACTTTCAACTAGGGCTGCAACTAACAAGTATTTTCATTATTGATTAATTTGTTGATTTTTTTGTCAATTGATTGATTCCTCATTTATGTCTATTAAATGTCCCAAAATCTGGACAAATGCCTGAAAAAAACTTGCCACATTCCAAGACGGCATCTTCACCATGTTGTTGATGCACAAATGATTCTGATAGATGGAAGAGGAGAGAAAGAGACAAAGGATGATCTTTTCCCATACATTGGGGTTCTCTGGACACAATTGATTTAAGTTGAAAAGCACTGAAAAGTGCATTTTTCATGATATGTCACCTTTAAAATTCCAAGCCAGTCTCCTCTGACCACTTTATAATAATACCAACAGAGCAAATATCGAGTGGTTTTATTTATCACATATTCTTCATTTTACAGAATGCATTGTGTTTAGAAATGTCAAGTTACCAACAGTGACAGAACATTTTGAACCTGTTTATTTTTCTTTTACAAAGTGACTCACAGCCAAAAACCTGACTGTCTGGAGGCTGTGAGCTATTTAAATAAGTGCTAGACATAATAAAAGACCTACTGCTGTGCAGAACAAACTGTGAAGTTCAATAGATTTGATTCAGTGAACACTGGGTGGGGGGTAAAACTATACCTTCAGCAACTGATCAGTGCTGCAAAGTCATTTAAGCACATTAATACTGCGCTTAAGTGCCATATCGAGGTGCTCGAATGCGTTTTACTTTGCTAAATTTCCAAGGGAAATATTTGACTTTTTACAACACTTCATTTGTTTGATTAAGGTTAAGTTGTTAGCAATCCCACCAGTCATTTTTTCTCTAAACTTTCCAGATGGCCTCATTTAAATAAAGTTATTTTCTCTCATAATCCTTATTTTCATAAAATCAAACATCATTTTGATGCGATTTATGGTCTGCAGTAGCCATTCTATGTATTAACGTTCTGTAAATACCTTTTTATATAGGTATTTATTCCCGTTTCAAAACTGCATCCCCTATGCATGTCTACAGAGTGAGATCTCTCAAATCTTCTTGTGTTTGCTGTAATATTGAACCACATTTGCTGGAAAACAATTTTCAAGAGGTAAAATTATCCATTATTTCACAATAAAGGTAAGATTAAAGACAAGTCAAAAACACATTTTTGTAGCGGAACTAAGTCTACTCCATTATTTCTCTTACATCACTCCAGTGGTATTTTGTGACCTTTAGAATGGGGCTGGATTACTCAGTTGGAAACTAAATGTATTAAACAACTTCAACAGCTGCAAATACTGTCAGCAACAACTACATATGCTGTCCTACATCAAAATGAACCATTTATCAAAGTTATATATAATAATAATAAATTAGTCACAGGGGCCACTTTTCTGGAGAACTAACAGAAACTAGCGGTTGTCGTCCCCAGTGAGTGACCTATACTAAGTTATCCTATAAGTTATCATGGTAAGGGCCTCCTACTAGAAAGAGAGTTAACATTCAGAGCATGTCGCTGAGGTGTAAATATGAGCCCTGATCAAGCCAGGTGACTGCAGGGGAGGCCATTCATATTCAAGCCGAACACGGACCCTCTGTTCCATCCATTATATATGAGAGTCCTCCTCCTGCCTGCTTCATCCCCTGGCCTCATGGTCGCCGCCTCCCACACTCTATCATACCTGAACTAGCTGTTAAAAGCGGTTATTCACTGCACATTAAAGGGATTGGATGTGGGCTAAAGCAGGAGTGGAGGGAGGTGTTCAAGGGCATCAAATACAGAGCCCCGATTCGAGGTGTTTGACTCGTGAATCAACCCGAGGAAAAGAGGGCAAAAGAGGAAGGACTCGGATTCATTGGTCTGTTTGTCTCTTATTCTCTTTCCTCTTTCTCTCTCCGGGAAAAGCTGCGAAAGAAATAATTCTTCCTCTCTCGCACACATACACATTTAAAAACCTCTCAGCATTAAAAAAAAAGTTGAACTCCAATCCTGGCAAACATTGAGTGCTGTTGAACTCCCATTACTCTACAAAGCCCGGTCCTTTACGCGACCCTTCTAATGTAATACTCTGCTCCGCTATGAGAGAACAACAAGTGTGAACTGATATTTCCCCCTGAAAAAAAGAAGAATGACAAACGCATCTTCCACAAGGTGTTAATTGCCTTAAATAAGCTCCTGTACCACAACATGGGCACTTATAAGTCCAAATCAGAAGACTCATTACTCTGATGCTTGTCAGCATACAGGCGTTAACATCAGACTTCATCAAACAGGCGGGAAAACACGCTGAGGCTCTTTCATCACTGAACACTGATGGTCACTTTATGGAGACACAGTTCAGCATAAAGCTATCAGAGACACACATCTCATAAACAGACGCAGAGAAGGGAAAGCAGATGCTCAGCTAATCACTTAGAGCAGCAAGAATAATTGGCTGACATTGATTGGGCTTATCTGGCCCCTAATAAACTCAGCTATAAAGTGTATTGTTTGTGTTTGTGTGTGTGTGTGTGTGTGTGTGTGTGTGTGTGTGTGTGTGTGTGTGTGTGTGTGTGTGTGTGTGTGTGTGTGTGTGTGTGTGTGTGTGTGTGTGTGTGTGTGTGTGTGTGTATGTTTTATTTCCTCTGAGCTTTCAGCCTATTTGCATGATTAATCCGTTTTTCATTTCATGGTGAGGCAAAAGGTCAGAACAATAAGAAGATATTTCAATTCCATTTTAAATTTGCTTTTCTCACTCTGACACTTAATATAGAGTGCAATTAAACTTAAAAAAGCATTGCAGTTGGTAACAAACGGAGTAGGGCTGGGCAATATGGAGAAAATCAAGTATCACAATAATTTTGACCAAATACTTCAATAACTATATATACTATGCGACAGGGTTTACCATTGGTGCAACATTTTTACACGATGAGATTTTTGATAAGAAATCAAAATAATGTGGATAAAACAACTAAGTGGGTAAAGGCAAATATTAAAACATCTAGAAGAGTCTGGTAACATCTGAAAATTATATCATTTTACTGTAATGCAGACATTAAAACAAAGAAAACACACTTAAACTATGTTACGATATCCAAAATCTAAGACGATGTCTAGTCTTATAACGGTTTTCCTATTGGTAATAATAGTATTGTACACACCACGTAAAGTACTGAGAGCTGAGAATTCAACTTTAAAAAACACGGGAGCATGAGACATGAGCAGTCAGATCATATTTTACATTGCCCTGGAGCCAGGAAATGCTCACAAGGCTTGTAGTAAATGCAGGTCTTCATTACCAGCGGGGGAAACTTTGAGCATGAACAGCAAATGGCTGCAGACGTGTGTAAGCATCCAATATTTTGATATTATCTGACAACATTTATTTATACACAACCATTGCAAACAGACACAGAAATGGTAGAATCATGGAGTTTGTGGCTTGCATCTGCTCCAACCAAAAATGACAAGGGACATTTTTAGATGTAGTGTAGTGGGTTGTGGTTGAGGGTGGGTGTGGGGCTTTGAAGTGGGTTTGGCAGCAGTGGATTTATTGAGTTGGCAAAAGAGCAGTGGAGACTCATGACTTAAACATAAAGTAAGACTGTAATAAGTGTGTGTGCCTTTTGCCGTGTTTGTCTGTTTCAGCACTTTTCATTTGGAGCTGAGAGAGGAACCATGCTTCAGCCATTAAAACAAACAGCGTTCCCCCTAAGCGATCTCTCTCCCTCCCTCCCTCCCTCTATTTCTAACTGGGTCAGTAGTAGACTTCCCCTTTTCTCAATTTCTGTGTGTAAACAAAAAGACAACAAACACACAACTCCCTGCAAGTCTAGTTCCCAACCTAACAACCACCTGCGTAATGTTCTCTATGACAGTTTAGTGGTAATAATAGGGAAATGCTCCAGCGCTACCAATCACTGGGCAAACTCTGCACCAGTCCAAAAGGGCCCCTGTTGTGTCCGACGGAAATAACGCTGTTCTGAAAAACACAGAAAGCAGCTGTGTTGCTTTCGGACGTGCTCCTACTAATCCAGGAAGTCCATGTGAGTACATGTTCAAAATACTCAGAACCAGGATTCTACAGTTCTGAAAAGCTTTTACCGAATTACCTTTCATTGGCTTTCAGCCCTAATTGAGCCAAGTTAAGATTTTTTTAGCAGTTGACTGTTGCAGTATGGAAGGAGGAACCAATCGCAGACCTACGCAGGCTGAGCAGATACAAGTACAACAGAAAAAGTACTGAGCTGGGTTCCAAGGCTTGTAGTTTGACCGAGAAAAGAGGGAAAATTATATATATCAAAATATATATACACCCAGATGTCCGATACACCTGGCTTATGTTGTGCTGAGGATTCGTCAGACACCAGAGACAAGGATTTGTTTTGAGTTAAGTTCAAAAGTGCTTTATTTTAAGCTTTGCATGAATATTGCATTTCCGAGCAGTTATACGTGCACGGACCTAATTAGAACATTCAACAGGGTTGAACGTCCGGAAAAAGGCGCTTGGACAAGGTGCGCAGCGGATTTCATAGGTTCTCCGTTAGGGAGCCTATTGGTCAAATATTAAAGTAGCAGGCGGAGCTTGTTTTAGCTATAAGCGGCCTGGTTGGAGCTCTGGGCATATCCGCCCACACTGGCTCACGTCCCATTGGTTGCTGTCATCTTTCAGTGTGTGTGTATGTTGTCGAGTGTACATGTGCGAATCTGGTCTGGACTGGTTTTATTCGGGCAATCTGTACTATTTCCTTATCTTGTTACTGTCAGTTTTCTACAGTGAGGGTATTGTCCTCGTAGAGTACGACCTTGCCTACTCCTTAAGCCAGGTGGTTGATTCATCATGTGTGTATGTGTGTGTCTCAGGCCCTCCCTGTTCTTGTGTGACTGTTCTGCACTTGGCGTGTAGACGCGGGGATGCTCTCACGCAGTTTCTGACCTTCTACAGTACTTTTCCACTCTTTCTGAGTGCCTGAGTTTATGTGTAATAAAGTAAAGCGTGTTTGTTAATACTGCTGTCATGATTATTTTATATCACAAAACTTAAATGAATGCAGTCTGATACAACAGTCCTGCAATAGATCTGACCATCACGACGGTTATAATGTTCAGGTTCTTCAAACCGTTTTAGAGAGGTGTTGATTCAACTTCCATCATTGGAGGATGTGGTCTGTGATGAATCGCTTTGCATGCACACAGGTGTTTCTGTTATTAAGAGTACCTCGATGATACACACCTGTATGTGCAATGCAATACATTCAACGGCACCACGTACATGCAGTACATGATGATTCATGGGGTCAAGTGTCACAAATCATACTGTAAGTATACCTACCATAACCTCTGAATGCTTTCCTTCCCCCCTCACCATGTAGGACCTTGACAACAGCAAGGTGAGTGTTATAATTACACCAGGCTGCCCTTTTAAAGATGTTGAGTCTAACATAAGTGCCCGGAGGGAGCAGGTAAAGAGCCCTCAGAGGGGCGGCTTAATGCGGATGTGGTGAGGTGGGTTAGTCGCTGCCTGCAATGAATGAGCTTGAGGATATAATGTTGTAGAACACAGCCATACTCTACAATCCCTCACCGACATATACCTATGCACGCAGCACAAACACACAAACCCAGAGGCAATCAGCCAAGAGATAGCTTGTTGATTAAGCTGAAACCAGCCCTGAATAATTAAATAACGGAAGAAAGCAGAGTCAGACAGGATTCTTGATTTGCACCCTTGATCTAAACGTTGCACATTTGCAATATGTGTTAAATAAGTACGGTGTTCTTTAAGGAGAGAGCAGGAAGGTCTGAGAGAGATGACATATGTTCACACACAGACACGCATGCACATGTATGGAGACATTTTTCACTTCGCAATTTCTGTTGTGACAGCTCCTCTGTAGATGGCTATGACCTGGATTAACAGAACATTTACACCCACCTGCACACAGAAACACACAAACACATACACACTAGAGAGTCATCCGTCAATGGAAGTCTGAGTTGACCCTGAGCACCATGGGAATCCTTGGCTCCACCGTGAAAGGGCAACATGGATCCGTCTGTTAAACACAGACATGCAGCCACAGACACAAACAACACTCCAAGCATTGCTATCATACTTTCCTCCCTTTCAGACACACACACTGTGCTTCACCCCCCACTCCCCCCAAACCGACCAAGAACACACTTCAAGTTCTGGTTTCATTTTTAACGTGGGGAGCCATTTGCAAAATCCGTTATCCTACATGTGCTTTTTACTTATGCAGCCCCATTAGAGAGACAAGCTGAATAGCTTAGCAGGGCCTCTTCCTTCTGCTGCCTTCATCTCAGTACAATTATCATCTAATGTGACAGGTGACATTTTCTACCACGTTGGGCCAGCCTCTTGTTGAGGAACCAAATGCATGATAATAGAGCATAACTGACAAAAGACCGCTTTCTCCAGTCTGCACTCAAAAACACATTACATGTTCTTTTCCATGCCTTGGTGAATGCGATGCATATTTGTATGTAAAAGGAAGTAATGTATGCAGGGAGGGTGAGGATGCAAAAAGGTTCAACACAGGTCTAAGGAGGTAATCAAAGAGGAGAAAAATAGCTCTATAAGTGGTCATTCCTAACAACCGCAGTCGCAACAAGCACTCAGCGGATGGTAGTTAACGACTCGGTAAGTTAACCCTGGGCTTCTCCATCTAGCCATGAGCAACATAAGACCAATCGCAAACATGGAGCTTTGCTTTGTCTGTCAAAGCACTTAAATATAAATACAAGTAAATTAAGTTATTAATATTATTACTTATACTACTGTCAGCAGAGAGGCATATTAAAAAAAATAAGAGCAAACTATAGTATTGGACAAATATGATGAAGTTTAACACATAATCAAGGCTAAAAGCAACAAAGTTGCAGCTCACAAATGCAGAAAGGACAGCTGTCGAGAAATAACTGACTGGCCAAATGTGTTGCTTCAATGTATTCTTGTGAAGTAGCCCTGAAAAAAACATGGTTAAACCTTAAGTTACCTCGCTAACCCCAAATCCTGCTTCTTAGTACAGACCTCAGAGCCTCCATGGAGAATATCTTCCTATACTTTGAAAAGCAAAGCAAAGAGGTAGACTTTTAAAACACATCCCTGAAAAGGCAAGTACTTTACACTCCTGCATGATCTCACATCAAATACATAAACTTGGCATCTTCAAGTATAGTTAAAACTAAAATCTGAATATGCAAATGTTGCCATTAAGGTTGAATTATTTTCCTTCCCACTGTATGCCTATCCATTCATTAACAATGGCCTCACGTGTAGCTAGCAGAATTAGTCCTTTTCTCATTCTGTCCCTCCTGACACTGAGCCATGTAAAAGCACAGAATGGCTTGCAAAGACACTTAACAAGCCAGAGACTCCACCAGGCTCATAGTCCCTCTGTTCACATTAACACACAGGTCACCTCTGGCCCACACACAACCACATACCCTCCTAATTAATGATACACTGGGTAGAAGGAGGGAGGGGACAGCAGGAGAGAGTGACAACATGAGAGTGCAAGAGAGAGAGAAAGAAAATGTGAGCGTTAAAGAAAGGGAGGTGAGAAAGGTCCTGCTGTACGAGCGAAACACCCTCATTACTACATAATCTCTGAAAGGAAGTGAAACGAGAAAGACGGCTAAGAAATGAGAGAGATGGAGAGTTGGGGGGGGGGGGGGTTCAATTTACATTGACAAGGTGTCAGCGGAGCTCAAGGCAGGTTGTGTAAACCTGAGGTTGGGAGGCAGAGGTGGAGCGGAATGGAATGGAGGGGAGAAACAGGAGGCTGAGGCACAAGGTCAGAGGTCAAAGGGGCAGAGAAGGGAGCGATGGACAAGAGTGGAGAGAGAGAGAGGGGCAAGAGGTCTCAAAAACAGTGGTCATTAGCAGGCTGAACACAAACCCCAAAGAAAGGCACAAATGCACGCACAGGACTTCTCAGTAGGCCAAGCACATAGTCTTGATAGTGCGTTATAATTAATATTTCATAGACTTTTCTCCTGCAGGTGGAGGGAGATGGAGATACGCTATTCTAATGTGTGCATTTACACATTTTCATGTGCTCAACTGCACTGCCTGCGTTCAGCATTGTGAACATTTAACATGCATGTGTGCATTCATGGGTGTGCATCTGAATAATCTGCAGGTTAAACTGGTGATCCATCCTAAAACCACTTGTGCCAAAGCTGTCGAGACAGGTCCAATACAAGGCTTAACACATTACTGTCTGTTTGGTTTAAATCTTTTGACAGTGGAGCATGAAAAATGTTCAAACACTGATTGATATTTGCAGCAAAGTACTCCTCACAACCACACACACCCCACTCCGCTTATTCTGCAACGCGTTTAGCCGCGGGTATTTTCTATATCACTCATCCAAGTGAAAAGCAGCAGTGTAAATAAGCGTATAATGAAAAAACAAGTTGGCCATGGAGCCACACGAGGGCCTGGCCATTCCGCTGGTGGCTCCGCTATGTTTCCATTCCTTTGTTTTGAGCAAATTGTCTGTTGCGGTTCCCCAACGGCCACTTTCCTCCAGCAGCATTCATGAAAGATTGACACGGTAGAAGCTGGCTGAGTGGCACGGGGTCTCCAGAGCCGCTTAGATCAATGGTTGTCCTTTGAGCTTTCCTGCATTCTGAGAGGCACAGGGACCAAAGAAGGAGGGAAAACCAGATTACCATAGCATTAATAAAACAAACTGTAATCCAAAACAAGAGCAGAAACAAAAGGTTGCATCCGTGTTTTCCCCCAGGAAGAATCTGCGCGACCGCGTGCCAAGACTCGCTGTGTGCACACACACACACACACACACACACACACACACACACACACACACACACACACACACACACACACTTGAACACACGCCTGCATAAAGGGATGGATCTATGCTTGTAATGGCATTGTTCCTCGGAAAGGTTCATTCATCCCAGTTCAGCATGCTGGGATGGATGGAGGGAAAGAGGGAATGTGAAAGAGAGATGAGCAGAGCCAGAGACAAGAGGAAAAAATGCAGTACAGCGATGCCCAAGGAGGGAAGGAGATACATTAAGTGTATGAAGGTAAGGAAAATGGAAAGATAAGGGAGCTGATAAATGAATCAAATTAATTCAGAGAGTGAGACAAGACCCATCGGAGGACATATCGGAGTCATAAAGTCTTATTTTTGTAAATCAAGGCACACGGTACAAAGCACATCCAAGAGCACAAGGACAAGTGCATATGGGATGAGATTTTTGACAATTTCATAGCTGCTGCAAAACCCACCTTCAGCTCAAGAGGGAATGTATTATCAAAAGGTATCAAAGTGTCATACATTTAAAGCTATTTGTTATAAAGTCTCCACTCATCGTTGTAAGTCATCATTGTAGGTTCGCTGATCGTTTTGGTTCATTTGTACTTGCTCATTCATATGGGTGAATCCCAGCATACATTTCAGATATCTGATTGTAGTTATAGTCTGAGATTACAAGATATGGTCTTCTTGTCTGTTCCAAGAGCTCAGAGTGAACCAGACAAAAAGCTTTTACGTGCTCGTCTTCGCTCACATAGGATTTGCCTTTAAAAAGACAATTGATTTTAAAGCTCTTATAAGTAAAATGGCCAATGAAGCAGTTTTGTTCTCGTCTCTGTACGTAGGTATTTCAATATTTTGACGAATTTATGTATTCTTTTCTTTCTTGTGGTTATTGTTGTTGTCTTTTATTCTGCTGTCTTTGCCAGGTCGCCTTTGTAAAAGAGATTGTTGATTTCAACGGGTCCTACCTGGTTAAACATGGGCTACATTTGATGGTATGTTGCACTGAAAGATCCATCCAATGGAGAGATGGACAGAAAGCGAAAACACTGCTGCATAGAGTCTAATGAGGACTCGTTAACATACTTAACAAACCTTATTATCTCCTATGGTTTTTCAAGTACTTCAAGATCCCAGCAGGCATCCTCGTTATCCCAAGAACTAAGACTTAAATCCTCAAGAGTTGTCTCCCAATGCGTTCCGCTTTCTTTGGAATATATTCCAAACGGTCACTAGGGAACGTGTCCCTTTTCTTTTAATCTTGATTCCATATAGCTTTGTGGCGCATGAATGATTGTGCTACTCAAGTTTTGATTAGGTTTACCTCATACATTTTCCTCTCCATTGTCTGTTTATCATGACATGGATCCTGCTTACATCGCTGCAACCTGGCAATCCAACTAATTGTCCAAGTAGACAGAGTAGCCTATAGGACATTATTGAGCAACAGTAGGGTTATATTATAATTCAATAACAGTTAAGATTAATTCTTTTAAAGAAGGCATTGCTCTCACATTACAAGGTCCCACACAACAGCAATTTCTTCCACAAATGTTTGATGATCCCTTCTATTAAAATATTGCTCGACTCCATGACAACAAAACAAAAACAGGTTTGCACTTTGAGCTTTGTCTTGGCGACCTGTTCTAAGCAGGCAGGCAGTATTTGAACTCTTGAAAAATATGAAAACAACACAAGGACAAGTATTGCACCACCTCAGGAAAATGTTACTTTGCTGGCACAAAGCTGCGTCTTGCACTGCATGTCAGTACCAAAATAGAGCCCACATATAGAGACGGACAGAGAAGGAGACAGACCTCATGTGGTCCAGTGCATCCACTGTGAGCAGAAGGCAAATGAGTGCATCTTCATTGTGATTCAGGGCTGCTGTTGTGTTTTGGTGTTGTTGTTTTTTTTGGGGTCCTCTGCCGTGACTGGAGCATATGGCCCAGTTTAATCAAGCTAACAATTCCCTCTGCCCTTCTCGTTAAACATTACCAAATATTCACAGAAACATACTAGCAGATACAGCCATATTAATATGGAGCCCATCGTTCCAAGCACAAACCAGTGGGTCGGTGGCATTTACTTAACTATCTTGGCTGGTATTTACTCCTATCGCATCGGGGACCGGTGGAAGACAAGGCAGATGGTGCATCTAATTGTCTGAGCTGGATTCCATTTCTTAGCCGTCTTCATATTCATTTAAGAATTGCACGTGTAACAGTCATAAGTGGGTTTTCCAGTGGACTATCCATGTGGCAGAAATGAAAAAGCTTTTCCAAAGAGACTCTGAAGACACGTTTTATTATAGAAGCCAGAGCCGCTGCGTAGCCGCCATCCATGTCTTTGTCTACTGCTTTTTAATGGAAATGATGTGCAAATGGGTTTCTGCGAAGCCAATGCAATCAAATGGCTCCCCAACAATCACAGTCTGCCTTCCAATCTGTCCCTCCTTTATTGCTTCTTACTCTGTTCATCTCTGTGGATGAGTAGCGTGTCCAGCAGCTAAGACTCTGGAAGCAGACACTTCTCAGTAAGGCAAAGTAACCTCTTAGAAGGTATAAACAGAACGACAGAATGCTGTTTATACAGAAAACAGAATTGAATTGTCCGACACGGATGAAAAAAGGAGGAGCAAAAACATACAAATACCAGAGAAATGCGTTGGTCAGGGTGGTGCTGGCGGGCGGCAGAGATTGTGCGGGGGAAATTAATTTAGCTGGGAGTGGGCTGGCAGAATGGGTGATAATAGCAGGAGGTGAGATGATGATAGCCTTGACATGAGAGTGCTTACTGTGGGGCTGCTAAGGCACGCTCCTGTGCACACGTGCACACACACACGTGCATGCAAGTTGGGTTGGCACATCCAAACATTATAAAGTACTCACAAACTCACCCAGACGCACAGGAATACGGACACTTAAAAACGCCTTTGCTGCTTCAGTCCTCACAGATAAGTGAGCCTTTGCTGTGAGATGTCTTTTTGTAAATGGAATTTTTCCACCATTTCCCCCTATTTCACAGATGTTGCATCTAGTGGCAGGGAGGAGCAACATTAAAGATGGATCTAGCAGATAGCAGGCTTACTCTTCCTATTGCTGTGGAGCCCACAAAGCCTCTATGGGAGGCAACCTGTGTGTGATGAATTATGATTGAGGAGGATGGAGGATAAAATAGCGAAATATGAGCTTGGAGCAAACACACAGAGATGAAAACCCTGCACGTGTTGGTTTTTCTGCTTTTCTGAATTTCATTATTTTCTTCTATGCTATTTCAAGCACTTGTGGACCCACCCATGAAGGCACAGACCCAGGAGCATTTGTAGAAAACCCTTCTCTCATTTCTGTCTTCTCTTTTCCTGCCAGGTTTCCCCTTCTTTTCTTTTTTCCACCGGATTCAGTGGGTGAAGGATGGTAAGTGAAAAGATGGTATCTAGTTTTCCAGAACATTAGCAAACGACATGGTGTGGGGTAATGTCGCGTCCCTAATGCCCACAGCCAGTCATGTTCACTAATGATGTTGAATCACCACCACAGGGTGCCTGCTAGTCACTCTGGTGAGGGTGGCGTCAGTGGTGATGTTTGTCATGGGTACGTTTAAGGAGAAACACAGAATTGCACTGGCTCGGCGGCGCCATTGAAGGGTTACAGCCGCCGAGGAGGCCACACTGTCTCCTCTAGACTCAGAATCAGCTGTTTACTTTTACAATATTTAGGTGTTTTTCAGCTGTAGATGTTTTGTTCTCACCCTTTAACCCACTTGTCTCTATTTTATCTTTGTTTGACCTCACTCACAGAACCTTAACTAGTTCACCATTCCCTTGTCTGCTCCTCTCTTTGTATCTTTCCACCTGTCTCAATCTTCTTTGCTTTTTTTAGCCTTTCAAATTTTTTTGTCCATTTCATCTAAGACTAGCTATTTAACAGTCCAGTTGCCCTGAAGTCCACTGACTTATATCATTAACTTCTCTGTCTATCCTCTCTCCCTGTCCCTTTTGTCTTTCTCCTCTTGTCTCACAGTTTCAGGCCATTATCATCCCCGGTTCCAGTCTCATATCATTTCAATTTTATTCGTCTTTTACGAGGCACCGTTTCTAAAGCTGGAGAGCCAAAAGAAGAACTCAGGCGGCTTTGAAGCGACAATGGTCTGGGTGCTGAAAGCAATCTATATTCCAAAATGGTGCTGTTCAAAGTCGGACTTTCATGCTAGCTGAATAGAGGGCACCTTTTAACTCAGAGCCAGTAAAACTGTCAAAGTTTCTTACTTAAATCTCTCAATCCCTTTTTAGCAGACAGGAAAACTGGATATTAGGCTTTGGAGGAGAAGTCTTTTTAACACATTCATAGGCATTACAAGGGTTCATTTTTACAAAATGCAGCAACCTCTGCTATAAATAAGAACAGTGCACATTACAACATAAAGGGGGTTGACTTTATATGATTGAAATATTTAAGAGCTAAAAGGTAAGGAAAGACAGAGGAATCAAAAATCGGCAGTTTTCACTTTGATTCCTTTTAAGAGCCATTTCCCAATAACTTGCTCCATGTTTTTTTATGGAGAAACATACCTTTATTGTTTGGGGTTGGCTTCCTTTCAGTCTCTCAGAGTCTTTATTAGTTTTTAAAAGTAGCAATTACCCTTTAAAGGTCAAACAGCCAATCAGGCCACTTCCCTTCACTGGCACTTTTAATGACCACGGTGTCTTTCGAATCCCTGTGAGAGATACTTAATGAAGCATTTACAACCAACCATTGAACTTCCATTTGCTGCATACCCTGTACATTTCTGTTTCCATTCCTTTACTAAAGACTCATAGATATAGATAGATCTACTCATTTTTGCTATGAGTAGAAGAAGATAATTTCCTTTTGTGTACTCTATGTTGCGATGCATTTCTGCCTTTGTGTTAAGTGAAACAATTAGATGGTGGTAATCTGTCAAAATCAGAATGCTACATGCTTCATGAACACATGTACAGTAATTAGACATCAAAGCAGTCCATCTATAATTCATGACGTTGATACTGATGTGAAAGACTTGTGTAAATAGATAAAAACTAGACATCAAAGTGTTCAGTCGCGCTGCTATTCCCAAAAGGTCGCTCTCCTAAGAACAAAAGCCTAGCTTCGCTCTTCTTTCCCGTTCCTCTGCTCGAGCCCCGGCACTCACTCACACTACAATCATAATCAGAGCAAGGGCTAGGTGCACACATGCACACGCAGGTGTCCACACAGATGGGTTAACACACATGCATTAGACTCAAGACAGCAGGCATGAGGCAAACACATGAGCACACACTCACCCGTACGCGTGCCAATCAGCGAGCTTGTCAGACGCGAGGAATGACAGCTCTGCAATCAGCAGGTAATGATGGGACACCCGTAGAGAGGTGGAGAGGAGAGAGGAGAGAGGAAATAGGAGAGAGGAGAGAGGAGAGGAGTTGTCACATGGCCCTTCAAAGCAGCATAGGGGGGACTGAATCTGAATTGGATCGCAGCGTTTCAATGATAGCCTGTCAGCAGCAGGTGCCTGCTGAATGCCGCCCCACACCCTACCTCATGCGCCCCCACCCAACCACACATACACACACACATACACATTCTCGACTCATCTCACTTTGCACTCACACCACCTGGCCAATGCCATCCAAGCACAGTGGGGTCTCTCCGTCTTCCTCAGGATAAGGCAGATGTACAGTTTATCAGGCTCTTTTTCACTTGCACGGAATGAAGATCTGTCTGCACTGAAATGACTGATGAATGGCTGATTGGAGCGAGGAACCCACGCTGAGCACACTCACAGACCAATATAGATATGCAAAGACATAGTCTACAATTATGGGCAGGAAACATGAAATGTGGTAATCATAAAATCAGAGGAGAGATGCTGCAGCTGCCTCGCCGCATACACTCAAACACTCGCATGAACAAACAGTAAAATCAAATGTTAACTGTAGAACTTTTCAGTGTTTATCAGATCTCGACTGTGTATCTAACCTCACTTCCAACCTGTAACACTTTCAGTACATGAGCACATTTAAAACTTTAAGACTGTAGGTGTTACTGTCTTATTAATGCAAATAATACGATTAAATCTAAAGAATTTGTCGTGTTAGAGCCTTGTTAAAATGACTCTTTTACACACACACTCCTCACTTTGGGCTGGTCTATCAAAATTCATATTTTTGATCATAAGATGAATTTGGACATACAGTTTTAATCCATTTATTAAGAATGCTTCGAAGGCCATCATATTTTTGAATTTGATAAAACATTCTCCAGTTGCTCGCTTGTTCTGGAGGTTTTTTTACCCCTTAACCTGGTTTTAAATAGCAGATGGAGTGAACTTAGTTGTCAAAGAATAGCAGATGTTAAAACTTTCCATTATTTTGAGCACTTTTAGCACCCCTTATCCACTTTGACTTAAATATTCAGGATTGTTATACTCTAGTGTATTCATTCATATTACCACACTGACTGAGAACACAATATTCCTAATCTATCTAGAAGATATTACAAGTTCATATTCATTCAACTTTTGATGGCTTCCTTCTGGTGAAACAGTAGGTAATGAAAGGACCCAATCACAATACGTGACCGGCATATGTTTAAGCAACAGGTTGAGCCGACTATATCACAATTTAACACTGACCTGAAATCTGCTATCACAGAAATTGATTGGCAGGGCTTAAAAAAAGACAGAATTACACAACATGAGTTATTAAGGTCTTCTGATGCTATAAACTGTTTGTTTACAGCAGTAATGTCCACAAACACTGGAGTAAAATATGGCTGTTTTTGAATAGTAACCAGTTGATAAACACACAAAAGTAATTTGTCTAAATCATCGATCTCAACTCAATTTTATGGTTTTACAAACCAACTACTGACAGGGCTTTTCATGCACATATTTCATAAAGGTTGCAAGTGTAAGTAATTCTAATTCACAAGGAGGAGCTTAAATGAATCATATGTAAACATTTTGGAAATTGAAATGAGTGCATTTCATGCTCAGTGATGAATCATTTGAAATATGTAACCTAACAATCTTCCATCAGATTAAAATCATTCCAATAATGTAAATTCCAGGCAAATTGTTGGGACAGCTGTTTTCTATTATAGCTTATAATCATTATAATGGTTTGATTTCCTGTTTTCTGTATATGTTTATACAAAACTAGATTTCTGTAAACAGGGTTCCCACTCCATGTTAAACATCTAATTCAAGGACTGAACATCGTCACAGTTTGAGCCACGGGTAAAGGTTGAGTTCTGTTACAACAGCGAGTAAAACTAAAATATGAGAACTAGCAGGCTTTACAGAAGCTCACAGACAACATTTACAAAGTGGCAGACTACAAGGTCTCTTGCCTTCTACAACAACACAGAAAAAATATATATTGTGAAAGTTTAGCAATAGATCTTTTATGTATTGTTGCAAAAATGTAGAAATTCAAGTACTTTAAGCAAAAAATGTCTATGAGAAATTAAGAAATTGAGAAATTAAGAAACTTTCAAGGATTTTACATGAGTGAAAACTGTGAAAACCATGTGTAAAACAACTGTTGTCTGTTCTTTTTGAAAAGCAAGTTGCAATTCAACAAAGGGATTCACAGTGGAATGCTGAACCCAAAGTCCAATGAGCATATTCCCGAAAAAATCGAAAAGGTAGCACAATCCAGATCTCAAGGTCAAGGAGGACAAAATACACTGTCTGTCTGTGTAGGTGCATCTATACAAGTCTGAGTGTGTGTGTGTGTGTGTGTGTGTGTGTGTGTGTGTGTGTGTGTGTGTGTGTGTGTGTGTGTGTGTGTGTGTGTGTGTTTGTGTTTGTGTGTGGGACTGTGAAATTGATTGTGGCTGGACAGGAGGCAGGCAGGCAGGCGTGTGGTGGTGCCCAAGGGGCAGGACGTTGCTGAGCGAGCAATACTTCACCTGCACTGAAGACACACACACACACACACACGCACACACACACACACACACACACACACACACACACACACACACACACACACACACACACACACACACACACGTGCACTCATGCACACACAAACGTCTAAACTTTGTCACACACACCCTGACCATTAAGATTTACTCTAGTCATCCAGCTCATTGATCTGAGGCAGAAACAGAGGGAAAGGGAGAAGAGAGAGAGAGAGAGAGAGAGAGAGAGAGAGAGAGAGAGACTGGAGAGAAAACTAGAAAGGCAGAGACAGACGGCGAGGTCCTGACATAAAAGATTAACCTTGAAGCAACAGCGTAAATATGAGATGGAGACGATCGAGTCACTTCAGGCTTTTGCTGGACACATCTTTGTTTGTTTCTCCTGCTCAGACACTAGGACAATATTTAATCTCCAGCTTAGATTTTAAAGAATCTATTTCTTAAATTATAACACATGTGTACTTTAAACTTCAAAAGATGAGGTGAATATATCAGAATGCTCTTCTGAATTCTTTGCATAAGGTAACTTAAATTATGTAGACTGACAGAGATAGAGACATTTCACAGGTACTGCCGGTGAGCCCCTTTAAGAACAATAGACAGAATAAAAAAAGATGTGATGATCAATAATGGATAACTCATATCTCCTTCAACATGCAGCCTTAAGGCGAGACAAAGATTCCCCTGGTGACCTTTATATTTCAACGTCATCTCTACATCAGACATGCAAAAGAACTTCTCACATATTTTAACTGCGCACCTTTCAGACTCTGCACACCACTGTTAAAGTTTGTGTGTGTGTGTGTGTGTGTGTGTGTGTGTGTGTGTGTGTGTGTGTGTGTGTGTGTGTGTGTGTGTGTGTGTGTGTGTGTGTGTGTGTGTGTGTGACTGGGAAGGATGATTCTATTAACTAACTTGATTCTTTCATGCTGTCCAGCCGTATTGAATCTTGAAGTCTTTTTTAGTCACGTTTTCAAAGATGCCAATTTCGTAGCTACAGTTACAGCAATTTAGTCTGAGACGAAATAAGAAATGAAGAGCTGCACCATCACACAACAAGAGAAATTCTGTACAGTCAAAATGAATTCAATTGTAAAGTGCACAGGCCCAGGAGATATTTGTGTAAACTAAGTGAAGCTAGGTAACCGTCCTCATGCTTTACAGTAACGTAAGGCATATCTGGCATATCCATCTGTGAATAATGATGAATCTTGATTATACAGCTCACCTGTTTGAATACTCACTGACATGCAAAACAAACTGAGAAATGTGGACTGTATGGTGCCGGCACATTGAAGTCATATTTGCTAAATGGGCACTTTTATTGTTCTTAATAATGATAATAACCTAGGGATATTCATAATTCAGTCTCAAAAATTGACGGCAACAGATATAACTGTCATTACTGTAAGGAAGCTTAAACTTATTGTGCCAAGGTTAGTGTAGAATTTGCATTGTAGTTGAAAAAGAACGAGACAAAATTTTTACCTCTACCCAGAGGAGGAAACTTTTTTGGCTAGAGCTTTAAAAACGAAAAGCAAATGTTTATGACTTTTTCAAAACCACAACCTTAACTTCCCAGCCAGCATTGTTTCAATGTCAAACTCCAACCTGTTTATAGATACGCCTCCTTCATGTAACACTTTCAAGGAGGGCAGAATGTATTTCTCGCTCTTTTTTTTGTGCTCGGGGTACATATTTGCATTTTAGGACATTGTGCTCGTTCCGCAAAATCCCAGGGGACCGGGCTGTAAAGTAGAGTGACAGATTGTCCTTTTTCTGCCTCGTGGATTGCTTTGGCAAAAGGTAGCCGGCTGACAAGAAACACTCTGTGCAATAATAATTACAATGACGAGAAGTATTGATAGTTATTTATGAGACAGGTCTCACATTAAACAGTCTCATAGATTAGGCGTAAATGTATCCAGTGTAAATGGGTTTAATGTAGCGTTCTGCAATACTGCTTTTTCACAGACTTACTTACAGGCCGTAAGGGATAATAATTCATGGGGAGGGAGGTAGAGAGGGGGGGAGGGAGAGGGAGAGGGAGAGAGTCTGAGTATAGCTGCTTGTTAAGTAGTTGAGCTCTTTATAAATGTCACGTGCATCCTCTTTTAATGAACCAACAGGGGTTAAATCCAGAGCAGCTGTGCATGCAACTAACAAACAAATACCAACACGCTAACAGATGAAGTCTGACAATCTGCTCGTCAATGAGACTAGAAATAAAGATCCCACAATAGAGCAAATGTGCAGAAAAAGAAAAGAACAGCGTTTCATTTTATGTTGCTCCGTTTTGGAGCTTCGACGGTGGAGAGACTCAACAAGTGCTCTATTGTCGCTTTTGTTTATTCCCGGAAGGATTAACAAGGGAGTCTTATACTCTCTTATTGTTCCCTCCAAAAGCCACACAGCATGATGAACTTCAAAGCACTCAGCTCCTGACAGTTACGCACACAGTCACACTACAGCGTGCACGCCGACACACACAGAGCAACGGGGCACGGCAACAACCGCACAGGAAACTGCCTACACGTTAGAATACACTGAGAACAAAAGAGCGGCAGACTTGATGTGTAAATATCCAACTAATGAGTCAATACACTAAAGTGTAACAGAGGCTTCCAACTAAAGCCCTGGGAAGGCGCTTTAAATGCGACACTGCTGACACATATCCAAAATCCAAACAAAAAAACAATATGTTGCTCTCACTAACACACATTACCGGTGAGAATGAAGTTCTGAGTTTATTGGGAGATTAAAGCTCTCGAGGCCTTGGCCGCACGTTGTGAATATTGACGGATCTGCAATAACAATCTCACAAAGGAGAGGAAACACGTGAAGAAGAGGGAGGAAAAGCGAGAGAAGAAATATGATGAAATGAGGTAATAAAGAAGAAAAAGCCAAGGACAAAAGATGCCTGCGAACCTGAGAGAGGAGTCAACGGAGACAAATGGGACGTGAATGGATGCAGATGAGATGCAAACAGGCATGACATCAGAGGAAGCAATGCAACGGAGAGATGGAGAGACGACGGCATTAAAAGGATGAGTAATGCTAAATTTATTCCTGTCCTCCATCGAACTTCTCTCCATTCTCACAGAGTGCAAACAGCTCTTCATCAACATGAGATGAGATTTTAGCATTTTCCCCCGGTCACTTAAAAGGGAAATACTGTTATAGCTTTGTCAATAGCACACGGTATGTCTTTGTTCAGCTAGATGTGAGAAGACTACGGATGCAATGTTCTTGATCAATTTCGATTTTTTTATATTTTAAAAGTCTGACCATCCTATTGCGGTTTTATAAGAACTATATATTGACAGTAAGACTCCAGAATAACTTAAAGAATAATTTCAACCATCTTGATATCAGTGTAAACTGTAAAAAAATTCTAAAAGTTACCCTTTCACTGTTACATCTATAGTGGTTAGTTGCATACAAACACACTATTCACATTATTAGGAAATAAATTAGTAGTTTTACCTAAATACTTGCTTTAAATAAAAAGAAAATAGTTAACACAACTGTATTTATTCAAGGCCTCATTCAAAAAACTACATTTACAAGATTACATTTGAACACAAAATTATGACTTATAATTTACCGTCAACCAATACTCATTTTACTGAGCAAAGCTTGAGCGCATCATAATCAAAGCAATGCGACCTCCATTAACATTAGCTGTTGGCTCCGTTATAAGCAGGACTGTGCTAAGGAAAGACGCCATGCTGTTGGCAGACGAGCCAGTCCCGTGATAACTCTGAGAAGCATGCATGGAGATGAATTAAAACATAATAAGTGTCTGAATAAGTTAGTTATTCCGAATGTTTTTTAAGGTTATTCTTGCACAGCTCATTTTGGTCTTGCAGTTGTGACAAATTGTGAGCTTTATTCTTCTTTATTCAAACTGAGGCTGTGGCGTTACAGTCTATGCTGCTGTGTGCCAATGTAAAACTATCATGTGACGGTGGCAAAATGTGACCAACAAAAAAATATGTGAAATATGTGACTGACCGACCTTTCACCGGATCGATCGGTGTACTTCAAGAGCATACAATACAGAAGCTTCTCACACCTATGGAGAAGAAAAGAAGACATTGCTCCCATTCTTTTTCTTTCTCACCCAGAAAAATGTCTTTACATAGACGTTCCAATCTGCTGCAGACTCCTCTTCCTTCATATACACATCATGTTTGACAGACACCATTGTAGAGCTGTGTGCATGAATGAGCTTTGCACTACTTTGAGCTCAAGTGTTACTCTGCTCATTAACAACACAATGACGTGTCAATTGTGGTTTTGTCTCAGTGGCATTTGTCAAACCAGCTCACACTTCAAACACATCTATTACAATGATAAAAGGGCTTGGTTTGAAATCCTGCCTCTTTCTGCCTCAGCTGGTTCTCCTTTGCTCTTTATAGTGTGTGGCACCATGCCCATCATTCTTCCTGTCGAATAAAGTTAAAAAAAAAAAAAAAAAGGAATACACTGTCCTTTCCAAAACCAAGATCTGCACCTGGCAGAGTAGAGAAAAACAGTGAGAGACAAAGAACAGGATAACAGCAAAAAAGACAAATATGTATGATGAGAATGAAGAGGATCAAAGAATAGAATAAGCTCAGGAAAAGGAAAAAATACTGGTAATAAAATGAGTTTTTGGGGGGGATTTCATGCAGGTCTATGTTGTGGTAAAATGTATTATTGTTGATTCTCTCAATATCCCCGAGCCCTAGTCCAGGGCTTATAAATTAATTAAATTAAATAATATATCATTGAGTTGAATAGGTGCCACATGCACATTTAAACAAACAACACAGGAGTAAATTATGCCTACATGTGTCGACTCAGCAAAAAAATTACATTACATGAGAAAAGTTGAGCGACAGGAGAATGAATATTTGAAAGCCATACAGACGGCTTCAGAGCCTTTCTGCATTATAATCCATTATATGGAAATATAATGGAGAGGACGATGGGAGTGTTTTGCAGATATAACCTCATAAACCAAAGTCTTGGTCATTGAAAATTTGAGGGATCACCAAACTTGTGACATTTCATTCTGAGGTGGATATTAATGTTTGTCCCAAATTCCATGACAATCCATCAAACAGTTGCAGAGATATTTCAGTCTGGAACAAAGTGGTGGACTGGCTGACAGAAGCATCAGAACGTCATTATCCTAGCGCCATGTTGCTTTGCTACGCCATACATACAGGCTTTGATAGCGTTGTAATCCAGCGAATATACCTTTACAAGCAATGTGACCTCTTCATTCTCAGTTGAGCTGAGTGGAAATGATACCAGGTCCTAGTAGGCAAACTGCCAGAGAGTGACTTTTACAGAAAAATGACTCCTTTTCAAACTTGACACCGGCATATAAAATTGACAGCGCATTTATGAATAACATACAGTGCAAGGGGCTGAAGATAGAGACAGACTAATGTAAAGTACTGTGCGGAGTCACAGAGAGGGAGAGGGGGAGAGAGAGAGAGAGAGAGAGAGAGAGAGAGAGAGAGCACCGTGCTCCTACAGTAAATCAGGTCTGACGGAGTGACCTTTGATAGCCCCAGACAGTAAAGGTTACATGAACGGTGGAGAAAATGGGTCCATCTGTCACTTACCAGCTAGCTATAAATGATGTGTGTGTGTGTGTGTGTGTGTGTGTGTGTGTGTGTGTGTGTGTGTGTGTGTGTGTGTGTGTGTGTGTGTGTGTGTGTGTGTGTGTGTGTGTGTTTGAGGTCAAACGAACAAAGAAGACTAGGTGTGTCTTTCTTCCGTCCACAAAAAATGTACAATACATTGTGTGTCAATACACTCTGTATTGACACACTTTGTCCTTCATGCTTACTGAAGTGTGTTGAGAATGTTTTTCTGTTGATCTGTTATATAGACTGCACTGCTTAGGTCCTCATATATAAAAGCATTTTTCTTAACCAGGGAATATGGAATCAACCTCCAGTATATATGTAGGTTATCTGCTAGTGGAAATGGCAAGATATGCATCACGTTCAAATAAAAAAATATCCACTTTGCTTCTTTTTTTCTCTCAACAATACCTCACAATAGTGGTCCAACCTTTACCCAATTCATGAATGTCTTTCTTGCATTTTCTGTTTTAAACATCCAGAGTCAGGTAGGTCTTCACCTGGAAGGGAATAATTCTACACATTTGCAAAAGCCACACCGGTGGATTCTTTAGAATAAAAGAGAACCAACTACGCAAAATCTGCTCCATTAACAGAATATAAGAGAAAAAAAAAAAGCATCTCTGTGTTGGTGACCCTGTTTGATCGCACAGTGCACCACCACAGCAATGACCACGGCCGAGAGTAAGAAAAATAGAACAGCAGATTACCACCTTTATAACAGCAGCATACATTTAAGAGGCATTTGTCGGGTGGTTAAAAATCCCAGTAACATGTAATTATATTCACAGTCATCAGCAGCTCTGAGGTGTTTCATTAAGTACATGCTTTGTCGGAGGGCATGATGGCCGCGCTTATGAGCTCACCTATTATTGCTGGCAACACTAGTTTACATCTCAAGCTAGGCCAGTTGTCCGTGCCCGTGATACTCCCTTAAGTCCCCTACGCCCCCCCAGTGCCAAATGTGCTAAATTAAGCTACTGTATTTTACAAACCTCAGCGACCCATGCTATCTAATAAACCACTAATGGAGGGAAACACAGGCATCTTATTAGGAGGTTGCCAAAATATACACACACAGACACACACACACACACACACACAAACTTGAAGAAACTTTCCTCTGGCTCGGAGCCGGACATTAATGATGTTCCAGCTGGTTTTAACAACTATTTATTTATTAAGGGAGTAATTTTGCAGTGCAGGGAACCTGATGAAGGTGTTTGGGGAATTCTGATGTATTAATCAACCTGCAGTGTTTGTCTTTTTCCTGGAGAGGAGAGAAGCAAGGGCAAGGTTTTTTCTATTATTCACTCATGTACACACACGTGCACGCACGCACAAATTTCTTGAGTAAACAGAGGGGGGAAAAAGAGGGGGGCTATTTAAATGACGACTTGGTGACAATGTGCAGTGATTGACAGGGGGAGGAGGGGGTTGATGGGAGGATTCTGTCAGCGACTGATAACAGCTGTCTGCTTCACTCACGATAGAGACAGGCAGTCAGGGAGAGACAGAGAGGCACACACACACACACACACACACACATAAACAGATGCACAGTAATGCACCCTTGCATATATTTCCAATTAAATACATTGCTTGCATCATTCACAAGTTACGTAATGCATAGGGAAAAAGGGACAGAGTACGCAGTCCATAATGTTCATTTCCATCAGCACAAACAATACATCGTAGGCTGACACTGCTCTGTACCCCAGATGATAAACAGAGATGCAACGTCACACACACACACACACACACACACACACACACACACACACACACACACACACACACACACACACACACACACACACACACACACACACACACACACTTATTTAACATTCATCGGAGTGACTTTGGGGTAATGAACGGGAGTCAACAATGAATTATGGATCATATTCTAATGGTTGACTTACCCCTCTCATTACTGGCATGCTAATGTGATTGGGAAACAAATGATTATCAGCTTTATTAGAAAGGGGGAAAGAGCAGCAGAGAGCAGGGGCTCATGATCCCCAAAGACACCCCCCGATGGTTTCACCTGGAGGAACGAACGCGGTGGAGGACAGAGGGAAAATTAGATACAATTTGAGGACTTTGGACACCATCCAAGGTCAAACTATTCTTGTTATTTTTGTATTATTTGTAATAATACCATACTCACACATAGCTCAGGACTTAGAGTACAACATCTCATCAACTATAGCAAATAGCTTGTTACTAATTAATGCGTTTAACTGTTTTGTATTCAGTTAGGGTTTCTTGTAAAGGAAGATATTTTCTTCCCGCAAATGTGTTGAAAATGGCAACTATCACATCATGAATTTCTCTCTCCGCAACACAAAATGCATTTAATAACAGTAGTTCTGCACCAATCTGCACAGGCCTACAGCTCCGAAACTGATGTAATACATCGGAGTGCATGCATACAAACCCTCAGGCATTTATCACAGCACTGGTCAAGGTGGAGACATCTCTGGCAATCCATCTCTCGGCTTATTGGCACCAAAAGACTTGCTTTTATGTTTTGCCCAGAGATTTACGAGCGGCTGAAGGCGTGCGAGCGTGCGCATGTGTGCGTGTGTGCGTGCACAAATGAATACATTAGCAGCATATGCACACCACAGAGTCTGAAAGGGATCAGGTTGATGTGCTTATTGACACCTCACCTCTCTCTCTCACTTCTTCCCCTCACCGTGTCCCTTCTCCCCTCCCACCATCCATCCATCCCTCAATTCATCACGTTCCTTTAAAAGCCTGTTAGGAAACCCAATACCTTTCATTAGCACGAAAAGATTAGCTTTTTAGCAGGAAGGGCGTGTGTATGTCTCTGTATGTGTGTGTGTGTGTGTGTGTGTGTGTGTGTGTGTGTGTGTGTGTGTGTGTGTGTGTGTGTGTGTGTGTGTGTGTGTGTGTGTGTGTGTGTGTGTGTGTGTGTGCGGAGAAACAGTTGGTGGGAGGGATAAATAAAGATAATCAAAGATGCCAGTGCCAGACAGCCACTTATCTTAGCCTACGGTGAGCTGAGCAGGTTAAAACACAATCCCACAGTTACACACATGGATGCAAGACATTACACACCTCACAACACAGATGTTGAAGGGCTTATAACAATTTGAAGAGTTTCATTTCGAAATAAGATATCCAGCATTAGGGTGAACTGAATCATTGGCGGCATGAAAGTAAAGGTTATGGATTATAATTAAAAGTTATGGGTCATCTTAATCCCTAAATACTCGTGGTTTTGATGATACAATCTTTTGAGTTGTTGAATTTGTTAACTGATGAATTTTAGATAGAATTAAATTGGGGTGAAATAACATGAAAGACGTCATAAAGTCATTGATTGAAAAGGGAAAGAATATTGTACTTCACCTACTCATAGCAATATTATTTGGGAATTACATACACTATGGGAAAACACTGCATCTTCAATGTGATCTTATGTTTGAGGTTCATTATTCACCTTCAGTTGAGCAGTCTGTCAGAATGTCATTCTACATGAACGAAGCTCAGATACTGATTAGTGCAGACTTAACTTTTTTGCATTTTACTGAAGCAGCGTTCATTGAATGTTTGGCTTTCAGCAGCAATATGGCATGTAGTTAACCAACTAGCCTTCCTGCTTTTGACTATCAACATTAACAATTCATATGACATTGATTATGCATTTCTGTAATTAGATGCACTTAATTTGTTTGATGTGTAAATTACATTTTTAAGTTATAAATATATGTTAAAAATGTCCAGTATACGTGCAATGTTTTCAGGGTTTTCTAGAGGGCCCAGTGTGTAAAGCAAATTCTCTTGGGAGCAATAAAGGTTTTCAATCATTCATAACAGAGTGTGAGGTAGAAGCAAACCCACCCACACACATACACACACACACACACACACACACACACACTCATTAGGCACATTTTGAGTAATCTTGAAGGAGTTGTCATCAGTAAAAACAATACTGATGTATTTCCCATGGGACAGGACGGCCGTCCTATTAATCTATCACACAAACACGCCCTACAGCACATGCGCACACGCACACACAAGGATAAAAAAACCAAAGTTATTTAACCCACTAAGTCCCTGGAGAGAGGGTCTTTAACAGTAACAAAGCAGCATCCAGTCACTTACATGCTTTCCCCCTGGTACCTCCTCTTTCCATAAAAAACAATCTGGAGACTAAGATTACGCACGCAAACACACTCACTCACACAAACATACATGCACACACTCACTCGAATACACACACACATGCCTTCACCTAATACCCATCAGCTTTTGGGACAGAGGAAAATCTATATTTCATCTGAGAAGCTGAGGTGTTTGTGCACACGCTGAGTTTGTTTGTCATTAGGCCTAACCCCTGTGGCTCAGCCTAATCAGGTTGTTGCGTATATGTGTGTGCGTTAAATTCTGTATGTGAGGGTCTGAGAGAAGATAAAATATGATTGTGTGTGTGCGTGCGTGTGACAAGTATAGAGGCGTGAGAGGTGATGGAGACGGAATCGTGCAAACACACACTTGAGGCCGAATTAAAGTTATCGATCAGCCGTGGCATGCTCTCACACAGAGATCAAAGCTTAGCCCTGATCAATGACTAATCTATTTGTTTGTTTGTTTGTTTGTGTGTGTTTTTAGACTCAATATCTCAATTTCCATCTTTCTAGACAGCTGCATTAATATTTTCAGACTCCACATGGTTTATAAGCTGGCTCGGTCTTATGATCGATGTTGCACTGTGGCTTGATGTAAAAAGACTACAGCCATGCTAGGGGCTCTATGAAGCTAATGCTTACATCAGCTACGATGCTCATAATGTCAATGTTAACATGCTGACTTTTAGCAGGTTTACTGTTTATCATGTTCACCATCTTAATTCAGAGTGTCGGCATGCTAACATTTGCGTATTGCCACCAAACACAAAGTCAAGCTGGAGTTTTGCAGGTATTTAGTTATAAACCAAATGCATTTCACTAATTATAAGTTTGACCCAATGGTGGTAGATGAAAGGGATGATTCATCCTCTGGGCTCCTTTAATATCTGTATCAAACTCCATGGCAGTCCGTCCAACAGTTGTTGAGACATTTCTCTAAAAAACTAAAATGTTGACTACATATTGGTGCGAGGGGAAAAGCCAGGCAATTGCCAAAGTCCATATGATCCATTCTATAGAGAACATAAATGTCTGTACAAAATGTCATGGCAATCAATCCAACAAGGCTAAACTATAAACACGGTCTCTTGGTTGAGGCCTCTGACAACCAGTCAAGTTGCAGTTTACATCCATGTCTGTCCAAAATATCATCACTTCATCCTATTAGATCTTTGTGTGATATTGTAATAATTAGTATAAACATTCTTCAGTTATGGCCTAAACATTTGTTTTTGAGGTCACAGTGACCTTGAACCACCAAATTCTACGTATGGACACACAAACATACGGACAACCCGAAAGCATCATCTAAAATACAATGTGTGATGGTGTAGCAGTTTGGTGAAGCGAGCAGGGAGAGCATCCTTTACCCAGAGGGCTTTGAGCCTGTGCTACAACAAGCTTCCCTTCTACTGAAGTGTCCTTGAGCAGGACATTCACTCCTTGCCAATGATGTTGCTCTGTGGCTGATGAATTTCCTCTTTGGTAGTCAAGCATCACAAAAATCCAACAACATCCAAAAGGACCCTGCAGCAGACAACACACGCCACATGATTGCCTCGTTCTCCTGAGCAGCCAACCCTGCCTGTGGTCTAGACTCTGCACTCAACCAACAATTACTCAAAGAGTTTCCCAAAAATCATTTCAGTGCAAAATTGTTCACTTTTCATAAAATAACAGTGGAAGAACAAGTGTTTTTCTGCTGGTAAGGACACCGGACAGCACTGCAGTTAACCTATATGCAACATTAAACTAATTGCCGTCCACTGCCATAATTGCAAATGAATGGCAGCCAAATGACAGACAATCAGACTCTGTGCCCTGCGATTTTATTCATCAGAGTGAAACCTTAGTCTATCATTTCCCCTCTGTCTACCTTCATTAGCACATTTTCACATGTGATGGCCGGGGCACTGTGGCGGCCAATCAGACAAAGTAATTTAGTCATTTGAGAGGAGGGTGGTGGTACATTTAGTGTGTCAGTGTGTCTAATACGCTGCTTTGTTCTCGGACATACTTTATTGGAGCCATTGGAAACGTTCGGCTCCTTTCACCTCATTTGGCTAAATCACTGAGCGTGAAAAATATATAGGCCGCAATATGTTATTACTCTTTTTCTAATCACATCACAGGGAGAGGTAGATGTCTTTGAGATGAAACAGCTCTGCTCATGAGCTTTAGTCATCCCGCTTCTCTTTAAAAGTTAAAGAAACAATGTGTGATATGGAAATTTTCATTCTCGTTTTTTCACCTCTCCTGCTCTCGCTGCTCTCAAAATGAATCCACCACAGCAGACGGCCGCATATGTGTCATTTGTATTGGTTGAAAGTTACCCAGGTGTATTCCCTCTCCTCCTTTATTGTTTTATGGTCTTAATATCTCTGAGGTGAGCAGATAATGATAAATCAATAGAAACAATACTTTTCTCTATGAGAAAGACCAAGGGAGCACTCTGAATCTGTACAAACACGCTTCTACTGCTTTGTGTGTTCTAGTATCAGTGTGAATAGCATAGCAGTATGTTTACTATATGCCCACAGTGGAGTTATGCCAAATCCAATTCAGCTATTGACAAGAAACACACATAATACATGTCTCCCCAGAGTTTATATGGGTATTCATAAGCAGCAAGAGGATGAGGCATGGGAGAGATTTCGAATTAGACCATCTCTGGGTTTTTCTCTGAAGCCTGAAAGAGAAACAGCCCCATCTACAGGATTAAAGTGCGACTGGAAAACCAAAACACAAACCCTCCCCCCCTCATAAAGGGGAGGTTTTGTACCCAACTTTAAATTCCAGTGCATCTCTTTGTCTCAGCAAAACTTAATGAGCCTCCAGAGAGGTGAACTTGCTGTAAGAGGAAACTACCTGTGTCTACCACAGCACAGAACAATGCTGTCTTTTTTTTTTTTTTTTTTTTTTTTTACAGAAAATACCGTATCTGCAGATTTAAGAGGAGACGCTGCAGCACTTTGCCGGTGAAATAAAGGTGTTCTCTTACACAGAGTGTTGACTTATTGAACTACATCCTGGAAGTGGTCAGCGAGGACTCAGCGTTTCTGAACACAAGCTGCCGGGGTCCCCTGAACTCGAAAGCACAAACGCGTGCACACTTGATATACTCAGAGAGGAGCAAGCTCAGGACTTTAAATCACAAACACACACACACATCCTGGGAGATTGGCCGTGCTCTCTAACCCCTTCCTGTGTGTACGGACCTGCCTCTCAAATATCACTGAGTCCAGACCGAGGGGGAAAGACCTTTGCAGAACAAAAGGGACGTTTGATAAGGAAGGGGCTTGCTGGTGACACTTTTCACCCGACTACAAAGAGACCGCCTGCCACTGGTGGCTCCCCAAAAAAGTGTCCCCCTCTCTTGACTCATTTATGGTTGGAGAAAAACAACAAAGATGTAGAAAGTGAAAAAAAATGAATAGACAGGAAAGGGGGCAATTTTTGAAGTGGGTCGGATTAGAGTGATGAAAGGGAGGAAGGGAATGTTGCAGAGTTGAGTGGGGGTGCAGAGACAGGAAGAGGAAGAGGAACACAATGTTTAGAGCAAGAAACTGAAAGGGATAAAGCAGAGTCACCTTGACAAGAGGGGTCACATTTCATCCAAACTGACTCTCCTTGTAAGGTGCCTGAGGTGTCAACAAGCTGCTTACACTTCCACATTGTTGGACCCTAATAAAATAGCAAACTGCAAAACTGGAAAATACATTGGCATCATATATAAATGCATATTATAATAGGGTTTGCTTGCTCTAATCAACTCCAAGTATCTCAGCCAATAGTGCTTGTGTGTGTGTGTGTGTGTGTGTGTGTGTGTGTGTGTGTGTGTGTGTGTGTGTGTGTGTGTGTGTGTGTGTGTGTGTGTGTGTGTGTGTGTGTGTGTGTGTGTGTGAGTGAGTGAGTGAGTGAGTGAGTGAGTGAGTGAGTGTGTGTGTGTGTGTGTGTGTGTGTGTGTGTGTGTGTGTGTGTGTGTGTGTGTGTGTGTGTGTGTGTGTGTGTGTGTGTGTGTGTGTGTGTGTGTGTGTCCAAAAGAGCTGGCAGCCATGCAGAGGTATGAGACAGATGTGTGTGTCGGTCATTACTGTAATCGCTCCATTTACTTCATCTTCCCTGGGAGGGACGGCTGGTCAGCACCATCTGGACACACACACACACACACACACACACACACACACACACACACACACACACACACACACACACACACACGGCAATCGCCAGCCATGGTTGGGTTTCATGGGTAGTCAGCCAGCAACAGGAGGCAAGCTTTGAAATGATCATTACATGTGTGTGTGTCTGTCTGTGACAGTGTGCATGCATTTGCCATCTTTGTCAACCCCCCCTTCCTCGTCTCCATTCCTCGTCTCCATCATCCTTTTTTTTTATCCATTTCTTTGCCTTCCATGAGTCCAACTGCTTCAGTGATACATGAATCGGCCTTGTTCCCCAGGGACTAAGAGACAAAATGAAAAAGGCCTTGGTGAGTAGTAAAGCGCGGACTTGTTCGCGACTCCCAGCGGTTGAAAGGTACAGAGACCTCGAGCTCATCTACATGTAATTTCCTCCCCTGACTGAGGACAGGGAAGGGGTGATGAGGAGAGGAGGAGAGGAGGAGGAGGAGAGGAGCGGCTGAGGGGAGAGACCGAGAGCCAGCCAAGCTGAAGCGTCGGACTCAAGAGCGGCAGGCTGATCGTCAAGCAACGCGTAGCCATGGAAACGGCAACATCGAGAGATGGAGAAGGAGAGGTGGAGGAACAAGAGGAGGAGGAAATAAATGTGGGAGACGCTTCAGGATAAAACCACACAGCTGAGAGATTTTAAAAAAAAAGAGAGAGTTTGGATGGTGCTTTGCTATGCTACATTGGAGCATAATATTAAATCCACCCACAGGTGATATTTCAGTAACAGTCAAGAGCTGGGAGTTTAAATATTGCTTGAGGATTTCATTTCTTTCCGTTTGCCCTTTTTATTCCGCCTGTTTACATTACTCAGCAATGACTCTGTTCAGAACTACTCGTGAATATTTATCACAAATAGCCGGCCAAGTACATATCTCTACTCCGGTTAATCTCCTCAGCTCCATCATCACTCTATTCTCTGTCTCATTTGTATTCTGTAAGCTCGCTGCCCCTCCTCATTCTCCATACCGGCGTACACCCTCTCTTTCTCCCCTTTTGTCTCTCCATTGGCTCCCTCTCCTGCTCCACTTGTGTCCCCCCCCCCCCCCAACTGTCCTAAGATCTCTTTTTCTGGCCTCCGTCCTTCCATCCCCACAGAGCAGAGCTGACATTGGGCATGAGGTCAGACAGAGAGATGGGCAGTCATGCTCCTGCTGTCAGCTGGCTCAAAATGGGCTTAGATACAATGTGTGTGTGTGTGTGTGTGTGTGTGTGTGTGTGTGTGTGTGTGTGTGTGTGTGTGTGTGTGTGTGTGTGTGTGTGTGTGTGTGTGTGTGTGTGTGTGTGTGTGTGTGTGTGTGTGTGTGTGTGTGTGTTGAGACACCCAAGGGACACCCTCACTAGCCTTGGGCTCTGGACAGGCAAACCCACACAAGCCCCACACGTTCAATCACACACTTTTGTAGCCATGTAATAGTAGAAACACACATTAATACCAACATACTGCACCCTGACATATCACACAGAGGACATTCATTTAAGCTGCATTATGTCGCACACACACAACATAAAGTGTGTAAAGAACATACACGTACACGTACGCACACGCACACACATTCACTTATGCAAACGGAGTGAGGCATGGAATTATAGATTTCAGAAAGGACAAATTCCCTTGGAGAACTGCCATGGATTATTGGCTGGTATGACCAGAGTTGTGAACAATGGAAAGACTGTATCCACTGCTGGTGATGAATGCTGAACACTTATGTTAAAAATAAAGACATGAAGCTCCAAAGGTCATTTACATCCATTAAGCATATATACGTCATGTTGAGTGAAAAATCACTTCCATGAATTGCATTCTAATGTTTAAAACAGACGTGAACCCAAAGGGGAGTGATTATAGAAAATGAAGTGGCTGTATGAACATGGAAATCTTGTATAATCTATTGGGAAATGTTTAAACTGCATTTAGACACGATATTGGAATACTAGACATGAGGACATGTTACATTGGTTAAATCATTAGGTTTTGACAAGCCTTCTATTGAGGGGACGCTTATAACATCTATTTGTGGGCATTGCATAACCCCGTGTATGGATCACATGTAAGACCACAAGGTTAGCAATACACTTAAATGTCAGACATCCCAGAAAAGGTCTGCCTTGTACAGTCTGCCCATTTTAAATTGTTATATGATTACATTGATGTATAAAGGTTAAACTCAGAAAGTGAGGGCTCTTTAAAAGGGTACTCATTGCTGTGGTATTTTAAGTAACACAGAGAAATGTCCCATTTCCCCATGTTTTCATATAAATATGCCATAACATGTGTAATAGGATGTCATGGACAGGGTCACTTTGGATTACATTTGAGGGACGCTGTCAGAAACATTGTACCACACTGCCCCCATGTGGTGATGAGTAACATTGCATAGGTTAGAATGAGAGCTTACACAAAATACCTCCTCTCCTGTATTTGGATGAATTTGACTAGAAGATACTTCTCTATTTTAAATAGCAGTTACCACATTTTCTTCCACATATCAAAATATGAAACCTCAAACAATGTCATAATTCCATATAAAACTGTTCTGCCCCGCACAAATGATACTATTTGTAACCAATAAAGAAATCTATATACTTCTATCAAACTGAAAACCTTATACATGCATTATAAGTGGAATATCATTACCTGTCCTGGATGTGTCACTGTAGTTGGGTCTTCCTTGAAGGCTTGGGTTACAGGATAGGGTTACAGGCCATACAGGCTTCACAAACAGCCTCTGCCATGCAGGATAACGAAGCCAGCCCATACTGCTGTGTCACATTGAGTTAAGCTATCCTTCAAGGTGTGGGTCACTTTTCAAGCTGATAGCCCTCAGAGCTGGAGACGAGAGGAGACACATTTTATGATAGAGGAAACATCCTGTTAGAGCTTCTGATCTTGCTAAGAAGGGTTGAGGTGAGTTTTTACCTTTTATCTCACTCTGTGTGATTCCCTTTCCTAGTCTCACATCCCCTTCACACCAGATCAAGTAGTAGTCGACTTATTTCTCTTTCCCGCGAGTCTTCATGGCTGAGGCCACCGCACAAGCAGTAACAGTGGAGGTTTGGGCAGTGGAGGGCCTGGAGGAGTGCGTGTTGCCCAGGAGCCCTATCTCAAAGCTGGCGTGGTGTTGTCAGATGAGAGGGTGGACTTCCTTCGGGAGCAGGCCTTCTGTGTGCTCCGAGTGAAGACGGACAAGTGGAACCGCTTTATTGGAGCAGAGGAGAACCAGAAGATCATACTGGATTACCTGGACCACATCTGGACCAACAGACTGCTGCTCTTCACTGGACCTGGAGGGACATTGCATGCAGGGGATGCTCAGGTAAGAAATACACACAGGCCCCAGGTCATTAGCACAGACCTAAACTCAGTTTATAAGAAAAGGTAAGGTACCTGCTATCATATATGTGTCATTTTCTTTTTCATCTCCTTTTTTTTTGGCTAAAGTCAACTTTGTGGGCAAATTCAATTATGGTTATAGCCTTGAGTAAATATTTAATGGCAGATTTCATCTATTGTTTTCTGCACAGTATGTTTTAAAGTCTGTATACTAGTATCGCAGAGGTAAAGATACTGTGCATACATACAGACTGGATTATGATGAATCACATTTCTCATTCACATTTCTGTTTGCCTGGGTGACATGAAGACGCCGTGAATTAAACATAGATAGCAGCAAAAACCCTCACGAGATGAGAATTTGTCTACAAACATCGTCATGCACACACAGTTAGATAACTAAAAGTGCATTTAGCTATTCAACAAGACAAAACGTTGACGTGCAGAGATGCATTTAGTCCTAAACAAAACCTCCTGTGCTTGAGATCTACACTCCATCTAACATACACATCTTTTGAAATAAGTCACTACTTATTTCTAGTGCTTTCAATGCTGTTGAAAGCATTCCTACTGTTTTTGCATCTGTGAAGACGTCCCCACCATGGAGGACCAAGCTACTGTGTGTGCTAAAGAAGGGCGTAAAGAGGATCGCCCGGCAAGGTTTCAGACAACAACTCCGGCTGGGGGAAGTGCCAGGATACCCCATGGAGCACCTACCTGTTGTCATCTCTGAGGTGGGCCAGTGTGTGTGTGTGTGTGTGTGTGTGTGTGTGTGTGTGTGTGTGTGTGTGTGTGTGTGTGTGTGTGTGTGTGTGTGTGTGTGTGTGTGTGTGTGTGTGTCCAACTCATACGCTCATACAGCTGTCAGGAAATGAAGATGTGCGATTCCTAACTGAGAATGGCAGAAGACAAGGAGGAATGCATTGTGGGTTGGTATTACAGTTTATGTGTCCACTTTAACCAGCTTGTGTGTAATAAACCTCACAGGTGCTAGTGTGTGTGCTGTCCAACGGGCTGAACCACGAGGACTGGCCGAGGGTGGTGTCTGATGACATCCATAGGCACTTGGAGAAGCTGAGGAGCAGGTTGGTGACGATGAGAGGCCGCGCTGAGGGACGAACCCTGCTGCCCCTTCCTCTGTGCGTGGAGAGGGCACGGACACGTGACATCGCACTCGGGTCAGTGCGCATGCCTAGCTAAATAGCCTAGCTAAATGTGTATTTTTGTACTCATGCACATTTCTGACGCAAAAATGGTGTCCATTCATTTTGTCCAGGAGAGGTTTTTCGTTACTATAAAGCTGAAATTAAAGTTTATTAACTTTTCTTTATTTTTAGCAAAATGGTTTTGGTAAAAACTTAAAAGCCATTTAACGCCACTCACTGCATTTCCAGATTGGTTAAAAGTTATTTTAGTCATCTTGACCATTAACCGACTCACAGCTGTTCAACTGGTAGCCGGAAGTGACATACTTCCTGGCTGGCACAGCAAAAAGTAAAATAAATCTAAGAAATGATAAATAAAACATTACGTATCCTAGTTATGCTAATTAGGCTAAGAACATATTTTTTCGATATTTATAAGTTTTCAAGTGTAAAGAAAAAATACTGACAAGATTCGGAATAAAAAAAAAGAGAAGCAAGGTCAATTGCCATTTCCGGTCGCCATGTTACTGCAGCAGGGATGACGTAGTTTTGTAGGCCAACACCGTAAGTAAGCGTTGCACTGGTTCCCTCGACAAAAAGCCAATGGGATTTTTCCACTGGATTATTACAGAAAATTAGCTCTGTGGCAAACACAAGTCTTTGATACTTACACGCAACATAGTGTCCACTAATGAGCACCAACTCATGGAATTTTGAAAAGTGTATGCAATTGGCAGAAGTAAAAACTAAGATTAGGCTATAGACAAACTACACCACAGTGCAAGTACACACAATGAGGCTGTAAAGGCAGACTTGTCGTTTGAAGATGTTTTGTAGTCTCATTTAGACACTTGTTAGCAACCACCTTTTTTAAAACAGGTAAAAGTTTTGAAATTCCCGAGTGTTGTTCACCGTTACAAACCCCTAAACTAGATATCACCATGAAACTTTGCAAGTTTAAATTAAGTCAAATATTCTTTGTATTACAAGTTTTCTATAACTGTAAATGTTGGTTGTGTCAAACTAGTAGAATTATTTAGGCTGACTGTGATGACACTTTACTAGAATAATACTATAGTACTATTTGTTGTTTGCCTACTGTACTTTCATCATCCAAAGCCCATATTGCCATTTTCACCCACACCGTCGCCCCACTCTCTGTCTCCCTCAGCCCCTCTGGTTGGCCACTGGACCATGGCTTGTTATACTCTATAGAAACTCTGATTGTTCAGTGGTCTGGACAGATATGGAACGTCCTGAAGAAAGACTCTGGTATGGTGCTGCAGCGGGGAGACCACCCAGGCCCCAGCGTGGAGCTCCAGTTTTGGGCCACTCAGAGGGAAAACCTGCTGGGCATTCAGTCACAAGTATGACACTGGTTCTGTGGGAGTTGGCAGGGGTGCAATTAAAATTGTAAAACTGAAACTGCAGTTCTTAAAGTACCAGTAAAAGAGGTGTGTTAAATTTTACAGAGTGGGTATCACACCAGGTTTTAAGTCTGAAGCTTGAAAGGTCAAAACTATTATGTCAAAAGACCCCAGATGTGTTTGCAGGACATTGCATACACTCCACTAATGACCTGAGTAATGAACATATCATTTAATTTAACTGTTTGCATGTAGAATTTACATCAGAGATGTTCTTGAATTTCAACAGATTGTTCAGGTGTGCCTCATAAAGGGGTCACTGACTATAAATCTTACTACGATTTCCATGTTTTCAGATCCAGAGCCCCAAAGCGGAGCACATTATGGAGATCTTGAGAAGAGTCAAGAGCAGTTACTACTCGTCCTTCAAGGACATTTGCCTCAAAGTCAATGAAGGTAACTCCTCATTAAGCAGTGCTAATTAATGATTTTACTCATTCTATCATCTAGTCTCTCACAGCCCAACCTCTCAGTCGGCGTGTTAATATGTGCTGCTCATACATCCAGAGTGTACAGCTATAATTTGTATTCCTCAAGTACAAAAATAACTTATGTGTGTTTTTCTATGTTATCTTAATTTTATACATTTACTCTAATAAAGCTTTGCCTTGCATTCTTTGTGGTTCATCATTCTCATTAGGCAGATGTTGGCAACATGGCAATCACATTTGCCAATTTATGAACACAACTGTATGATTTTAATTATGTTACATAACCTCCCTATTAGCATCTTGTTATCTTTTACTACTTCTGTATGTGATTATCATAGCGGTGCTGGAAGCAGAGGACATAGATCTGTATCTACGCCCTCTCAGGAGACTGATCAGCAGCCTTGAAGAGAGGAGTTTCCCACAGGTAGACGCTCTGCTGCCTCCTCTTTTCCACACACTCTGTCTTATCTGGAGCCGTTCTCAGTACTACTGCACTCCGCAACGAATGGTGGTCCTCCTGCAGGAGTTCTGCAACCTAATCATCGAAAAGGTACAGTGATGCATTCCAATGTAAGTGTGACAGAGAGGGAGAAATAATATCTATCAATGATATTCTTAATATAATTGTGTGTCTGAATCCAGGCCTTTGCCTACCTCATCCCAGAAGAGCTGTTTAAGATGGAGCTGGAGGAGGGGGTGGAGAGAGTCCAGATAACCATCTCAGTCCTGCGCACCTTCAAGCAATTGTTTCACACTCACCGGCAGCGGATCCCCAACTACTACAGACACAGCCAGGCCATCAAGCTGTGGGACTTTCCGGCTACGCTTGTGTTCCAGCGTTCAGACCGCATCATGGATAGGCTGCTTATGATCGAGGTGCATGGGCTGATAATCAATGCTCTGTTTTTGTTAGTTTTATAGGAAGATTAGACATTTCCACATCTGGCTGTAAAAAGATGCCAGAACAATTTGCTCCAAGAAGACATCATTTCCATCACATTTACATCGATGGCTGATTACCTCCATCCTATCACCCTGACCCATCAGTTGCTATTCTTCTCTTATCTGTAGGAACTTTTTGCAACAGCCCTGGACTTTCTGAAACTGGAGAAGGTTGAACTGGGTGGATCCAGAGGAAAAGTCCTCAGTGAGATGGTTTTCAGTATGAGTGAGGAGTTTCATGACCGCTGGAGGGCCCTCAGAGAGAGCAAATATGACCCCCTGGACTATACTGATGATGTGAGGCCCACACTGTGGTGGAATTGTTTGTTACAGTTGTCTTTGATGTCACACTGCTCTGTCATCAATAAACCCAAAGGGTTGTGATTCACAGCAATTTATGAGTGGCATTCGCAGGCACAGCCACATTATAAAAAATAACAATTAGATGTTATTTTTCTGCCACGCTGTGCAGTAATTGAAAACTAGCAAAGCAAAGTAGTTGCTAAGCAACACGCACGAATCAGTGACAGCAGTCATCAGACGGTGCATCAATTTTATTTAATTTTCCAACAGCTTCCAGTGTGACTCAGCCAATTAAAACTGGAACTGAATCAGAAATTGATCTGTGTTATAATATACTTTTAGCAAGTGTGTGTTATTCCAGCCAATACTGATCAACTCAGCTAAGGAGAATTTAGAGTACTGCATGAAAATGTAGTGGAATAAACATTGCCTAATGATATAAGTGGACTTTTTTAATCAGAGGAAGGGCTGAAAATATCCATAATTTCCTATTTTATGCCCTCTTGTGTCCAGGATTTTGTGCACCACTACAGGCGTTTCATGGAGCAGAACAGAGATTTTGACCAGAGGCTGGGAACTGTCCTCAATCTGGCCTTCCAGCACTCCAAAAACCTGAAGTCAACCTTTAAGGTTTGTCTTTTACACCATGTCCCCTTAAACAAATCCCATAACTGGGATTATTGAAATTGTTCCATGTCGAGAGGTGATGATCATGATGTTACACTCTTTCACATATGTTCCTTGTTCATTAACTTGTTGGTGGCTTAGATTAAAAGCCAGGGAATCTCTAAAGTAAATCAGAAATATCTTTTTGTACATCATTCTACCTCAGTGTCTAAAATAAACTGCAGTGCTTTATGTCCCATCTAGTTGTTGAAGATTTTCAGCACCCTGCTCGAGAGACCGAGGATCCACCAGCTGTTCTCGCCTAACTACAACGTGTTGTTGGACATTTTCAAGCAGGAAGTAGACCACTGTCATTTTATTCTTGATCAACACAGAGAAGAGGTAAGAGACAGAACAGAAATAGTTATTCTCAATTACTTAGAAATCTGAATATTGAGGCACTTCCTATAGAATTTACAAAAATAAAGCCCTATGATCAGACTTCAGCCAGCTGCCTCAATGCCATAACATGGAACTGAGTTTAATAAGACACTTATTGCATTATAATTTAGATCTTAGCTAAACTTGTGTTACAAACGTCTTTGGAAAAAGTATTAACTTAATGTAATGAATATGACCCAGTCAAGTTAATTCAGCCTTTGTCTTTCAGCTGCGGTCAGGCTGTACTGTCCTGGGGAAGAATTTGCCCTCAGTGGCCGGAAACCTCAAATGGTCACAGGAGCTTCGGAATCGCATCCTCACCAATCGTAGCAACCTCTGCCAGCTGGCCCATATGTACGGACCAACCACACTTATATCACACATACATAATTATCTTATTAATTGCTAACAATAATTAATTATTATTATTATTGAGCTAACAACATTTTTAGGTGACCAAAAGTTTATAATTAACTTTCATGAAGTGAAAACACACTGAATGGGTTAAAGTTATAAAATGAAAACTGGTAGCGACCTGTCAGTCATAAGGTAGCCACGCCCTAAAGCATAACCTGCTTTATCGTCTGTTTTATTCTAAATGGGCCACCTGCAGCAAACACACTTGTAAAATCAGTGGAGTTCCCCTTTGAGTAGATGAGCATCAGGTTTAGGAAATGTTGCTAATCATAATTTTGGAATACATTTCTGGCATACAAAGTGAAAGGATACAGTTTATTTGTCAAACATACAAGATACAGATGACATTTATGTCTATCTTTTCTTTGGCTTTTTTCCTCCCTTCCTCCCTCTCTCCCTTCCAGGCCTCTGGGGTGTGCTGAAGCAGACAGTGTCCTCCAAAAGTGTGAGCATGTTCTGGAGGTTCTGGACCAGCATGATGAGGAGCTGTTCTCAGAGTGGACTGAGGGCCTGGAGGACATCTGTCAAAGCCACCTAAAGGAACCACTGCTCACACTGGACACAGACACAGGCCTGTTCCAGGTCAACTTCAGTCCTGCAGTAAGAGCATAGAAGATTACAGAAGAGACATTTTAACATACTAATCAGAGTACAAATAATAGTTTTAATTTAATTCTGTTGGATACATTTAACTACAGTATAATGGGGAAATGTATGATAAACCTTTGACTATACAAGTCACGATTAAACATGTCTGTGTTTACACCACGAATAAGAGGTCAAATAATTAAAATGTGTACATGAACTATGATTTTCTTCTGCAACTTATCACTGATTACTACAAAATGATAAGATATATCATTTATGAAAGCTTTTAAATTAGCTTAATTTCTTTTCTCAGCATCAGGTAGCTGGTGTGTCTCAAGTTACCAGAATTTGCAACAGTGGTTTGTTTACAATAAACTGAGAAACTATTTTGCATTAGCAGCAATATCCACAATATATGAACAGATAAGGAAAATCACAAAATGAACTCAACATCCAATCAAACAAACAAGAGAGATTACAAAGTGCAGCAGCAATGAATATGTATAACCAGCAACATCAAAATCAGACACTATAATCCAGGGATTAACTATTTATCTGATGTACTATGAGCATCAGATAATGCACTGTCTATGTGTGTGTGCACTTTATTACCATGTTAATGAGATTTCCATTGTCAGATGCTGATCCTATCGACTTAGATTGTGGCTGTCATATTAAAAGAAAACAAAACAATTAACTGCACTTTGGATTCATCAAATTCTCCTCCTGTCTCTGTGCCTGTCCCCAGTTGACATCAGTGCTAAGGGAGGTGAAGTATTTGGGGATGCTGAAGAACCAGAACATTCCTAAATCAGCTCTCCAGCTCTATTCCAAACGGGAGAGGCTCTACATGGTGGGTAACTAAGCTTCGGTGTTGCATTGGATATAGCGTCAAACTTGACCTGTGATATATGTTGAAAAAGACCAGAGTTTAAGGTTTAACACTGTAATGTATCCTGTAGTACACACAGACACTGACCTTGGTGACCCAATGGTACAACCAGCTCCACAGTACCATCCTGGCTGTAGAGCTGGGATTGGTGAAAGATGAGATGGATGGGACAAGGCGACAGCTGGATCCGGCTCTCCGGGTGCTGAGCTGGGCTCAGGACGACCTTTGGGACTACATCCAGACCACGCGGGACCTGGTCAAGGTACTGAACATTTATTTTGTTTTTTAAGTAAGTGTATCTCTTGACAGTATGGTCAACTAACAAAAGGTGCAAAGTGTAATGCTATTGAGTTTTTTCAGTGCCTATGTTTTACTTTTTTTTGCAGCATATTTACAATATTCAGATATATTTAGAGAAAAGATCCTGTCTCAGTTGCATAAAAAGTTATGGTTTATTTGAGATTGTTCAACGGCAGTATCAAAACCTGCTTTGAAGCTGTTGCCTGCCATGAATCCTGGCGTTCTCCTGATGTGGTCCAAGCCAGCTTTCCTCAATTATAGCAAACACTCCTAAAACAAAAAGCAGCATGCAGCTGTCAACTGAAGGGATTCTAATTACTGGTTGTAAGAGTGTCTCTCTTTTGCTATTGCCAGAGCATTTCTAGTCGTGTCCAAAAGAGTAAAGCCAACGTGGAGGCCGTCCAGGCCCTTATGGGAAAATTCAGTCATCGTGCCTTCATCACCAGAAAGAGCCGTGGTTCTACTCTCCTCATCTTCTCTGATATTGATGAGAGTGTTTCCAAACAGCATACTCTCATCACTAGTACAGGGGAGGAAATACACGAACTTCTGCAGGTATATCAACCTTACCCTTGGTGCTGGAGAGAAGGACTTAAGCACTCCTGATAATTCTTGTATTCATATATATATATCATTATCATATTTATTTTTCCCTCTAATAAATCCCTTTTCCACTGTGCTCCAGGAAAGCCAGTCCCTGCTCGGTGTTACAGACCTGGACAGCAGTGAGTGGCGGGCCTACACTGACTATGTGGACCGAATGATCCTGACAGGCTTCTCTAGTGCCGTACGCTGCTCGCTGCAGTACCTGTTGGACAACACAGACGCAGCCCAGCGCATTTCACCGCTGTTTGAGGTCCAGCTGGTGCTCAACAGCAATGAGATGACCTTTGACCCCTCGTTGGACTTCAACCACAGTGGCAACTTCTACGATATTGTGGATAAGATGGTAGCCAACATCACCAACATGGCGTCCTTCATTCCCAGAGTGGCAAAGCATAAACAGCTGGATAACTATCAGGTGCTGTACAGATTAGATTAGAGGTTTATAGGCAGAAATGTATCTGCACCCACACAGGCCCTTGTCATATGTGACCTTGTTTCTTTATCTTGTAGTGTGACATAAATGAAATGGAGGATTTGTCAGAGATGTGCCATGTAATCCGCTCACGGACACGCGCAGCTATCACTAAGGTACGTTTTCTGTCTACTTAGGGAAGCTCATATATGATGCTTACAGTTGTAAATACTGTGTTGCTTTACAGGTCAGAGAATATCAGGGATCGTTTGCCAGCTATCGCTACCTCTGGACTGATGACAGGTCAGACACGTATGGCTCTCTGTCACTTTTATTTTACTTTTATCAAATTGTTTTTCTACTGAAAAGAAAAACACAAATAAAAGTTCTTGAACATAATGCCGTTCACTTTTGAAAAATGATAAATATCCTTTATATGGATATTTGCTTCAGAAAAGAATTCAACCTTTTCACATCAACTTTCACAGGTCTGAATTTATGAGGCAGTTCCTGCTGTACGGCCACGTGTTAAGTACAGAGGAAGCCGAGCTGTATGCCGACTATGAGCTGAAAAAGAACCCACCCACCCTGGACAACTTCAAAGAACAGGTGTGCTTCACATTTGTACTTTGAACAGTCATTAACCTAAATTGACTTGACCACAATGTAATGTTTTAATGGAGCCAGTCAGTGGAAACATCGTCACCGGTCTTTCCGTCTTTGATCAATGTCTGTGAGTCACTGCATCATTCTCCATTGTAGATCAACCTGTTTGAGTCTCTGTATGTGCGAGTGAGCAAGATGGAGGACAGGAGAGTGTTTTGTGGCTGGCTACAGCTAGACATCAGACCCCTCAAGCACCAACTGATGAATGTCATCAAGAGGTGGAGCTGGATGTTTAAGGAGCACCTGCTCAACCACGTGAACCAGAGGTTAGACACGCATGCACACTGAAATGTTTATTTCTACAAAAACAGATAAGAATAGAATGGTCTACGGCCCACACTGGCCAAAAAGCAATCTGTTGAAATTGTCTAAGGGGTTGTAGTAGTTACTACAAGAGATTGTTTTTATTTCAAATCATCATTGAAGTAACTTTTGTTCTATGCCTCACTGACATCATCCTCCTTCATCTCTATCCTGCAGCGTGAGAGAATTATCGTCTTTTGTCCAGGACACGGCCCACGGTCTTTCTAACAAGGTGTCAGATGGCGACTATGCAGGCCTTGTGGACATCATGGGACACCTCATGGCCATACGAGACAGGCAGATCAGCAACGAGCAGCACTTCAAACCTCTCCAGTCTACTGCTGAGCTCCTCAAGACCTACGAACAGCAGCTGCCAGAGAGCGTCTACACACAGCTAGAAGTGTGAACCAATGCACAAATTACACACATTTCTATGAGTGCTGGCAGATATATACATTTATCATTACATTAACTTTCTCCCCTTCATTACCACAAAACACAGGAGCTGCCAGAGAAGTGGAAGAGTCTGAAAAAAATTGCATTCACAGTCAAACACGAAGTGGCACCGCTACAATCAAATGAAGTTTCAGTTATACGCAGGAAATGTGTTCGGTTTGAGGTGAGGCTGTGTGTGGGCAGGGTAGAATGTCAACCTCCTACAAAGAGCTCAATATCTGAAATCGTCTCACTTTCTTTCCTGCATTATATATGACTGACACAACAACCCCCCAGTGTGCCCAGTTCTAGATGGAGTGATGGAGACAGTTATGCTGAGTAACTGCAGCTTCAAAGAATCCTGAATGTGAAGGTTTTTTTCATACTTTAGGTCAAGCAGCATGAATTCAGGGAACAGTTTTGTGTCGAGCCAATCTTTAAGATCAATGTGGAGGAGCATTATAAACTAATTGATAAGGTGAGCACTGGGAGACATACTTTTTAACCACCTTTTTAAAAAGAAAAGTTTAAAAGTCATGCTTTGCAAATTAGTGTATAATTTAAACATGACCATTCAAAACGACTTTGTCTCCAGTCTAATCGAGTGGTAGCAGTGATGGAGGCAGAAATGAAGAAGCTGCAGGACACAGCTGATCTGTTTGAGGTCAGTTTCCCGGACTACAAGCAACTGCGACAGTGTCGCTCTGACATCATACTGGTCAAAGCAGTCTGGGACATGGTCATCTTTGTGAAGGTAAATGTGAATCAGCACATTTTGATTTCGTAGCTATGTTTGATTTTCATGGATAAACCATTAAAACAAGACAGAAGGTCCTGCATAGTGAGGCTCAGTGTTTGGCTGTGAGTTTCCAAACTTATGGATGACCTTTAAGACTATGGGGGGAAAGAACACTTTCCAGAATCACATATTAAATGCTTCCATTCTGCTCCCCATGCCAGACCAGTATAGAGGATTGGACCAAGACTCCATGGAAAGAAATCAATGTTGAGCAGATGGACATGGAGCTCAGGCGATTCGCCAAAGTATGACAAGCCTCCATCGCCAAACATTAAAATTATTCATTTTTTGCCAGAGTTGAGAAAAAGAGTGAATTTCTCTCATACTTCATGACTTCCTCTGTTGCACGTTGAAGGAGATGAAGATGCTGGATAAGGAGGTCCGGCTGTGGGACGTCTACATGGGTCTAGAGTCGACTGTGAAGAACCTGTTGACCTCTCTGAGAGCCGTCAACGAGCTGCAAAACTCGGCTGTCAGAGAAAGACACTGGCAGCAGCTTATGAACACCACCCGGGTATGAGACTATCTCAGCTGCTGCTTCGCAATGTCTCATACCATCTGATTTAATAATGTTTCATCAATGATCATGCTCTGCACCGTATACCATACTTGCCACTCTATTGAGATCAGTTCTGTTCTTCTTTGGTCTAGTCTTCCCTCTACCTTCATTCAACCATCCCGCCAGCTCATGTCCAGGCCTATAATGACCTGCACGGTTCAGTGAACCCAATTATCCCCATCTGAAATCTGATCACACTCATGGTTGCCGTGTATTCCTTTTGGTCCGCAGGTCAGGTTTGTGATGGGGGAGGGCACCACCCTGGGGGACCTTTTGGAATTACAGCTGCACCGTGTGGAGGATGAGGTCAAAAACATAGTGGACAAGGCTGTGAAAGAAATGGCCATAGAGAAAGTAGGTATAAAAATAAAAAAAAATCAGTCACAATTCCTGCATTTACAGGTACAGAGAGGAGTTAAAAGATGTTTAATTTTTTTTATTTCTGATCTCCAAAAATATTGACAAATACTGTCCCAAAAAAATTGGATGCACAAGACGGATGAAATCCTAAATAATTATGCAGAACATACAAAACATCATTATAATTTATGATGTGTGTGTTTTTTCTCATCTTAAAAAGACAAAAGTCACATTTTGCGTTTCCTTTTATTTCCTCAGGTGCTTGCAGAGATAACCCAGACGTGGAGTGTTATGTCGTTGTCATATGAGACTCACACCAGCACAGGAACCCCTCTGCTCAAAGCCGATGAGAATCTGATAGAAACACTGGAGGACAACCAGGTGAGCCCGATTACTAAACTGTGTTCATCTAAAATGATATCTAGAAGATAACAGTAGTGCATTATTTCAGTAATTCTTTTTAATACTGAAGTGTGCTTTTATGTCAGTCTGTCTCCATGACATTAAGGAGGCAACTATTCCATACAGAAAATCCACAGAAACATATTGACGGGTTATTAGTAGTTTCATTTATCTGAACATGCATTAAAGAGGGTTCCTACAGTTCATCATCTAAAGCTGTTCTGTTTATCTCTGCTCAGGTGCAGCTGCAGAACATCCTGATGAGTAAGTACGTAGAGTATTTCCAGGCCGAGGTGAGTGGATGGCAGAGGAAGCTGATGGTGGCTGACCTGGTCATCTCCTCCTGGATGTCTGTCCAGAGGACCTGGGCCCACCTCAACAGCATCTTCACCAACAGCCACGACATCCGCTGCCAGCTGGCCCATGATGCAGAGCGCTTCCAGGGAATTCACACTGACTTCCAGGTAACACATTATACATAAAGGAGCACCAGCCTACATTCTTTAACCTGACTGCATTGTTTTGTTGTGTGATATGTTGTGTGATTTTACTCCTACTCTTCCCACCCAGAGCTTGATGACTGAGGTGGTGCAGAACAGTAATGTGGTCGAGGTGACCAACCGGCCCGGCTTCTTGGAGAACCTGGAGACCTTGCAGCAGAGGCTGTCTGTGTGCGAGAAGGCCCTGGCCGAGTACCTGGAGACCAAGAGACTCACTTTCCCCAGGTTTTACTTTGTCTCTGCCTCAGACCTGCTAGAGATTGTCTCCAAGGGAACACAGCCCAAACAGGTGACGTTTTACAATTTGATTATGTTTTCCAAGAGAGAACATATAGAAAGATAGTCAGCACATTGAAGTTCTACAGTATATATGTGTGTTAGTGACTTGTGGAGCGGAGAATGTCAATAAAGATAAGAATGCGAGACAATTTCCTTTTTTTGTTTACGTCCAATTCCAGTCGAGAGATTATGCTTCGAAACAACATAACCTTTAAAGTGTAAATGGAATTATAGACCATCTGTGTGTTTTTTCCAGGTGACCAGACACTTGCTGAAACTGTTTGACAACATAGCAGATCTTCGCTTCAAGGACTCAGAAGGAGGTGGAGGAGGGGAGGACGATGGGGAGGCAGTTGCTATAGGGATGTACAGCCGAGAGGGCGAATACGTTCCATTCTCTGAGCCATGTGTTTGTGAAGGACAGGTACTGGGGGAAAAAATCAGATTTCTGTGTGTGACAATTCAAGTATAGTAACACTGCTGTAATCAGTAATAACATTACTATGGCCTTGCTATAATTAACGTAGCTGCCTATGAGGATAAACCACGAGACCAGTGGCTGTAATAACATTACTATGGCCTTGCTATAATTAATAACTTTCTCTGTATAGTTTATTTTTGTACAGTGTGTATATAATTGTATGTTTGTACAGTTGCCACGTGTCATAATTTGCATGCCCTTTTCAAATATTGTATATGATTGCATTTTTGCTTTAACATTTGGTGTCTTTTTTCAGGCAGAGTGTTGGTTGAGTGCCTTAGAGAGCACCATGCGCTGCACAGTCCGAAAAGAGATCCAGGAGGCCGTAGCTGCCTATGAGGATAAACCACGAGACCAGTGGCTGTTTGACTACCCTGCACAGGTATGATAATGTACAGTCTGTAGAATTATATATAACATTATGAACCCCACAAATGATCAGTTGTCTGCCATCTGTTTTTTTTAGGTAGGGTTGACTGGTAGTCAGGTGTGGTGGGCTACCGATGTTGGCATTGCCTTTGAGAGGGTGGAGGAGGGATTTGATACAGCTCTCAAAGACTACAACAGGAAACAGGTAGCGCTGTTAATCCAGAGTAAGATACTGTGAGGAGGGTGTGTGAACACACTGGTTGTTTTGTTGACTGATTAATTCTGTTTTCTTTTTAAGATCACACAGCTGAACTCACTGATCCACATGCTGCTTGGAGATTTGACTCCTGGAGACAGACAGAAAGTTATGACTGTCTGCACCATTGATGTCCATGCTCGAGACGTAGTGGCCAATCTCATAACTCAGAAGGTAATGCTGAAATGAAACATACATTTTCTGAATTACCCCTAACACAAGCAAGAGGACCTTGTTGTTGGTTTTACTGTATTTTTCTCTTAGGTGACAACAGGTCAGGCCTTTGCATGGCTCTCCCAGTTACGCCACCGCTGGGATGACGAAACCAGACACTGTTACATCAACATCTGTGACGCCCAGTTTCAGTTCAGCTATGAATACCTGGGGAACACTAACAGACTGGTCATCACTCCGCTCACTGACAGGTACGCATACTATGTAGTACTGTATGGTCCACCAATGCACATGCACACGGATTGTAAGCATTAGTAAAGATGTGTACTTTATAGACAGAGGTGGCAGGTGAAGACAGACATTAGTAATGGACTCCCAGTCAAGTCAAGTCCATTTTATTTATATACCCCAATATCACAAATCACAAGTTTGCATCAGGGTAATTTACAATCTGTACGGCATACGACAACCTCTGTTCTTGGAGGAACTCCCCCATATAAAAAACTGTCACTGGGTAAAAATATTATCAACTCAGCAACTGAGGAGGGATCCCTCTCCCAAGAGGAGAGGCTGAATCTCTCAGAGGACGGTGATTCAGATCCAACATCTGGAATGAGGCACCGACAGCCAGGAGAGAGAGAGAGGTCCCAGGACTAAGTGCTCGAGTCAAGTTGTGTAATAGTTGAAAGTTGGTAGCTCCCATGCAATTAGTTGTAAATGTGTGTTTTTTCATTGTCCATTGTCTTTCAGGTGTTACATCACCCTGACCCAGTCCCTCCATCTGACTATGAGTGGTGCCCCTTCAGGCCCAGCTGGCACCGGTAAGACAGAGACTACCAAAGACCTTGGACGCTCCCTAGGCATCATGGTATATGTGTTCAACTGCTCAGAACAGATGGACTACAAGGTAGTACCGACAATACAGATGTTCTCTGTGGTGTCCATATATGTCATATTTACTCCAATCATATTGTTGTTTATGTGCATTCCACTCTTCCGCTTACCCCCTTTGTCTCCGTCACATATCTCCAGTCCATAGGTAACATTTATAAAGGTCTGGCTCAGACAGGGGTGTGGGGGTGCTTTGATGAGTTCAACCGGATCTCAGTGGAAGTGCTGTCAGTGGTAGCTGTGCAGGTCAAGACTATACAGGACGCTGTACGCAACAAGAAGCAAAGGTACATGTGGAAATAATGAAAAAAAGAATTATTTAATTTGTCTGCTAATCCAGTCTCCAGATTTCTCCACAGACCTATTTAGTCATCTGTACTTGTTACTGTGTGTGTGAAGGTTCCATTTCTTGGGAGAGGAGATTGAGCTGAAGTCAACGGTGGGGATCTTCATCACTCTGAACCCGGGTTACGCTGGCAGGGCTGAGCTCCCAGAGAACCTCAAGGCTCTATTCAGGTCTGATATAAACGGAGGAAGAAAAGAAGAGATTTTAAGTTAATAAATACAAAAGTGAAACGTTTGCCTTCTGTTCAGGCCCTGTGCCATGGTGATCCCAGACTTTGAGCTGATCTGTGAGATCATGTTGGTGGCAGAAGGCTTCATAGACGCTCGTCTGCTGGCACGCAAGTTCATTAGTCTCTACACTCTTTGTAAGGAGCTGCTGTCCAAGCAGGTACATATTGCCACTTTCTACTTAGTTAACAGGGCACTGCACATACTCTAAATATTCCTTGTGCTCTTACAGGATGGACACTATTTTGAAGGATAATATGGGTGTTAATTGAATTAAAATGTTAGTACAGGTCCCTGTTGCCAACCGTCATGGGCAATACTGTGCACATTTAGCACGCAACACCTACAGCTCCAAGGATACATTTTAAGCTCATAAAAAGCAATTAATCATCACAGCCCACTTATTCCACTATAATCTTTTGCACGTGGTGAACATATATGAAAAGATTTACTCATTTTACTTGCACTCAATATGTTTTGTCTTTGACCCTGCTCATTATGATGGATTTAAAGGCTGTTAGGCTGCTTTTAATATCGGCTATCATCTGTACTGGAAGACAAAAAATACTCTATTGAGAAATTGACAAAAGATAGTCCTTGCTTTCATTGCTTGAACTGTTCATTCCCTTTAACTGTTAGGATCATTATGATTGGGGTTTGAGGGCTATCAAATCAGTCCTGGTTGTGGCTGGATCTCTGAAGAGAGAGGACCGGAGCAGACCTGAGGAACAGGTATAGTGAAGAACAATTGGGTGCAATTATATGGCTTGTAAGAGCATTTGCATCGTGGCTTTCAAAAATTGTATTTCCTGGCCAGGTGCTGATGCGGGCTCTGAGGGACTTTAACCTGCCTAAGATAGTGACCAGTGACGTGCCGATATTCCTCGGGCTCATCAGTGACCTGTTCCCTCAGCTGGACGTCCCCAGGAAAAGAGACCCTGAGCTGGAGAACGCTGTCCGGCAGTCAGTCAGTGAACTGCGCCTGCAGCCTGAGGAGAACTTCATACTTAAGGTGCCTGATAAATGCTCCTCTGCTCTGTGAGAAATTAAAATGCCTATTTTTCAGTCGCGGTACCAAGAGATTGGGGGTTTTTGGTGAAAAAGAAAAGGCACAAAGTTAATCATTGTGTTTATTTATATATTATAGTATAATTAAAGTCCTGAATTGCAAGTTTAAACTCAGGATGCATAGTATCCTTAATTCCTTTGGGAACATGAATGAAGACATACTCATCGGTAACTTGTGAGAAATATGAAAAAGCTGCTGTGGGGAATTTTAATTTTGTGTTGATTTTGGTGGTCCCAGTGGATAAGCGTGGTGAGTACCAGATTTCCCCTAAGATACCTCAAACCATGACAAGCATTAAGAATAATGAGCCAATATTTTCACTATTGGTCTTGTCTACTTATGTAGGTCATATAGAGGCATCAGTATTAAATTGAGTTCATTAAAGTTCCCCAGACTAGCTTTAAATTAGTAGTTAATATCATGATTGAATATCCAGGATGATTCAGTGTTTGTGTGTCTAAAGGTGACCCAGCTGGAGGAGCTGCTGGCTGTCAGACACTCTGTGTTTGTAGTAGGAGGACCAGGAACTGGAAAGAGCCAGGTTAACTTCTCTTTACTACATGCTACATTCATGGAAGAGTTGAATTTCACTTTTGTCATATCTACAGACTTTCCAGAGTGACAATAAGGGATTTGCTTTTGGGAAAAAAACAGTGTGTCTTATATTTATAATGTTTATTAATCAGATCTTGAAGACTCTCCATAGAACTTATGCAAATATGAAAATGAAGCCCGTATGGAATGATATCAACCCTAAAGCTGTGACTACAGACGAGTTGTTTGGATACCTGCACCCTGCTACCAGAGAGTGGAAAGATGGTGAGGAACCTCGAGGATTTTACAAGGATTTTAATCAACTGTAAATGATGATCGAGGGAACCACTCTTTACTCCAGATTGTGGATCGCTGTCAAGCAGGACTTATGTTGATGCCAAGACGATAATTTATTCCCAAGCCTCTCCGCAGAATTAATTAGAATTTATCAAAGTACTTTTTTTTTATTCAGTTAGCTCTTATCTGAATAGTTTTGGGAAGAATTTGGCATGAGTTTGCTTTTTGCAGAATGAAGCGATAGAATGGGAAATTTATTTTGCCCTAGTGATGGTGTGGTGATGGTATCGATATGCCACTGTATGTTTTACTCTTTGCTTTACTTTAGGTCTGTTCTCCTCTACCATGAGAGAGCTGACTTCAGTGGGTCATGATGGACCCAAATGGATTGTTCTGGATGGAGATATTGACCCTATGTGGATCGAATCACTCAACACAGTTATGGATGACAATAAGGTCAGAGTGCATCTCTGTTCTCTTATTGTTCCATTTTTCTAATGCTGGATTGTCTCCTTTACCTGGGGGTTTAAATCTTCATCTCTCCATGAACTGACCCAAAGCACAAACAAAAATTTGAACATGCCTACTTTAAATCTTCTCCTCTGTCCAGGTTCTGACGCTTGCCAGTAACGAGAGGATCAGCTTGTCCTCCTCCATGCGTCTGCTTTTTGAGATCTCTCATCTGAAGGCTGCTACTCCAGCTACTGTCTCTAGGGCAGGGATACTCTTTGTCAACCCACAGGACCTTGGCTGGAGCTCGTAAGACACACACAAGCAGTAACACACCTGTGAAATCATGGGACGGTTGTTTAGAGGTGTTGTCTTAACTGTATTCACAGGTATGTGACGAGTTGGATAGACACCCGACAGGCCCAATCGGAGCGAGCCAACCTCACTATTCTGTTTGATAAGTATGTGCCGTACTGCCTGGAACAAGTCCGCTGCAACCTGAAGACCATCACTCCCATACCGGAGACCAGCATGGTGCAGGTGAGAGCACACAACATGCTCATTGTGTATCTCACATACACACAGATGTTGAACTTCTATGTTGTGTTTTTGCATATTATCAAAGAGAACAATGTGGCACTTTGTATTGGCCAATCAGATGTTACATGTATGTGTTTTGGCCAATCAGACACTGTGTTCCTTGCTGGACTGCCTGCTGACAGAGGACAACACTCCTGCTGACTCTCCACGAGAACTTTATGAGATCTACTTTGTTTTCGCCTGTGTCTGGGCCTTTGGAGGAGCTCTCTTCCAGGATCATGTGTGTGGTGACAAAATGTTTGCTTTAAGAGCTAACTCCTTTTTATATTACAGTGTTTAACATAGTAGAATAACTTGGATTATTATGTAATGATATTTTGTTTTCCCCCCAAAAATGGTCAAGCTGAATGACTATCGTGCCGAATTCAGCCGCTGGTGGTCTAAAGAGATGAGAGCGGTGAAGTTTCCATCCCAGGGCACCGTCTTTGACTATTTCATTGACTCAGAGACAAAGAAGTTTACTCCCTGGAGTGAGAAGATGGAGCCGTTTGAGCTGGAGCCTGATGTACCATTACAGGTAAATGATGTGTGTGGTGGGGAACTTCATGTTTCCAACTCATTACTGACCACATTGTGAACAAGCCCTTGCAGTCAGGTCATGTGTTTTGTGTTTCAGACTGTTTTGGTTCACACTCCAGAAACCATTTGTCTGACCTACTTCATGGACCTGCTGCTCCTGAGAGGAAAGCCTATCATGTTAGTGGGCAACGCCGGAGTGGGCAAGACCATCCTGGTGTCTGATAAAGTCGCCAAGCTGAAGGAGGACTTCATGGTGGCTAAAGTCCCCTTCAACTACTACACCACATCGGCCATGCTGCAGCGTAAGAATTACAGGAATGAGTACAAACAATTTAGGGGGATTTGTACTCAATAAAAATAAATAAATTCCATTTATTTTTTGGCACAGTGGGGTTTTTGCAAGGGTTACAACCCCGTCTCAAAGGCTGCAATATAAATGGAGACCAATAAGCACATTTATTTTTAAAGAATACATAAACTAAACTAAACAAACATGGAGGGGTGGTCACACCCACTCCATAAAAACGGGGTTCCCACCAGGATTACCGACAGCTCTAGCATTCATTATTTTCCATCTACATCCGCTTACATCACCACACTTTCTAACCCCCCAATGAACTCCAAAAGGAATCTGCTCTTTAACCTAACAGGGACAGAACAGCAGCAATTTACTCACAGAGTATACAGGAGCACCCGGACTCTGTTTCACAAAAATCACATAACAAAACACATTACAAAACATAACACAGCTTGGTGACACAAATAGCCTCCTCAGGAAAACTAATCAGTACAGGTGCTCACATTAAAGAAAAACAGGAAAGCAGCCTACTCACCATGTCTCCCGGACAACCAGATTGCACATCTCCCTCAAATTAGAGCCAGCAAAACAGGACACAGACCCCAAGTGGAAAGGATGGGTCATCATTCAAGGTATAACAGTGCTAGTTTAAAGCTACACTGGAGAACTGCAAGCATCATACATAACAGATGGAATACAATGGATTTGGGATTGTGAAAATTTGAACAGAACTTCCCTTTATTAATGGTCAGTGTTTTGCTTGGTAAATAAGAGACATAATTTATAGAGAATGCTTTTAAAATGAAAGTGGTCTTTTTTTTAAATAGGGTACTCTACCCTTCTTTTAAAAATACCCTTGCTTTGGTTACATTTTCTATTATATATTTATATTATGTGATTGAACAAAAAAAATCCCAGCTACAAATAAGGTTCTGACCCTCGTATCAATGTGTGTTATTGACATCTCTTTTCATACTGCAATGCTTTGGTCCTTTTAATATTGCTGGAAAGTTGAATACAAACTTTTACTCTGACTCGCTGAACTTTGAAATTGATTTGCTCTCGTGTTTTTAATATTCTTTCCTTAGTGCAGACTGCTTTTTAAAATCCATAACTCATTTATCATTTGCTGCGAGCACAACAGCGCCCACAGCTTTTTCTTGTCATTTTTATCAACTGTCTTCTGCATTATATGGTACTCAGGTGTCCTGGAAAAACCCCTGGAGAAGAAAGCTGGTCGTAAATTTGCTCCTCCCACCGCTAAGAGACTCATCTACTTCATAGACGACCTCAACATGCCTGAGGTGGACGTTTATGGGACCGTCCAGCCACACACTCTCATACGCCAGCACCTTGACTACAACCACTGGTAAGACAGAGACTCAGTGCACACAAGTATCTCCTTTTGCATACATGTACAGTACAATTACACACCAACATCTGGAACACATGTTCTGTACTGTTAATATACTGAATTTAATCTAAGTAGACAAAACCTTTGTAGGTATGACAGGCAACGCCTGGTACTGAAGGAAATACATAACTGCCAGTATATCACCTGTATGAACCCAACAGCTGGAAGCTTCTCTATCAACCCCAGACTTCAGGTATAGTCGTTCATGCATACAGGCATATGGCACATTCATACACACATGTACAAAGACCATTGCTTTTTCTACTACAATTACTTCACTTAATTAGCTTTTAAAGCATTTTTACAAAGTCATTTATCAAGCTGCAAATGAAAACAGGATGGATTTAATGAACCGTAAAAAGCAAGAAGCAATTAAGTTACAAAGACATTATAAACAAGCAAAAGAATTAGAAATTCAATTTAGAATGTCCTAGAAAGCTAAGTGCTACTTCTAAGATTGAATGCTCTAAATCATAGTTACATTTAGAAAGTAGTTTGACAGATACTTTTATTTATTTTTTATGTTTAGGTAAGTCATACTCTCTTCATTCCTTTCAGAGGCATTTCTCAGTATTTGCAGTACATTTCCCAAGTGCAGATGCATTAGCCACCATCTTTTCCAGTATCCTGTCAGCTCACTTCCTTCAGGGAGGATTCAGCTACGGTGTCTCCCGCTCAGTAGGAACTCTCATGCAGGTACACCTACACCATCAATGCAGCATCTGTCTACATTAAAACCGGATTTCTTTGTTCCAATCTATGCAAATATTGATCTATTTTTCGATTTGTCACTCTATCCATTCGGTAATAATGCCAGTCTGTTTGTCTGTTTCAAAATCTATCCAACTGTTTCTAAATGTATCCATCTTTTGGTTCTGCTAATCCAGGCAGCTATTTGTCTGCACCAAAAGATCAGTCAGAACTTCCTCCCTACAGCGATACGCTTCCACTACATCTTCAACCTGCGAGACCTGTCTAACATTTTCCAGGTAACCCACACACAAAAAATGTCACAAGTAACTGTAACCGAATCACATGATTATTGATTCTATGTATGTTGATGTGTAGGGTATCCTGTTTGCCCTGCCGGAAAGTGTCCGTTATCCGATGGACCTGGTTCACCTGTGGCTCCATGAGAGCTCCAGGGTTTACTCTGACAAACTAATGGAAGAGAAAGATGTGGAACTCTTCAACAAAATCCTGCTGGACACTGGCAAGAGATATTTTGAGGTAAGAAACAAGATATATACAGACTGTGTTTATCTTTAAAATGACAATTCACACAGAAACCCCTTGTGATAGATTGCAAATTTGTAACAACACAGATGTTGTTTCTAGGCAATCTGTAAAACAGTATGTCATACTGTATCATTAAAAATAGTTGCTCTGTATCTAGCCATTGAAGGGCAGTTTAGTTGTGACATGTTCTGTTTTTTCTTTTGTTTTTCACATCTCTGTTTCTGCAATATTTTTCCAGGGAATGGATGAGTCCATCTTTATCCACCAGCCTTTGGTGTACTGTCACTTTGCCCAGGGAGTGGGAGAGCCTCGCTATCACCAGGTTCGAGGCATTCATAAACACACATGTTTCTCCTTTCACGCATCAATTTATTCTTTATTAACTGTGGTAATAAAATAAGTGAGCTTAATTATTTTTGACTTTAATCAATTTATTATGTAGATTAACTGTTGCTCACGTATTCAAAAAACGTTATGGCACAAATTCTGCTGTCATGTCTAATCTGTCAGAAAATAAATGAGGATGAATGCACTCATGCTAATTGGCAAACTAATTACCTTTCATTTCTGTATGGGGTTTGAATTGAAAGTTAATTGACTCAAGTCTTGATAAGAACTTCATTTAATTTGCGCATCTGGAAGTTACCACACAGTTAACTTGGACACTGCTGCCCTTACTCAACAGAGCCAGGTTTGTTTATTTGTCTTGACAGGCCTCAGACTGGGAGAAACTCCAGAAGACGCTGGCTGACGCTTTGGAGCATTATAATGAGCTGCACGCTGTCATGGACCTGGTACTGTTTGAAGAAGCTATCCAGCATGTGTAAGACACTGAGACACTAGCACGTAAATTGCAGATGCACACATACAGTCTGCTGACAAGTACAAAGGGAGGATTTACACTGATTAGCACATATGGAAACCACAGTGCATGCACACACTATTACTTCTGGTGTTTGTGCTCAGATGTCGTATCAGTCGTATCCTGGAGGCCCCCTATGGAAACGCTCTGCTGGTGGGGGTTGGAGGCAGTGGGAAGCAGAGTTTGTGTCGGTTGGCTGCCTTCCTCAATTTGCTGGAAGTTTTCCAGATCACTCTGCGTAAAGGTTACGGCATCAATGACCTGAAGGTAAACATGCATTCACACATGCATGCACAATAGATAGAAAATATGTCACCCCCCTGTTTGATATACAATTTAATGCCAGAGGAACCTGTAGTATGCAATACTTATGTATCTTTTGTGCTTTTTCTGCAACCCCTCATCTCCAGAGCGATATAGCAGCGTTGTATATAAAGGTCGGCGTGAAGAACATCGGGACAGTGTTCCTTCACACAGACGCCCAGATTCCAGATGAACGCTTCCTGGTGCTCATCAATGATATGCTGGCCTCAGGTTTGGCTACACTGACCCACAATTCCTGCTTAAGCGTGTCAAAGTATATAAAAACCTCATCAGACACATTTAATTTTTCCGCATTGTTTTTTAAATTGAGAGCAGAGAAGATGAATTGTTCACGGGTTAGATACATATAAACGTAAGTGTTGGAATCAGAGCCATTGCCAAATCGTATCGTAAAATATATTTTTCATTACTGGGGTGGTGCATGGATCATGAAGGTTCACTCCCAGGATACACTGGCTGGTAGAAGAACTTTAATCTGATTTAAATTCACTTTAAATGACATATAATCAACTGACAGACAGACGGAGAGATAGGCAGTCAAATACACATTTTGAGCCAGCATTGTTTGTGTTATTTAGGGGATATTCCAGACCTGTTTAGCGATGAAGATGTGGATATGATTGTGACCTCGATCCGGATGGAGCTGAGAGGATTAGGACTCATAGATAGCAGAGACAACTGCTGGAGCTTCTTTATTGAGAGGATACGAAGACAGCTCAAGGTCTGAAACATTATTATGTGTTATATAATATAGAAAGTGTAATATGATACCTGCTTTATTTAAACCCATTTCCCATATCATTGATTGTAAAATATATCTGCCACCAACCTTATCTGTCCTCCAGGTCGTCTTGTGTTTCTCCCCAGTTGGGTTCACATTGCGAACACGTGCACGAAAGTTTCCGGCTCTGGTGAATTGTACAGCCATAAACTGGTTCCACCCCTGGCCGCAGCTCGCCCTGCACTCTGTCAGCACTACTTTTGTAGAGAAGATACCTGGACTGGAGGTGTCAGCTCATTCACCTAGCATTCATATTCACTTTCTTTAATTAGATTAGCTTTTTCCTCTTCTCTTCGGTAGTTTAGGAATAGAAACATGTATCTTTAATAGTAGAAACATAATGTGGAAAGGCAGATAATATACAAGCTGTATCCAATATGAAGAAAAAATGTAATGTAAGATTTGTAAATGTTATTAAGTCAAGTAAGATTATATAGTTTCTCTAACCGATGCCTGCCAGTTTAATAATTCCCCAAATGCCTGTGTGTGTTTATCCTTTTCAGCCAAATGTGCGTGCTTCTATCAGTGAGTTCATCTCCTACGCTCACACCAGTGTCAATGAGGTGAGTTGTTGCAAAGCACCATGGGTGATGACCACTCCTGACACCTTCTCTGACATCATCTCTCGGTCGTACAGGTGAGTGTCAAGTACCAACAGAACGAGAAACACTTTAACTACACCACCCCAAAGAGTTTCCTGGAGTTTATGAAGCTGTATGGCAACCTGCTGGGGAAAAAACGCACAGAGCTGACCCAGAAGATGGAGCGCTTAGAGAACGGCCTACAAAAACTTCAGACGACTGCATCACAGGTCAGACGATATGTCTACTTTGTCTGTCTACATATATCCTTTCCAATCTCTCCTGCCTTTTTCATGTTGTTTTTAAATCCCTGTCTGTTCTTGTCTGTCTCGCTCAGGTGGAGGATCTGAAAGCCAAGCTAGCAGTGCAAGAGGTGGAGCTGTGGCAGAGGAACACAGACATAGAGGCTCTCATAGCTAAAATAGGACAACAGACAGACAGACTCAACCAAGAGAGAGCTGTGGCGGATGCAGAGGAGCAAAGGGTAAGAATGTGTGTGTGTGTGTGTGTGTGTGTGTGTGTGTGTGTGTGTGTGTGTGTGTGTGTGTGTGTGTGTGTGTGTGTGTGTGTGTGTGTGTGTGTGTGTGTGTGTGTGTGTGTGTGTCCTCTGGGCAAAAGTAAAAATAGAAGTTTAGTCCTGGATCAGCAAAATCATATTAAGTTTAATTTCATGCCACTTCTTTACAATACATAGGCTGAAGAACAGAAATCAGCCAAACTCACAACAATCCGTTCAGAGTAAATAGTAGACTTCTCACTTTTTTGTGTCTTTGCTTTGTTTCTTCAGGTGGCAGCGATCCAAGCTAAAGTGACCAAACAGCAGCAGGAGACTGAGGACGACCTGGCCAAGGCTGAACCAGCCCTGCAGGCAGCCAACACAGCACTCAACACACTAAACAGGGTAAACCACTTGTGTACATATAAAATAAACAGACCTGAATCCTGTCGCCACAGCTGATTTATTTTATTTGTTTTACTTCATTCAATTCATTTTATATGAGCCCTTTGCTAGCGATGCGAATACACAAGAAAAGCTCAATCCAAGTATATATGTGTGTGTGTGTGTGTGTGTGTGTGTGTGTGTTTGTATGTTTGTGTGTGCTATTCCAGTTGAACCTGACAGAGCTGAGGACGTTCCCCAACCCTCCAGCTATTGTAACCAACGTCTCAGCAGCTGTTCTGGTGCTGCTCTCTCCCCAAGGCCGAATCCCCAAAGATCGTAGCTGGAAGGCTTCCAAGATGGTCATGAGCAAGGTGATATTTTACAGCAACGTCTCGTAGTGGTTTTTAGATTAATGGCTGCCAACCACAAAGCCAAAAAGTCCTTCACAAATAAATATTCCTCTTTCTGCTGAAATAATATTGTGTCACATTTGAAATGACTTATTGCGGTTTTATTCTTCCTCCTTTACTGTGTATCTGTTTTCATATTTCTTGTGATGATGTATGGACTGCCTTGTTGATCCTGGATTACCAATTTCATATTTCATCTATGTTGCTAAAAGGCTGTGTTATACTGAATGTTTTACAACCTTTATATTTTATGTTCTGTGCGCTGCTGCTCGCTTGGCCTCTAGTAAAAGAGATCTTTTTATCTCAGTGAGGCCCATTGCTAAATCAGTTTTTCTGTTTTATCTATACACTGTATTAAATAAGACAGTTGCCAATTGTGCCAACTTTTATTTAATTTCCTTCTCAATTCCAGATCCTGATTTAGAATCCAAAAAGCCTGCAAAAAGTATCATATACGAAATCGTGAGGTGACACCATTTTATGTAATCCACTCACACACACACACACACACACCTCTGCACATGCAGGTGGACGACTTCTTGCAGGCTCTGGTGAACTTTGACAAAGAGCACATCCCCGAGGCCACGGTGAGATGTGTGAGAGACGACCACCTCAGTGACCCCGAGTTCAACCCGGAGTTTGTGCGGCAGAAGTCCTCTGCTGCTGCGGGGCTCTGTGCCTGGGTGATCAACATCATACGCTTCCATGAGGTACACACATGGTCACCAGCTGTCATACATATTCAGTGTCACACTGATCTATGCCGCTGTGCATGTGATGTTTTTCAGTGTACTGTGTTACTGTTGTTTGTTGATTTTCTGTTTCTGTTTCCCCATCTATTGCTGCCCTGGGAAGATTTTTGTAAGTACAAAGTTCACCGACTTTGTTTTGTTTATATAACAGGATATCAAATACACAGTGTGTGCTTGATATTTTATCATATAGAATAATTGGTTTTATGGTTATAGTTTTGTCTGCATGTCTGGAAGAATTACATGGTATTTTACTGATTGCACTATACATATACCTATAAATGTAATGGGTCAAACTGGTCTGTGTGTGCGTGTTTGTTTTGTCCACAGGTATTATGTGAGGTGGAGATGAAGAGGATGTGTTTGTCTCAGGCCAATTCTGATCTGGCCGAGGCTGCTGAGAAACTAGAGGCCATCAGGAAGAAACTTGCTGTATGTCTGTTTAAATAACTGTTCCTTTCTTTTTCTTTATCTTTTTTTCAGTGTCTTCTGTCTTTGCGTATATTTTAATACAGTAAGATTGCAGATTGTCATATTTACTGTTTACTAAAAATAGTTTGTTTGTTTCTCGCAAAAATGTCCAGACCAATCATTTTACTGGCGTGTCTGCCTCAAAGGGGCAATAGCTTTTTATAGGTCCTACTGGCTCTTCATATTTTACTGCTGGTGGCAGTGACTTTTAAAGGTCCTCTGCTAATCCACTGCCACTACCCCTTCTCCTGCAGCAGCTTCTTTAGAAATATGATTGCTCCTGGACGTGTTTTATTATCTTGTTGATTTAGCGGCAATAGCAGACCTTCCTACGCAAATTCTAGACAGGTTAATGTGTGGTTTCACACTACAATTTTAGTTTTATTACATTAATTGTCAGGTCATTTACAGCTTGCACAGCGTTAAGAGATATTTATTAAGGAACATCCTGGGCCACAAGTCATCATATTATCTCTCCTAGGAGCTGGACAGTAGCCTGGAAACTCTGACAACAGCCTATGAGAAAGCCACATCAGAGAAACTGCGCTTTCAGGAGGAGGTCAACCGCACCAACAAGACAATAGAGCTCGCCAACCGGCTGGTGAAAGGACTGGAGGTGGGCACAGCAACGACCAATGGAAGTTTAGTTTGATTTGTGTTCCTTAAAGTTGAATTGAAACATTTTGTTTTAGTGTAGTGTGTTGTATTCTAAATATGTTGGGAATAAGGGGTGCTTCTTGTATAATAAAGTGTCTCACTGCATGTATGCTGCTTTTCAGAGTGAGAATGTACGCTGGGCCCACTCAGTGGCTCAGTACCACGAACAGGAGGAAACTCTCAGTGGGGATGTCCTGTTAACCGCAGCCTTCATCTCGTACGCCGGCTCCTTCTCCAAGAAGTACAGGAGAGAGCTGCAGGACAACCTGTGGATGCCCTTCCTGCGCAGCCAGAAGGTCACAATCTTACAATGAAGAAATATTTCCTAAATTTCCAATGTGACCAAAACACATTGAGAAATGATCGTTCCTTCATAAAAAATAAAATAAAGTCTCCCCTCTTCATCACTATTTTAGTTCCACAATTACATTCACTGCCCTCTGTCTGGTTAAACCACGGCCACCAAAGGAAGAAGAAAGATCACATGGTTTTAATAATCTGTAATATTTCCGCCTGATTTACAATCTGTGGCCAACAGGCGGTTTTGTGGGGACATGAAGCCCCGAGAAATTAACCCTTCAGTGAACCAATTTGCTCAAAGTTCTCTGCAGACAATTGACGCAGAAAAAAACCTTCCAGTACACAAAACACCAGCCTTCCTCAATTTTTCGAGGAGAAAATTGGCTCCATGACATATGATGTTGAAATCTGTCGCTCTTTCCTCTCGGGGAAAGGCCCTGCCCAGACCGGGGATGATGTTTGGTGACATTTCTAACCACTGATGATCACATCTGATATAAATTTGCTTATTTCTTCATCAGATGCTCATCCCCATGACAGAAGGCTTGGATCCAGTGTTGATGCTGACTGATGATGCGATGGTGGCCCAGTGGAACAATGAGGGCTTACCAGGAGATAAAATGTCAACTCAGAATGCGACCATCCTCATAAACTGTGAGTAGTGGCAGTAAATATACAAATACTACAATACTATATCACATCACCATGGTGCTTATAGTCCCTTTATCACAGACAGTAAACTGTGCAGTGCGAGGTTTGCTCGGTATTGTCGACTGTCAATGTTTGGATCATGTGTGCAGGTGAGCGCTGGCCTCTCCTCATTGACCCTCAGCTGCAAGGCATCAAGTGGATCAAGAGTCGCCATGGCAGCGGCCTTAAGGTTGTCAATCTAGGGCAGAGAGGGTGAGGGTTTTCTTCTTCCACTGTTACATCCGTGGGTCGAGAGAAAAGCTTTCAATACAGACCCTGAACTGATGCTATATTTCAGATGCTCTAGCTCTCAGCAGCACTTTTATTTTCTCTGTCTGTGAGAAGAGACACTATTTGTGTATTTTTTCATTTTTTCATATATTAAATGTTTTTCCAGATATGTAGATGTGATAGAACAGGCTGTAGTGGCAGGGGACACTGTCCTCATAGAGAACCTGGAGGAGACCATTGACCCGGTTATTGACCCACTGCTGGGACGACACACCATCAAGAAAGGAAGGTATAGACACACATGTGTACCGTACACACACACAATAAAAAACGATCATTTGTTCCTCTCAGTCTTCTGCCCTCTCCTCTCGTGCTTTACACTTCCTCCCTCTGTACCGCTCTCTCACAGTTGTATAAAGGTCGGGGACAAGGAGTGTTTCTTCCACCCAGGATTCAGACTGATCCTCCACACCAAGTTGGCCAATCCTCACTACAAGCCAGAGATTCAAGCCCAGACGACGCTCATCAACTTTACTGTGACCAGGGACGGTCTAGAGGACCAGCTGCTGGCCCAGGTGGTGAATCAGGAAAGACCCGACCTCGAGCACCTTAAGGTGGGGTCAGTTAGTTATTAAGATCCTCTTTACCTTTGTGATATTGCAAATTGGTCTTGGTCCTAAAACGTTATGATCCACTGTTTATCTGTCTACCCATTACAATATACTGTATGATGATAGTAGTGGGGGCCCAAAGAATTAGAAGGTTAGATTTAAGATTTAAGATAACTTTACAGCTTCTACCGCCTCAACGACCAGTTTTCATTAAGATATTAAATTACATCCAACAGTACTGTTACTGTTTTTGCTGTTATTGTTACCTCTGTTTAGTATATAAAAGGGAAGACTGCTATAAAGAGGAAGCAATTCTCCAAAATGACCCAACCTGTGTGTGTAAACTCCCTGCAGAGTGATCTGACCAAACAGCAGAACATGTTCAAGATTGAGCTGAAGCTCCTGGAGGACGAGCTGCTGTCCAGGCTGTCTGCTGCAGAGAGTAACTTCCTGGGTGACAACGTGCTGGTGGAGAAGCTCGAGACCACCAAGCACACTGCTGCCGAGATCGAGATGAAGGTAACAGGATGAATGTGTGTGCTTAGTTGCTACAGCCTGAATTGAATATCACAAGTAAGTTCACTTGTTTTGGATCTTTCATGCTTCAACTTATTTTTCCATGATCCGTCTCTTCTTCCATCTCCCTCCATCCCTTATTCTCAGGTCCTGGAAGCTAAAGTCAATGAGGTGAAGATCAACGAAGCCAGAGAACACTATCGTCCCGTTGCGGTCAGAGCTTCGCTGCTCTACTTCATCATGAACGATCTCAACAAGATCAACCCCATGTACCAGTTCAGCCTCAAGGTCTGGTTCTCAACTGAGAAACTGAAGCAACATTCATATTGTGATGAATTTTATGCAATGATCATTACCAACTATGCAATAAACTTTCTCCCTCTTGTTCTCAGGCCTTTAACATGGTTTTCCACAAGGCGGTGGAGATGGCGGAGGCTTGTGAGGATGTGAAGAGAAGAGTAAACACGCTCATAGACTGTGTTACCTACTCCACCTTCAACTACATCAGCAGGGGTCTATTTGAAAGAGACAAGCTCACCTTTACTGCACAGCTGGCCTTCCAGGTGTGTATGTGTCCGTGTTAGCGATGGGGAGAGAGTGTGTGTCATGACTGACTCTGTTCATTCTCTTTCAGTTGCTCCTGATGAGTAAAGAGATAGACATGCGAGAGCTGGACTTCCTGCTGCGTTTTAACATTGACCACCACTACGTCAGTCCCCTGGACTTTCTTTCCAACTCAGCGTGGAGCGCCATCAAGGTGCATGCACATGCACATCCACACAGGACTTCTTTTTGCCGGATCAAATTTGGAAATTATATTTTGTGCCAACACAACCTGCTGTGCCTTGTTGTTGCCCAGGTGATGAGTTTCACTGATGAGTTTCGTGGTCTGGATCGGGACATCGAAGGTTCACCGAAGCGCTGGAAGAAGATGGTGGAGTCTGAGTGTCCTGAGAAAGAGAAGTTTCCTCAGGAGTGGAAAGGGAAAAGCTCCCTGCAGAAACTCATCATGATGAGAGCCCTGAGGCCTGATCGTATGACCTATGCTCTTAGGTGAGGAGAGTTTTTTCTCCTCGTATGTTTTCGTGTGATTATTCCTTTTGGATTATAAACTTTTATATCAGTTTTCAACAAACCCAGACTATTTCTGCTCTTCCTATTGGCATACCGTAGGAACTTTGTGGAGGAGAAACTTGGGGTGAAATATACAGAGGGCCGAAAGACTGAATTTGCAAAGTCATTCAGAGAAAGTGGTCCAGCCTCACCCGTGTTCTTCATCCTGTCCCCTGGAGTGGACCCACTTAAAGATGTGGAGTCACTCGGTACTATAAACAGAGTGGACTATCTTAGATAGATGATAGATGGATGGATGGATAGATAGATTTCAGTCGGAGCATAATCACATGAAGATTTGTGTGAGGTTTTAATCTACATCAACACATTCCTGTTCCCAGGGAGGAAGCTGGGTTTCACTATCGACCTTGGGAAGCTTCACAACGTGTCTTTAGGCCAGGGCCAGGAAGCTGTGGCTGAGGTTGCCATGGAGATGGCTGCCAAGGAGGGGCACTGGGTTATATTGCAGGTCTGACTTGAAAAGCAATAATATGTTCACACTGTCAATGTGCTAAACTTGATTTTGATGATGTCTTTTCGTTCCCCTCCCTGTAGAACATCCACCTGGTTGCTCGCTGGCTGGGTTCACTTGAGAAGCTCCTGGAGCGCTGCTGTGAGGGCAGTAATCCAGACTACAGAGTGTTCATGAGCGCTGAGCCGGCGCCAACGCCCCAGGAACACATTATCCCACAGGTAGAGATGCAGTGTGCATGTGGTAAAGTCATCAGTGCATCAAGCATATATATACATGGAATAAATGCAGGCACCCAGGTATATTTGATGTACATGCTAGAGTTCTTTACTTTGTTAAGTAGTAGCATTAAATACAGATGTTATATGTTTTTCTCAGGGCATTCTGGAAAACGCTATTAAGATTACAAATGAACCTCCGACAGGCATGCATGCCAATTTGCATGCTGCTCTGGACAACTTTGACCAGGTGAGTGTCGGCTGAGTCCTTCGTGCTAGTACTGCTTGTTTGTTTATTTATTAACTCATAGGTCTCTTTCTAGGACATCCTGGACCAGTGCAGCCGCGAGCAGGAGTTCAAGACCATCCTCTTCTCTCTGTGTTACTTCCACGCCTGTGTGGCAGAGAGGAGGAAGTTTGGATCCCAAGGTTGGAACAGAAAGTACCCCTTCAACACTGGAGACCTGACCATATCAGTTAACGTCCTCTATAACTACCTGGAGGCTAACGCACAGGTGGGGTGTGCTGATGATGCATGTGAGTGCATAATGAGGATACTAGAGATGATGATTGTATATCAGTGATTTACATAATGATTATGATGATGAAGGTGCCATGGGAGGACCTGAGGTATCTGTTTGGGGAGATCATGTACGGAGGACACATCACTGATGACTGGGACAGACGGCTCTGCAGAACGTACCTGGAAGAATATATGCAGCCCAACCAGGTTTGTACTTTTGTTTTGGAGAGAAAGACAAAGTGAATGTGTGGCTGATTGGGGTTGGGTGTCGGCATGCTCAGCTGTGTTCTAGGACAAGAGGAACACGTGTGAAATGTGCCAGATTTAAATGTGTTTTTGGAGTGCTAACAAAAAGACGATTTTTGGACTGAGAGTCGGCTTCAGTTAGCTGCAATTTGGCTAGTTTTTGGGCCAGATATGGCACATGCAAGCTAACGAGTGTCTGGCAAGCAGACGTGCCAGATTTAGGCCACCGTTGGACCAAGACATTCTGGCTACTCGGGTTAGTACAATTAAACGTTTTGTACTCTGTTAGAGATCTCAAGCTGATATTCATCTCTCTGTTGTTTTTTCTCAGTTTGACCGAAAGCTTTCTTTGGCTCCTGGGTTTGTTGTCCCCTCCAACCTGGACTACAAGGTAACTAGAGATGGATAGCTTGACACAGTTTACCTTTCATTAGCTCTCCCTACAGTTGAACATTTAACTGGTCTGGACAGAAGTGGAAAAAAGGATAGTCCATCCACTAAATATGTCATACTTTAAAACTCTGTAAATAAAAGTACGGCATTCACCATTTATTTTTCTACATGTCCAGGGCTACCATGATTTCATAGATGAGATGCTGCCCCACGAGAGCCCAGTGCATTATGGGTTGCACCCCAACGCAGAAATTGAGTTCTTGACAGTGACGTCAGATAACCTTTTCCACACTCTGCTGGAGCTGCAGTCTCCTGATGCCGTGATGGGGGAGGGAGTCACACAGACCCTGGAGGAGAAGGTAGCTACACCAACGTGTCCAATACGCCATCAACTGACTGAACCTGTACATGAACTACTAATCCTGGCAAACACAACACACAAAGATAAACAGAAAGGCAATACAGGAAATCCAATATGTTAGACCAAAGAGGAGGGAAATATTTAAAAACTTTTATTCTAGTAGCTAAATCATTAGAAGAGCCACCAAGTTTGAACCACTGCAGGTCTTCATTAGGGCAGTTAACAAACAAAACAGGTGTGGCCACACCTCTATAGTATAAACAACCAATGGGAGGCAATCACATGACTCAGATAATGATATGACAGGTGAAAAAAAACATCATAAATGGAAGATACAGGTACCGATAGATTTCCTGTTCTGTCTGTGTTGAAATCAGCAAAATATTTAGTTTGCACAATATGACAGTTAACTTTTTGGTTTCACAAAAACAATGTGGGAAAACCACATCACTTAATCCAGTAACCACCCTCCCACAGGTGAAAACGGTTTTAGATGAGGTGCTGGAGAAGCTGCCAGAGGAGTACAACATGTCCGACATCACCTCTAAGACAGCTGAGCGGTCCCCTTACATCCTGGTCTGCTTCCAGGAGTGTGAGCGCATGAACACACTCATCTCTGAGATACGGCGCTCGCTCAAGGAGCTTGACCTCGGACTCAAGGTATGCTTCATACCCACGAGTGTGTTTCTATGTTTGCGTACAGTGGGCCCCTCTTGGTCTGACGCACAAACCCATGCTGCCATACACTGTAGTGTCAAAAGAATCCCACAGCTGTTTGTTACAGTAAATGCACAAGTGTCTCATCTTCAATGTGTGCATTCAAAGGGTGAGCTGGCCATCTCCTCTGAGATGGAGAAACTGCAATCAGCCCTCTTCTTTGACAACGTCCCTGATACATGGACCAAGCTGGCCTACCCCTCCACCTACAGCCTGGCTATATGGTGTGTGTGTGTGTGTGTGTGTGTGTGTGTGTGTGTGTGTGTGTGTGTGTGTGTGTGTGTGTGTGTGTGTGTGTGTGTGTGTGTGTGTGTGTGTGTGTGTCCATCTGTCAGTAAGTTTAAATGTGAGCTTTTAAAAATAGGGGATTCATTTTTAAATAGTGAAAAATTACTTAATCAAGCTGTTTGAGACACTGTACTGTTTTACATTACATATAGATATAATCTATCTACAGTAGCTGTATTTTACAGTTTCCAGAAAACTGACATTACTCTATAATCTGTGTGTTTGTGTGTGTGTGTGTGTGTGTGTGTGTGTGTGTGTCAGGTTTAATGATGTGTTGCAGCGTTGTAAAGAGCTGGACAGCTGGACTCAGGACTTGTCTCTGCCTAGTGTGGTCTGGCTGTCAGGACTTTTCAACCCACAGTCCTTCCTCACTGGTAACACACAAATAAGAGCGCTATCTATGCTTGACTAGAATATATTCGTGTCTCTCCCATCATCTCTTTTAATGTACTTGCTATTAATCCTATTTTTGTTTTTATATTTTTCTGGCTTTCCAGCGGTGATGCAGTCTCTGGCGCGTAAGAACGAGTGGCCCCTGGACAAAGTGAACCTGACGGTGGATGTGACCAAGAAGTTTAAGGAAGAGTTCAACCAACCTGCCAGGGAGGGTGCATACGTCTATGGACTTTACATGGAAGGTAGACAAACACTGCCCTTCATTTCCTCTCTGATGTGGGGCAACATGGAGGGCCATTTTTCTGTTACTGAACCTTGAGAAACATACTTATCCTATCTTTGTACATTTTGACTGGAAGCTTAATTTGCCCCCTCTGGTCATGTTTAAGATCCCCTAGTTTTTAACATGCCATGTGTCCTGTCCTCATCACTTGTGTCCTCCTCTCACAGGTGCAAGGTGGGACACTCAGGCTGGGGTGATAGCTGAAGCCCGTCTCAAGGAACTGACCCCGGCCATGCCCGTCATCTCAGTCCGAGCTGTGCCCAACGACCGCCAGGAGACCCGGAACATCTACGAGTGTCCGCTCTACAAGACCAAGATCAGAGGACCCACATATGTTTGGACTTTCAGCCTCAAAACCAGGGAGAGGCCTGCCAAGTGGGTGCTGGCAGGAGTGGCTCTGCTGCTCAGTGTGTGAGAGGGAGTTTAGGGGTCAAGGTTCAAAAGTTGAGAGGGATGTTATTTTATTGGGCACGGTCGGTATGTACCATGTAATCACGTGTGATCCTCAGCTTATATGTCATCCTTATTATTCAATTTAGAAAATGTATTCACATAGACTGAAAGGGTGAGTTTCTTCACTTTTTATTGAAAAATGATAAAATATACAGAAAGAAATGCCAAAAAAATTCACACACTAGATCACAGTTAGAACCGATAAAGTCAAAGCTTGTTTTGAACAAATCAAATCTATAAACTACAAGATGCTCTTTAAGCAGAAGAAGAAAAGAAAAAAAAATCAGACAGTGCTGCCTCGTTAGAGCGCCATTCAAGTGTGTTATTCTGTAACACTTGTACCTCTTACAGTATGTTATGCAGCAGTTTTAATAGCACATTAAATTACACAGGTGAAGTCATTCTGACAACAAGACAAGACAACCTCTGATTGTCTTATCGCTCCTTCCTACTTCACAGTACACATGGGTATAGTATTCATCCATTCAATAAAAAAGAATTAACAAAAGAAATGTGTGTAAACCAGCTCTTTTTAAACTGGAGATTCTAGTACACATACTGTAGCTCAGACGCTGTATGTGCTAACAAGTCAAAATCCTTCTAGTTTGGCCTCTGTGTGTATTTCTACGTGTGTGTGTGTGTGTGTGTATTTCTGTGTGTGTGTGTGTGTGTGTGTGTGTGTGTGTGTGTGTGTGTGTGTGTGTGTGTGTGTGTGTGTGTGTGTGTGTGTGTGTGTGTGTGTTATCTAGTCACTGTCAGACCAGTCGAGCTCCATCATGTCCATGGCTGCGGTGGCCATGTTGATCTTGGTTCCGTGTCGCACACTGCAGCTCTTCACAGAGTTCTGATTGGACGAGGCCCGCATGCTCACCTGCACCCCCGAGTGACCGATGACCCCCACCTCACCTCTAATCTTTTGGCTGATGGCCTCGCTGCGGTCACCTCTGACTCCCTGGAGCACCACTCCCATGTCACTCCTGCGACCCCTGACCCCCAGCTCACTCCTCACCTTCATCACTCCCAGGTCGCCCATGTTCATGTTCATGTCCATGTCCATGTCACCTAGTCTGTCCATCTCCCCCATCTCGTCCATGTCTAAGGATAGCATGTCCCCCAAGCCCCCCATACTCCCATGGAGACCCTTGAACATGGTTGGGAGCCTCCCTCCCTCTACGCCTCCCTCCATCCCTTTCTCCTCTAGCCTGTCCCCCATCTTTTCTATCTCCCATCCTCCCTCCTTCTCCTTCTCCCCTTCTGGCTCTCCGAACCCCCCGAATACCCTCGGACGATGGTGGTCACCCTGCTCCTCTGCATCCCTCCTCTCTCCCTGTCCCCCTCCTCCCACGTCCTCTCCTCCCTCTCAACTACCCCCCCTGGGAAACTCCTGAGTGTCACCTGCACCCTTCCTCCCTCCAAGCTCCCAGTCTCATCTCTTTCCCTCTGCCCCCAGCCTTTCTCCTCCAGGGTGCCTTCCTCTTCCCCGTCCTCCTCTCCCAACCGCCCCTGCAACCCTCGGAGCACAGCATGCAGCCTCCCGCTGTCGAGCGAGCCCACCCCCCTATCTAGCACCGCACTGCTCCCCCTCTCCGTGTCTCCATTGCTGAGGGTGCGGAGGAGACAGCTGACGCCAGCACTGCTGACCCCTGCACTGTTGGAGTCTTGAGAATGCGAGCGGAAGAAGGAGCCGGAGGAACCGATGGACATTGGTGTGAAGAACTGTTCAAAGTTAGGGAGGAGGGAAGGAGAGGAGGGCCAAGATCATTAAAATAAGTATTTGAATCATCTGTTTAGACAGCTGAAAAAACTAAATCAACTTCCACTTACTGGTGAGATGTTTGAGCGCTCCATGAGTAGGGAGGTCGGACTGGGAGACATGTTGGACCGCTCCATCAGCCTCTCCTCCCACAGTTTGAGCCTCCTCTCCCTCTCCTCCAGCTCCTTCTCTTTGGAGTACAACTCCCTCTCCAGCTTCCGAAGGCGCTCCAGGGTCGACTCAATTTCACACCTGGAGTATGACAGAATAAACGTCATCTATTGGGTGTTTGTTCATGCAGATGTGGCTTCATTTTAACAGCAAGTTAACAACAAAAAAAAATCTGATAAAAATGTCACATGCAAAATTGTTCAAAAATGCTACTCTTTCAAAAGTTAATGCTCTCAAGATCACTAATGACCAATGTACTTTACTTTTACTTTAGTGGATACTGTAGAGTTCTGCAACTGCAACGCAGTTTGCTCTATGTAATTCAAAACAGTACTAAAAAAAATTGTATACAGAAAAGGTTGTATAGTAATCGTCACTGTTTACTACTTTTGCAGTTACTACACAAAAATCGATGTACTTTAAAATGTTGTAATGACAGGAAATTATGCAATGCATGCATGGATGCATGTCAGTCAAACTGCCATCCTTCAGTGTAACCGCAAAATATTTTTCTCAAGATTTACAACAGTTTTTATTTATGCGGTGCACTGCATTGTCGGACAACACTGTACATCAAGAGCACACTGAAACAATTTATTTTTGTATACTTTTTGAGTAGTTTACTTGACTTCCTGCAGAAGTGAAATATTCAGCTGCAGTACTGTGTGTTACCACAAGAGGTCACTGAGCTGTGAGTGACTGTCCATGAACCTGCATTCACAAACACAATCAACTCACACAGCAACTAAATATAGACAGATATGACGCAAAGCCATACCTCTTCCTGTGTTCCTTCCATTCCTCCCTATTCATTCATCCCGCCCCTTCACATCCCTCACTCTTCCTCCCCCCTCCTCCTGTTCGCCTCCCCCTTTCCTTGTCCAACTTTTTCCACCCATTCCCCAAACTTCACTCACAATTGATTGCATCGCTGTATTCATGTTAAGTATGCACAGAATCTCGCACCTTGTCTCTTCTGCTCCTTCCTCCACCTCTCTATCTCTCTCTCTCTCTCTGCCCTGTCTCACCCCTGTTGTCCGACCACTCTCGCTTCCCGCCACCGGCTGTTTTTCTCCCTTGTTCAGTCTTTTAGATTTCACATGCACCCAATGGCTTTCTGAACTTCTCCCCTTTTCCGGCTCATACTTGATTGCTCGTCTACCTCCCCCCCCCCACTCCCCTGTCTTTCTCCCCGTGGTGGAGTGAGGGCAGAGTGGAGGAGCAGAGGAATCTCTTCCATGGACACTTTCCAGAGAGCTTATTATAGACCGAAGTAGAGCACAGGGTCACACATTCAACTTCTCTCCTGAGCTTTAGAGTCCAATGAGCTTGTGTATGCATGCACGTGTGTGACTATGTTTAATGTGTGCATGCATATTGACTTTAGTTTGGAGTACCATAAATCACGGACTGCATTTGTCATTCTGAGCAAGACTTTACTTTATACACTCTGCCTCATTCCCAGACGCAGTGCAGATACACTGTTTTCTTTTTTTTTATGTCTACAAGATGGTGCGTGTGTGTAAATACCTCCACTGGTCCTTGTTATGTAGGAAGGAGTTACACTGGTCCGGTAGCCTGCTGTCGTTGGCCATGGTCTCCAGGTTTACCAGCACCTGTTTGAACTGCGGACGCTCCTGTAGGTACATGGATGCACACAGGATAAATACACCAGCTGACACGCGTTCTTTTAATGTCTTTAAACATGTAGGGAGGCAAAAGAGACATTTCTAGGAGATTAACCACTGTAACCATTGTCCATTTTTGCTTACCTTTGGGTCTGCTTGCCAACATTTCCTCATCAGTTCTGCAAAACTTGCTGGACAGCTGGTGGGGATGGTCAGCCTCTAGATACACAAACACAAAAGAAGAAGCTTTTTTATTTTCAATGGGAAAAAAAGTCTCAAAGTAACACCTTGTTTTTAAAATAAATGGAATCCTACTAACAACCATTTAAAGCCCCTAAAAACTTGTCTTCAATCTCTCAAAGTTTTTTCTCTGAAGCCTAAATATTCATAAATAAAAAAGCAATAATTAAAGTTAAGAGTCTGCAGACACGCTGTCAACTCTGTGGAGCTGTGCTGAAGCACAGATAAGCTTTGAGCTAAATGCTAAGGTCAGCATGCTAACATGCTCACAGTGATAAATGCTTGAATGCTGATGTTTAGCTGGAATAATGTTTACCCTGTTCACCATCTTAGTTTTGTGTGTTACAATGCAAACATTTGCTAATTAGTAGGAAAAACAAAGTACAGCTAAGATTGATCTCATCAATTTTGCAGGTATTTAGTCATAAACAAAAGTATTCAGCAAATTAAAACTTTTGACCTGATGAGTAAAAGTCAAAAGATCATCAAAGTCAGTTGGAGTCATCCTCTGAGGACTATGATGGTGATCATTCACTAATAGCAAGAGGCCACAAGTGTGGCTAAAAAATCTTTAGGTATCATTTATTAAAAGTTAAAAACACTCAAACTCAGCTAACGTGCTTCATCAGGACTATGTGGGTCTGGTTTGATCAGATTTGATTTACAGTGGTCTGAAAACACAAGGAAACAGCCACACCACAGTCATCTAATTTTGAATCAAATAGTTTGGAATCCTGATTGGTTCTCTGGAACACAGTGTACGTGACATCACTTTTTCCAAGTCCCACCCATCTCAAACCAGTGAGAAGAGCTCAGAGAATTAAAAAAATACAGAAAACTTTAATGTGAAATATCCAACGTTGCTCTAACTTTGTCAGAAAATATTGGGCCTTTTAAAACTAGCAATATTACAGGGGGAAAAAACAGGCACACTATGAGACGGGGCTGTTTTACTAGGTTATCTGTGTTCTAAAAAGTTCTAACCTAAACATCTGTTTGATGCACACTCAATCGGTTAATGAGGTAAAATGGATACTTTTGAAAGTGTCTCGGTCCATCTATATCTTTTTATAACATACCAATAAACCAAGACATTTTGCTTGGATCATTTCCCTGCATAAAAGAACCCCTCATATCACCCAAAGTCTGAATGAGCCCAGACAGCTCCATAGTACAGTGCAGTGAATGGAAACAGTGGTATTTCAGGATTAATCCCCAGAGAAAACTGACCCTAAGTGGAGAGAGGGCAAGTAAGAGGGTCAGGAGGAGAGGCATAGCAGTGGAGGGGAAAATCAGAGGGAGACTGGGAAAGGGAAAGAGAGAGAGTTATTTAGGGAGAGTATTTGGAGATTAGCCAACAGCTACGCAGGAATCATGTTCTCAGAGTTGTTTGTTGGCCCCCAGTGTGTGTGTGTGTGTGTGTGTGTGTGTGTGTGTGTGTGTGTGTTGTTGGGGATTCAGGCACATCAATAACTGAAACACATACACTGTATAACCATCATCCCCCAGCTCCCATAAACCTCTTGAATTAACCGTCCTATCACTGCAAACTTTCCTCTTTCCCCAACCTTCTCTCTCTCTCTCTCTCGTAAAGGCTTTAGCCGGGGGGGGTCTGGCCGAGCTCCACTGCTGTGTATCCAGGCCTTACAAGAGCAGAGAACTGACATCAGGCCTAAAAATACCCAGCCTCAGCCTCACCAGCTCGCAGTGGAAACCATGAGAGCATCGCATTGTTCCTCCAGCCTTCTCAAACTCTGATGGGTCTACATGCTGACAGTGAGTTCAGGAAGGTGTGCTCTCATGTGTGCATTGTGTGTGTGTGTGTGTGTGTGTGTGTGTGTGTGTGTGTGTGTGTAGGGGTTACCTCTTGTTTTTCCACCACCAGCCATGCAACCTGCAGCCCTTCGAAACCTTTGAAAGGAACCTCACGAGTCAGCATCTCCCACAGCACCTGGCCACAGAACAGACTGTGTTGGTTCATTCAGACATGATTTCTTTGATGTGTTGCTAGTAGCTGTCTTTTTACTTTATGCAACTTTCCTTCCTGAATAGTTGTGAAGATGTCTTGATAGAAATGCAATAAAAACTTGCACCAAAATACCCAATACATTAAGGCAAAGAATAATTTCTAATGAATGCATACTAGTGCTGATACGATAACGAATACTGATACCAAACAGTACTTTTCTGATACAATGCTTTGAGAAAATAATGTATATTTTTTCCTTAATTCAACACAAACGTCTTAGATGTTTAATGTCATTTAAATACAAAAAGCCATTTTGCAAAATCAGAAACTTTCTTATAAAAGAAAATCTGACTAAAACAAATCTGAGCAATAATTGAATTCCAGCTGTCACTAAAATGATATTGGTCAGTTCCCAAAAATTATTGAGGATTGATTCCTGGCCTCACAATACTGATATTTGTTCAGTTCTACCAACTCACCACGCCATAGGAGTAGGTGTCACAGGTCTCAGAGACAGGCAGGCTCTGAATGACTTCAGGAGCCATCCAAGGAAAAGTGCCCACCACCGTCATGTGTGTGGTATGAGACAGGAACTTAGAAGCCCCAAAGTCACAGATCTGAAATCCAAACAGAGTGCAGTGAAGAAAACACAGAAATACCGGTGTGCCTGAATTGTATAAAAAATACATTACAGCTATTTTTGAGGTCGTCTGTACATCACAAGACACACACACCTTCAGCACTCTGTCTGCTGTCATTACCACTGTAAAAGAGAGGAAACCAGTCAATAGTAACACAGTACAACTAACAGACTAATGGCAAAGCGAACTCTTGTTTAGATGTGCATAAGAAAAGGAGTTACTGTGTTACCGTTCCGTGATTTGAGGTCTCTGTGAATGACTTTGACTGGAGCTTCTGCGTGGAGGTAATGTATTCCTGGAAGGAAATCAAGCATCAATACCTGACCAAAAAAAACTACAACCTTTTGATGTTCATTCTGATTGTTTTCGGGTGGAATTTCCTTCCAGCACTTAAAGACAAAATGAGTAGGAATTCAAAGTTGTCCTTTGATGAACTGGTTGTTACTATTTTTATAGAGGTTGACGCCTAGAAATGTCCCAAACACAGCAAAATAAAAGGAAAGTACAGACAGAGAGCAGACACAGACACAGTGGGTCATTAATGCTGATTCAGAGGGATTCTTTTTGATGTGAGCTTCAGGTTGACCCAAAAATTCACTGAATGAACTGAGGCTAAAAGTTGACAGTGTTGACCGTTGATTTTTACTGTTTCATTACCTTCATTTACAAATCTAAACGTTCTACTATTGTACCACCACCATTTACTGCCCCAGTAATCAGCAAGGTAAATTTGCCAACTTTTTATTGTGTTTGTTGTTCGCTGCTTCATCTTTTCTTTCCCCAAGTTTTTAAAAATTGTATTTCCAACAGCTATATGTCCAAATGAATATGTTTCACTGTTCTGTATTTTTGTAGTTTTAGTCGATTCTTTTATTTGGCCTTTTGAGGTTGTAGTTATTGTAACAGGCAACATGTTGTTGATATATGTATTATTATTAGTAGTAATATTATTATTATTTTGAATACTACTAATAATAATAGTAATATAACTCCTCCAAGTGTACCTTTGGCTATCTGTATGGCCCATGTCATGATCTGCTCCATGTCCATCTCCTCACTCTGCTCACTGGAAAGGTACTCATACAGAGATCCTGCACTGGCATATTCTGCAAGAACACACAAACACACAGAGGCAATTGTCATTATAGGAAAACAGGGCTACGCATTTAAAAAACACTGTCTATAAAAAGAATATATATCCACTTTTGTAATGAAGTTACAGCAGATATCATTCAATGTGTGTAAAAACTATGTAACTTAACTGACAGAATTTTTAATAGAAGTGACTGCGATGCTACGAACAGAGTGACAGAAACTACAACTGAACTGCAAAAGGGTAGTTTACATGAATGTATTATAATGTTTGAGGACCATTACACACAGATAAGCACATCACAGCTCAGAGACCTAAACAGGGAAGCTCACTCAAATCATTGGAGAAGATCCCAACCTTCACACCCTGACTGTCTAATTCAGATTATCTCTTGAACTCGTAACCTTTCTCATTTTCCTGTTAAATCTGACAATTAAAAACCGACAACTACAGGACAGTGGATTATGTCAAATGAAAGGAGTCTGATGAGTAGAACATGGATAAATCTGTCCTTTTAAATGGCCGGCAAAATGCATTTTACTGGCACCAAATTCCATCTTATTTTTACGTACTGTACTCTTATTTTTAGTAAGCATTGGATTTTATTAGCATCAGCTGCAGTCAGAGTTGTTGCTGGACAAGTCTGTAGTGGTGTGTCGTTGCCTTATCTTAACCATATGACCCCATCAAGGATTACAACCACATCCAAACATGCTGGTCTCAGTTACAAATGTCCTGCCAGGAAACACAGCAAGGACCTGCGTACACACTGATACTTCAAAACACACACAAAGACACGGCCATCATAGCATGTGCTAACGTGTCCGTAAGTGGCGCCTATATATGCACACACACATACACACTTGTGTAGTTTTATATGAGGACAATCTGCCCTTTCAGCCTCACCTTAAACCTTGACCTGACCTTAGCACCTACTGTTACTTATATCCATGAGGCTGTAACCCCAAAGATAATTATACACATGTTAATTTAAAGAGCACTTCTTTAAAAGATAATTCTTATCGGAATGAAATTTTAGATTAAATTACTCCTACAATCACATGTTTAGGTTGTATGTTCTGAAAGGATACATGAATTACATAAACACACACACACACACACACACGTGGGGTCTGACCTGTGACAATGCCATAGTTGGGAGATTCCAGCACGGCTCCATAAAACTGAATGATGTTCTTGTGACTCAAGACACTAAGAATCTCAGCCTGGACGAGGAGACAAGAAACAATAGAAACAGAGGGATATGAACAACTTTATTAACATCCTCCTTCAGTTTTCTAGTATCTGACATTGGTGAGGAAACATGTTCCTTTTGAAAACAATGTGTAAATCATTACTGAAAGACTGTAAACATAAAAGTTTGAGTTTCTGACTTGTTATCCAATTCATAAAACAGGTTGAGTTTCCAAACAAAACTCTTCGACATCACAGTGACAAACATGCTATTAGTCTGAGCAGGTCATACCCTCTGCATTTGTGGAATGTGTAACTGTTGCCAAGCAACATAATACCCAACCATCAATTACATGAAATCACACAAATAAAATACACTTCAGTATTTTCTCAATAAAAAGTTTTTCTTCTAAAGAGCAATTTGTTATTCCGACATGTAAGATTATTAGTTCAGAGCATTTTTTTCACATTTACTCAAACACTGCACTTACAAGTTTGAGGTTCTTGTACTTTACCTGAGTAGTTCTATTTTATGCAACTTAATACTTTAACTCCACTTTTATCTGACAGCTAGAGTTGATCATCTGATAATACAACACTGACGGAGGCCATTCTGCATGATTACTAAAGCTATATTTTGTTGCTTAACAACTTGTAAATATACGTCTTATAAGTGCAATCAAAATAATAATAAGAGTAAAATCATAGTGTGGAGTTGCTATTTTTACTTGAGTAAATTATTTCAGTACTTCTTCCACCACTGTGTAAATGTTACGCTTGTGCAAAGATGACTTGAAATATGATTTTAGTACAAGTGTTCACAAGCAGTTCAGTTTTACATGAAGTGTTGCAGCAAAACCATCCACTAAGCGGCAGTTTTCCCATAATCCATCAATTTGTATTTACATATGAACTGCACACACACACACACACACACACACACACACACACACACACACACACACACACACACACACACACACACACACACACACACACACACACACACACACACACACACACACACACACACACACACACACAGTTATGCATGTCTGCCACCCTGCATGTGTTTGGGTTGGTGTGAGAAAAGTGAGTGTGAGAGAAATAAGTCAAACAACAAATCAAATTTTGTTCCCTCTGGTTTATGCATTCGGCCCAGGCGTGACAGTGCATTTTATGTTCTCAACCTCAGTTAGTTATACATGTGCATGCTTTACATGTTTCAATCTGCTGCCACAACAATTACACCATGCCCGATTAACCCACAGGTCACGCTAACTCCTAACAGTTTCCTGACACTGGGCCGTGAGCCTCCATCAGCCCATATTAAATAACATAGAAGGGAATTTTGTTGGACTAGCATCCAGGTCATACCACCCAGCTTTAACTGCAGTGCATAAAGCCCCAAATGACCACACACCTCGTCCTAAAATACAATGGGAGGAACAAGGGAGTGCTGGCATAAATAAAACTGCTCCATCCACAAAGAGCGGGCGGAGGAGGGGGACGAGGAGAGGTATGTTTAAGATAAACACATGTTCAACGGCAGACAACAGGGGAGGGAGGGACAGAGGGGGCTTTGGCTGTCCAAAGAGAATCAAAAAAAATGAGTGTAAACTACAGATGAGTCCATAACTTCTAAATATTCTGGATCTTAAAATAATATTTTTGTGTGTCTCCGCTGCATAAGTGTATGATTGCTCTGTGTGTTCCAGTGTGTTGCAGTGTGTGTGTGTGTGTGTGTGTGTGTGTCTCCTCCTTACCTCTTTGTCAATCTTTAGAAGTTTCTTCACAGCCACTTCCTTGTCCTGGGATATCCAGAGGGCTCTGTAGACGCTCCCGAAGCTGCCTCCTCCACAGTTCTCATAAAAGAGCAGGTCCTCATGCTTTATCTGCACAAACGACGAGCCAGGGGACGACATGGCATACTGACTCACGCACACACAAACACACACATATACACACACACACACACACAGCACAAAAGTGTGCAGGCACAACCACCAACGCTGCCCCAAAAGTATACAAGTCACGGATCAGCACGGAGAGAGCGAAGGATAAGAAATGAAGAGCAGTGGGGTCGTTTCCTCCACAGGGTCAGAGTGGATGTTGTCAGTCAGCAGAACAGATTGTCAGAGAGAAGAAACCAGAAAGGGCTGGAAAGAGAGAGAGAAGTTTGCTCCCTGTGAGTCAGGAGAACTCAAAGCCCCCCTGTCACCAATAGAAGACAGAAGGTATTACATTGCCTGATAGTGGCAATCCGGTGTAACTACAACGCAAAGGCTTACACACAGAGCGTGAGGATGAAGGAGAGGTGAGTGTTTAAGTGTGTGTAAGTTACGGTTTGCAGTCAGTGTGTGCAGTCTGCCTGTAGCAGACACACTGTTCAAATATGGTCACTGGCATCCAGGGCATTCCTTCTTCCTGGATAACTGTGTCTATATAAAGCTCTACACACACACACACACACACACACACACACACAGATATACAGCTCTGGCCTATAACGTGTCAGACATAGCAAATCAGTTAGCAATGAGGGTGACTGCCTCAAATATCAAAATCCATCGTTAAAACCGTCTGCATCTAAAAACAAACACATACACACTTACTCACCAGAGAAGCTGGCTAGGGGACATCATGTTACTCAGCCCGACAGGAAAAGACCCAGTGACATAATCATGCAAGATAACCGTGCTGACATCACTGTGTAGGGACAGGTGAGAACAGCTTTGGGAAGTTGGGACTCTTCTCAGTCAGAGACAGCAATTAATTGCAAGAGGAGACAGAACAGTGAGTCATTGCATTAATAAAACATGACTCCAAGAAGCTGCAATGAGTCACTACACCCCATAGTACAAAATTGTCTTTGCACAAAAGGAATTGTCTGCAAGTGGAAATTATGGCATTAGGGTGTTTTAAAGGCAATAAAAAAAAGGTTCCTCCTCTGGGAACCATGAAGAGTATTTCATTTTTATATTATATTGTTATATTTATTTAATCTTTGAGATAGGTTTTTTCTTTAAATGGACAGAGATCATCAGGGGAGCATGAAAGTCAGTGTCGCCGCTAAATTCACTCAGATCTACAGTAGTTCACTTCAGCACCAACACATGTGCACAATATTCTCTATTTCTAATCCACATATTGCAAGCAAATTCCTTTTTTCATTCATAAGAAAATGTCACTCATATTATATAGATATCCAGACTTTTTAAGCTCCAGAAATGCTGGATGCCACGACAAGTCACATAATGCAGCTCTATTGCATCATTCATTAGACCGTCCCTGGCAAATCTTTCAAACTTCATGTTTGCCGCTTGTAAAGCAACCTCCTAGTGATGTCACTCAATGCTCCTTTAAGCTGAAGCCAGTCTGTGTATGTATTAAATACGTTGTACATGTTAATATGCATCACCATCCTTAGTCTTTCTACCACTTACAGGGAAAGAACGCATTTTGAAGAATGTCACCGAAGCATAAGCACTGTTAAATTAGCTATTTTTTATTTACAAGGCAGACCACACATACGAGTACAGTTACAGGCAGCTCTGGGGAGAGCCAGCCACACGGCAGTTTTCCCGACACACACCAACACATCAGAAGCTCCTGAGATCAAAGGAAATTGAAGAACACGCTCACAAGCTACACCCACATATATAAAAATAAAATTACACGGACTGAGATGACAAGATTTCCCCTCAAAGTATAAGTTGCCTTTAAGACTCCGGATCTAGGATCAGTGCTTTCAAATCAAAGGAGTACGGTTTGGTTATACAACTGAACTCAGAACAGATCATACCAACTTCATCAACTAGAACAAGTCATGTTTTACAGAAGTTGTACGATGCAAAAATAAAACGCAATACTGTAGTAACAAATTTGAACACTGTTTGCAATACAATTAGGGCTTAGTTGGCTTAACCAACTAATACTCTGTTTAGTAGTTGAAGTGTCCGACTAGTTAAGGGACACTGATATTTACTTAAAGGACATCATATCCTAAAGATGTTCAAAGACTTGGATATAATCATGTAGTTCATAAAGTAAATAAGTATTATCAGATTTCATATTTAACAGGAAAAAATGAATAGTCTAGTTAACTACGGTTTATGGAGTTTTCTGTGTTGTCTGTCTATGAGTAGGACCACCAGGAGAGTGAGGTTTGCTTTACAGGCAGGTACAGTAATATATTGTAAACTAGGGCTCATTTGGGGTAGCACAACATTACAGGACTCTCCGATAGAAATCCACTGTATAGAACACAAAGCCTATGAAGTTCGGTCATGCAGGATATTGATTCAAGTTCTATACATTACAGTTCTATCTAACAGGTCCCAAACAGTAACAACTACTACAGTTAAAACCCTCAGAGACACAGCGACAAGAGAGCAGCCGAACAGTTTCTGCCTGTCCAGGAAGAAGAGGCTTTGAATGGCACAGTATTAAGTCCTTTATCCATAATAGCCCATGGGGGGGGGGCTAAAGTCATTGTCTGATTTTCTACTGAACGGCCAGTCATGTTATTTTATCCAGGTAATGTGTGTGTGTATTTTTTTTAATGCTAACGTCACAGAGAAGGCGATGATGGTGGAAGATTTGGAGCTCATGTCCGCCGAGGCTCCATCCTGTAGGAGAGCTGCGTCAGTGCCCTCTGGTTGTCAACCACGCAGAGCTTCCTCACGTAACCCCGTACGTCTGCTTGATTTTTGTTGGGTTGGCATATCTCAGGATCTAATGAAGGAAGAGAGGAAACAAAAGGAACAACTGGGATTGGAAAGATTTGTGTAAAGGCAGCGTGGAAATGTGATAAAAGTAAAGTAATAAGCAGACTTACTGAAGGGTTGGCTTCTACAGTGCCTCACTTGGCGAATTGTATTAGCTATAATACGCTGAAGAGATAAGGATAAGAGGCTCTTTAGATATTACATCCAACGTTAGAGAAGAAAAGTATGACCCATAAAACATATCCTTAAAATGAATCTTTCAATGTGTATAGAAACTCACCATTTTCTCAAAATTGACCATACTGTCAATGAAGGTCTTGTTGCCCTCATGTGTAAATGTCATGTCTGTAAAGAAATAAGTGAAACTCATTGGCAGTCAACCTTTTGTAACTTAAGACCCACTTCTAATTACTGAAAAATGCCGTAAGGCCCAAATAAATATTCTGCTAACTCTCACCCCGTTTTTAATTTATGTGCATTCTTGAGCACTTTTACATATGAAAGAATATTAAGTTTGCAAAATACTATACACATATTTTTATTATCTAACCGTTTGACAGTACCTCCGCCCACCAGCTGACTCCAGCCCGAAGGTTGAGAATAACTGCTGTACACTGAGTCGTACCTTTGAGAAGGAGGGGCATGAAGGGGATGATTGGTGGTTCCAGTTTGGTGACAGTGAGTCGGTAGGAGCGGTGGTTTCTTGATGGGTCCTGTCACCAAACATATAAACAGTGCTCATTTCTAAGACATTTGGATCTCAGGACACCCAAATTACAAAAAACACATTTCTTAATAATCCGTAGTGATACATCTGTGCAGGTAGTTATGGTATGGTTTTGGTTTTAAATGAATCCCTCTATAGATTTCTGTTACCAACCCAATACAATAGTGTTGAATTGCATTTTAGGCAACTCACCATCATACTTTCAAACTCAGCATAGAACTTCTTAAACTTGGTGGGGAGTTTCTGTCGGGGAAAAAACAGAAGAGCTCAGTGACATGAATGTAGTACTTTTAGCAATAGTGTAATACATTCAAAGTTCACTGGAGATCCAGACATAGTTTACCTCCCAGGTCTGGCTCAATCTGCTGACAGCGGGGTTGCTCATCCCCATAATGATGGCGAAGAATGAATTCAGGTTCTTAAACTCCCGACAGCTACGGACAAACACACACAAGCGAGCCATAAAGTGAATCTTGTCATCTAAGTGTATTAATTAACAGTCACCAGCCGGTCCCACTCACTGTGCTGCTATCTTGATGAACTTCTTGAGGAGCTGGACTCTCTTGCTGAGTTGTGCGCAGAGGCACACCTCAGTGACCACCCACAGCTGGACCTGGTTGAACCTCCGCAGAAACAGGTCCAGATTAGCCGTGGTTCTTCTAAAGCTCTGCCGGCCAAATGTGTGGTAGAGCAGCTCGTGCTGGGGGAGAGGAGGGAGGATGCATTAAGGGGGAGCAGGTTTGGAGTTATAGGTTTTTTTTTATTTTTTTATCATCAACATTGAAATCAGCAGTAGAGTAGAAAAGTGTAAAATAAGAATTTTGCAACACTGTGCATGCTTGTTTTCTACTACTGACTTGGGGTTGTCATATTAAGTGTGTGTATATGCATATGTTATGATACCTCATGCACACAGCTGAAGAGCTCCCAGTCATACATGGTCATTTGGTAAGCCAGGTCCTTGGAGCTCATCAGCTCAAAAGTTGACATGGAGCCTGCAGAAGGACCTTCCTGGTCTGGAAGAGGAGTCTGAGACACACAGTAGGAAATACAAATACACACATTTGTGCAAATTTATTAGCACATAAAATAATCTTTAAATATTATTGAATCCATTTATTACAATCAAAACATTTTACTCATAGCTTCTTTCAAACAATGTCATGTGACAAAGACCCATTGTAATGGCAAGCTGTGCTTTATTGATCACTGTATGAACTCATGCATGTAAATACATCATCATCATAGTATATTCACAATAAAGAAAGCGTGCAAGGTATTATTGTAAAGCCGTTTAATAAAAACTACAGTGGAAGTTCTAAGTAAACAGGAAGCTTTCATCTCTTACCAGACTGCTGAGCTGGTCCCGAGGACAGGCAAACAATCGGCCATTGATGCTCAGAGCAGAAAACACTGAAACGTCATTAGGCTTCAGGATTTGTTTTTCTGTAACAGAAAAAGAGTGTTAATTTTCCTCAGAACGTTCCTACTCTTAGATCAGTATGTAACACTATTCTCATATAGCAAACCTGAAATTCTCCTCCTTGCACACAGTACACATTGTATGCACAGTTAATAGTCTTCATAATGTCTCCAGGGAATATTCTTTAACAAGAGGCAACTGAAATAACTTATAATCTGTTTGTAGGTAACGCTGCTGTGAATTGCTCTTTCACATCCAAACCATTCTGTATTCTTACCACATGCAGAGCTGAGGTGGACCAACACGAGCTCATCAGTGGTGCCAAGTTTGTCGGCCACGGCGCTGACCACTTCTCTTCCAGTCGCTGCCACGGCAACCCGGATAGTGGTGTATGTGTGATCACCACAGTACACCTTCAACAGGACTAGACACATACAAAGAATAATACTGAAATAAAACACTACTGATATTTGATGGCTGAAATGAATAAAAATGTCCAGGAATATCTTGTCTCAGGTCTTGCCACAAGCAGAGTATATATAGATATATAAATGTATACACACATACACACAAACTTACTGTCATCGTGATTCCTAATGGGCTGCTTCTTCTGCAGTCTTTCGTCCCCATTGCTGAACTGTCGTATTAGAGTTTTCTGTTGAATTACCCAAGACAGTGTTTAGTCAACACCCACATCACAATGACAACATGTACAATTGACTATTGAATTATGCTGAAAACAGTAGTCTGAAAGTACCTTTTTTATAGATTTTGCTTCTTCCGAACTACAAAATATAAAATGCATAGAAACACAATTAAATAAATGTAGCTGGTACATTGAACATCACAGTGAAACTTTAAAGTGCAAGAGCGTGGAAACGTACTGTAATTTGACGATTTTCTCAAGGTCAGGGACAAAGTCTTTCAAACCTCTCAAAATCCGGGAATCATTTGATAAACTCCCATACAGCTCCTACAGGGACAGAGAGGAAGGATCACACTCAGACCAGGCCTATGATCTGTGTAAGTCACGTAATGTACTGCATCTGAAAGCTTGCTTTTGGTCACCTCAAGGAAAGAGATTGCAGCAGGCTCCTCCTGAAGCAGGTACGTGTGTGTGCTAGCCCAGCGCAGGGCCAGAATGAGGGCCCTCCTCTTACTGTTGAGTGCATACTCCAACCTCTCCTGTTCAGAGCCAGGCGGAGAGGTCGCATGGTAGGTGCACACAAGGTTAAAGATAAACACAAAGACGTAGCACACAGGGTGACAGTGATATCTTATTCGTTAAATGCCAATCTGATGCTCAAAACCTGTACAACCACAGAACGGATAAGAGGAACTTTACAGCGGCTAAATCCATATTATAGCAGCATAAGAATACATCTACTTTCCCTGGAAACAAAAATCATATTTTTTTATTTTATTATTCACAATCATCAGCGCAGTAGTGGTAAAACACAGGAGGCTGAACACATGCACTACAATGACTACGACAATAAGAAAAGACCTCTGCAACTGTTATTACAACTTGTTACTATGGTGCGAAGGGAGGTGTTCACTCTGTGAGCAGTTCATTAGTGCTGGATGGTCAAGTGCTGCTTCAGCGCTTCCATAAACAGCACTGGTAAGTCGCGCAATCCAAGAAGCTGTCAGTAGCACTGTTATACTGAAGTATGCAGTGGACAATAGACATGTCCGTCCATGTCTGAGTGGGTATGTCAACAGCTCTAAATTTGTGAGTGTACCGACCTGATAAGTATCCACAGCGTGTGGAAAAAGAAGGAAATGTCGTACATAAACAGAGGCAGAAAGGATATTGTGCCATGAGTAGAGGGCACAGCTGGCTGTTTGGCATGAAGATACCGTGCATGAGGACAAAATCATCCACTGCTGGGTCTAACAGACAAGGAGAAAAACAGACAGTGAGAGGGGGGAGGATCAGAGGGGAAAGGAGGGAATTCAAGAGGTTCAAAAGGTCGCAAAAATTCCTTCATCTTTAATCCATTAAATTCGCTAATCCGTCCCTCCATCCTTCCCTTTTTCCTTTCAAGTCATTTGATAGCTCGTCTGGACTATCTCTGGTTACCGTCCATTGTGCATACTAGCCTATTCATGTTCTATTTGTCTACCTGGTTCACTGTGATGTATGTCCATCCTCATGGCCTCCAGGAAGTGCTCGAGAATCTTCTCTGGTGTTCCTGATATCACAGTGTACCTACAAAAGGTGAGGTGAGAGAGACAGAGGGAGAGATTCAATCTATTGTTCACTTACTCACTTATTATGCACCCAAGACCCCTCACACTAGCACACATACTTGATGCTTCCCAGGGTGGAGGCGCGAGGACTCTTTTCTAACACCAGCACAGCTTGTTCATGCTCTTTCAACCGCACTGTGTTGGCTTCCACATCCTAAAAACACACAACAAAATGCATGTGCAAAATCAGTAATATCACTCCATGTCAAATGCAAATATGCAGCTTTTTAAAAATGTAATACAGCTTCTCTACCAGAAGAGGGAGACAACCATCACAGTCAGGCAGCATCACCTCGCATTTAGTGCAGTGAGATGCTTCAGACAGCCCATAATAAGGAAATACAGATAGTGTTCGACAGAATGCATATTACTGTTAACTTAAAGAATGTTGACCTAGAAGGGACTTTATGAATACACATTGCTGATAGCAGTATTTGAAACAGTTAGGTATGAAGTTAGTAATTTGGTGCTTGTGCGACTACACTTGTATCCTATCAGAGGATAAATGTCCACCTCATCTGCCCACCCTGAGTATCCTGTTGAAGTCTTCCTTGTCGACACGAAGGAAGTGACAGTTGTCCTCTCTCAGGACGATGGAGGCGGCTCGAGGTGAATCTGTAACCAGGGCCAACTTCCCAAAGTCATCACCTTCGTGGAGCGTACACACCACACCCTGAGACAAACATACACACACATGAATGCACACATAAACCAACACGCTCCGAAATACAAACAAGCTCGGACACAACCACAGTTTACTAGTCATCATAAGCCCTGAAGAAAAGTCAGAAAGGCGCAGGAGCACACAACACTGAGATGAGTCATCTGTACTTGTCCGTGTGTGAGCATGTGCAGGGTGCATGTGTGTTTGTGTGCATGTTTGATCACTGTGTTGGCATGCACGTGAGCATGTGTATGTGCAGTACATCTGCCTGTGCAGTGGTTGTAAATCGGCGTGGTGTGAAAGTTTGTATGCGTGCAATCCCTTAAGCTATTTAATCGTAGTGATGAGTCATTGTGAGCTGTTCAGAGTTTGGCAAACTCCACTGTTGGTGTTTCCCAGACCCACAGGGCAGATACTGCTAGTGTGCTCCATACAGACAAGATCAGCTACACACTTAAATCCATTACATACAGATGAGATATTACCAAATGAAGCAGAAAACTGTAACAATGCTCATGTGTCAAACAAAGAAACGTTAGCATGTAGGTGGATGAATGCAATCAAGCACACACACACACACACATGCACACACACCTTGCCGTAGATAACCACATTGACAGAGCCCTTCTGGATGATGTACCATGATGTCCCCTCCTCTCCTTGGTTGAACACTAGAAGATAAAGAGGACAAACGTATATCACCCCCACATACATGATTAAAACATAAATTCTGTACACCAGAGTTCTTCAAACTGTGAGGCACACCTTGAGAACGGTCACATTTTCTATGGTAGCAAAGTAATCCAGTAATGTTTGCACGCCCATGGGTAGATTTCAAACAAGAACTGCTAATAGATCATTTGGCATACTTTTTACTGTTGACAAGTTGCCAAAATACACGGGAAAAAAAACGGGCTCAAATTGAAGCCCACAGCTAATTACAGTAAGTGACTCAGTTGTCAGATTTTTGCGTTAGGCGTGGGCTTTGTGTCAGCCTTTGAAAACCCCTTCTGATCACTATGTACACAAAAAAAAAGCATTCTAGGACAAAGTGCAGACTCACACACGGTTCCAGCTTTTGCATGCGACTCGAAGATCACAACGCTCGCCAGTTCCCTCTTCACCTGCAAACCAGAGTACAGTGCTCAAGTCATACTGGACTTAGCTGCACTGCAGAAATATGTGAGGGAACAGTAAAATGCAGGATTACTAAAAGAGACCTGGGGTCCTGACAGTACATTGTGGCGGCACATGGAGAGATTTGCTTTATGAGACTTTTAGAGTTTGGTGACATTTATAGTCATTAGCACTGTGTTCAAAAGGAAATGAGGAATAAGAACAGTTAAATGGAAAAGCCTATTGCGAATCACTTTAATGTGCTTCATGTGACTTTTCATTATCGTAATAATGTGATTGTATCTAATGTAATACTGATTCTAGGACTACATGGAGCATGAAAACAAAAACAACACAGATTTAAGGACTCCCCCACATGAGTTCTTACCAACACAGGGCAGATTGGTGTAAAACTGTGTGCTATTACATAGGCAAGAGAAAAGCTAATGCGAGTGACTACAAGTTCTCTTTCTGGTTTTAAAAACCAAAAGACTGTGTCAAGTGGTTCTGATTAATCAACAGCCTTCTTGGTGAACCTGTACTGTCCCTTTAAAAGTAAAGTGGACTGGCTGACTCACAGTGTTGGAGAGGTGAGCTAAGGCCTTGATGTGAAGCAGCTCATCATAGATGATCTCGAGGTCATCCCCTGTCCTCTGACCAGGCCTGCAGACACACACAGAGGTTTGTCAGAATTCACTCACCATGAAGATTTCATGCATGCTTCACCTCTTATTACACTGCAGTAAAATTAATAATCACACATCCTTATGTTTGGAAAGTAGCTACTACAGATTACATTACATTACAGTCATTTAGCAGACGCTTTTATCCAAAGCGACTTACAGTCAGTAGTATATTACATATCATTCACCCATTCACACACTGATGACAGGCTACCATGCAAGGTGCCACCATCAGACTCTAACTAACATTCATGCAACATCCAGTCCACACCGATGGCAAGCCTTCGGGAGCAACTTGGGGTTAAGTGTCTTGCCCAAGGACACATCGACTGCCGAAGCCGGGTATCGAACCACCGACCCTCTGATTGGAGATTGGAGGGTGCTCTCCACTACGCCACAGCGGATCATTTGTTCACATTATCGGTTTTGGATTACATTTGGTTCGATATGCCAACTCGCCAGCATAATTCAAACATTAATAAAATAGTGCAACAGTTAACAGATGCATCTGGCCACTCCATCCTTTAGGTGGCAAATTACATATGAAAAGTGTCAGGAAAGGGAAATGCTTTAATTAACCCGTTTGACTTACTTGAAAGTAATATATACGCAATTAGTAATGTGTTGTCAGTGTAATGTAAGTTCATGCCATATTATTAATTGTTACTGACGATTTCCTGAGGATCATGCGCAGCAGTGCGTCAGGGCCAATCTGAGCGAGGAGGAGGATGGTCTCTGGCAGCTCTTCCTCACTCTCCCTCTTCTCCTCCTCACTAGGCAACGGTGTGTCCTCCTCCTCATCGTCAAGAAAACGGTAGAACAGGTACTTGTCCTGGAAACCCAGCTCCTGGTCCACTGAGGAGCAGACAAACACACACATTGTTTGAACACATACTGTGCATGCCTAGTGATTTTTTAGCAATCACAGCTGTTTTCTTATCCCTGAACATAATTTTAGACATCTTCGTTGAAGTGTAAAATCTATTTGAAATCTATTTTTTTACTCCTGCTTCAAATCTCCTAGTTAATTTCCATGCTGTTATTCATATAGACATTTTAACTGCGGTGATGTTCAGAATTAGTAAAACCAACACTCAAACTCAAAGTCAAACAGAGATACCTTTTGGCTGCTTTGCAATAGAGGTTTAGGATGTGACTATTGTGTGTTTTTGGCAACTTCCGAGTATCTTGAAACTAAATGGCTTCCATTATGCTGAGAAAAAACAATAAAGAAAGCGAAAGTTTTAGTTACCGTGGTTGAGCACCCCTTCTTCTAGTAATGTCTGCCACATCCCAACAGCATGGGACCGTGTGAGAACACAGGCACTCTGCAGCACCAACCAATCAACCAGCTCCGTGCCTACACAGCATTGTCTGCAATACACACACAACAATAAGGTCCACAGAACATTTTCTAAATCTATTGGATGCATACTTCTCTGTAAAAACACAATTTGAATTGTAGACAAACATGGTCTTACCTGTATGTCTTGAGGTGGTACTTCCTGTCTCGGATCATGTGTGGGGCTCTGGACAGGATGGCATTACGGAGAACCTTCCCCGCTCTTTGCAGCTTCTCAGAAGGGATCTACAGAACACACAGTGACATAAGGGGAGGGCTGTGAACCATTTGTTAACTGTAATCCAAAATCAATACTTATGCTGACTCCGGGCTGTACCGCACAATAAAACTGATCATTTTGATTAAAAAAACCACACTCTTTAAGCGATGTATGTAAATGTTTGCATTGCAGGTTAATGCTTGTCTCATACAATAAAGCAGCAACTATACAATGCTCGTAATTGAAAAAAACATGTCAAAAAAAGCAGTGCATACATGCAAACACATCCTCTGCACACCTGCACCTTAAAAAGAGAGGCAGATGTGTATACACACACTGCTGCTGTTGAAAACAACAAAGGAAGGCCTGCTAATTGGGCAGATGGGATCTTTGGTCTATGTGCATGCATTAGCATAACTACACAGGATCACAGCTGTGAGTCATCACTTGTCTCTTCTCCGAACACACAGGCACCTCCGAAATTCATTCTGGCATTCTGATTCATTCACGAACATGAGAGTATGCAGCAGTGCACAATTTTATGACACTATTGTTCGGTTTACTATCTTTTCTCTGCGCTGTTTGCAACTGCAGCATTTAAAAAAACTCTCATCTACTGGTTGAGACTAAAATACAAGACTAAGACCAAGTAGTGAGTCACAGAGTAAACTGAGACACACTGAGGCTTCCTGGCCAACAGTATATTGGTTGTGAGTTTGGTTCATTCAGGCTTTGTGTGCCGAGAGGAAGGGCACAGCTCTCTGAAACGTGCTGGCAGAGTTTATTTAAGGGATCAAGTTGCCACGCTGAACTTACTTTCTACACAGATCTAAGACAAACCCTTCAGTTTCCAGCAGTGAGCTAAAGAGAGTTATTTACCTTGTTGTGAGATTTGTTTGCAGAGTCTGAGTTCATGTTGTCTTTGTCAGTGAGTCCTGAGGAGAACAAGAAATGTTGTTAGGTTGAATTGAGAAGATTTTTGCAGGATGCAGATTCCATTCATAAAGATAAAAATAAGGCTATAACATGCTCAACTGCTACACGTATAACATTGTATATATGTGTGTGTGTGTGTGTGTGTGTGTGTGTGTGTGTGTGTGTGTGTGTGTGTGTGTGTGTGTGTGTGTGTCTACTCACTGTCATTGTTGGAACCACTCTCCATAGCTCCATAAGGAGGGGCCAACAGTCCAGCCAAGCTCTGACGATATTTCTACAATATAAATCACACAGACATCATATTAGACGTAAATCGTTATTTTAAAGAGATTTATAGACATTTACACCTCTATTATTATGATGCATCATTTATGAGATATAATCATCTATTAAACATCAAAATGTATAAAGGTTTCTTTCTGTCTCCCTCCAACGCACACACAATGTTACTTCCGGGAGACACACAATGCAAGTGCCCCTCAAAACAAAGCCCTTTGTACAACCAAGATCATTTACATGCGGAACAACTAACATTATATAACACACACACACGCTCGCAGCAGCATTCAAACCGGGGCTGATGAGATCATGCAGAGCTGTGTATAGATGCTGCTCTTACACTGTTTAGAACAATAAACTGTATTTGCATGTTTTTGGCGGGAACACTGAGATACAGACAGCAGGTAATATTGAGCCTGAATGTGCCATTGCTCTTCTGCAAGGTCGTTACCAAGCAACCCGTGCCTTCTGAGCGCACACACACACACACACACACACACACACACACACACACACACACACACACACACACACACACACACACACACACACACACACACACACACACACACACACACACACACCACACACACACACACACACACACAAACACATTTTTTTTTATAAAAGACTTGCACACACAAACACATTACCGCCAGGACAAACAAAGCTAAACAACTTCATTTTTATAAAAGACAACAAAAATAAAATACACAGAAACATTACACATATACTGCAACATTACACACACACACACACACACACACACACACTCACACTCACTCACACTCACTCACCTGAGTTAACACTCTCGCTAATGCTGAAGACCCATAGAGCTGCCCTCTGCAACTATACAACTCACACACAGGCCACCGGAAAGCATCCTGCTCTAAACAAGCTTTGCCCTCTCTCTCCCTCTCTCTCCGTCACACACACACACACACACACACACACACACACACACACACACACACACACACACACACACACACAGTCGCCCCAGTGTCTCTCACTCTCCCTCTCCCTCTCTCGCTGTGATCGAGCCACGAAACCAAACCACTTTTCGCTCACAGGTTACCACGGTGATCTGAGTCTCTGTATGACCGAGCTACTCTAGTGGAGGAGGAGGAAGGAGACAGAAGAGGGAAAGAAAGGAGTAGTGAGGGTGAGGATGGAGAGGGAGGAGGGAGGGAGGAGAGGAAGGAGGCTGGCAAAAGACACAACATGGCCATTACAGGAGAGAGGAAGTGGTGAGAAAAGTAGAGCAGGTGAAAGGCAAAAGAAAGAGTTGCCAGAGTACAGACCGACCAGTTTGCTGTTTGAAATACTGTTTGTTTACAGGTTTAAATATATCGGTCAGAAACAACACACTGTTTAACATTAACACCGTGTTTATTCATCCCTCTTTCACTTAGTGTTAGAATTATGGAGCAGCGCTTTTTTCCTTTAATCTTTTCATCAAACACATGACTGCATTCATCCTTTGGCTTTCTAGTCCTCGTCACACACAAGCACATGCACACAAATTAGTCCATTCACACACACACATACACACATTACACAAAGATCCTTTTACTATGAGCTGAATAAGATTTCAAACGAGGACAACCTTCGGGCTATGTTTTTCTGCTCTTTGTCTACTGCCTAAAATAGACAGCAAATTGGGAGTCTGAGTGCACTTAGTTGACAAACAAGCACACTACAAGCCCAATAATAAGATGGCACACACGCTTTAATAACCAATTATTGTCTTAACTCGCTTTTATATCTTCCTGTGTCAGAGGTGGAGATATCACGTTTTAGCAAACCCAATTTCCATTCATCCAGAAATAACAACACTTTTTTTTTTTTTTTACATTAAAATCGCAAAAGTGAAAAGATAAATCTGTTTTGTTCTGACACTGGAAGCAGAAAAGCCATCAAGACAGCATTTTTTTTGAAAGAAATCTTTTACCAAAAGGGTTTGTCAACAGTAAAATAAACAATGCCCACAGTCATATCAATTTTAGATTCATAACAAACATTTTTATTAATACCTCAATCATATATATGATCTGAATGTGGAGTTAAACACCTTTGACAATGACCTTTGAAACATTTATACCCATGTATAACACACGGCCAAGGTCAGCTACTAGAAACCAACATTTTCAAAAATTTGCTGCATGATTTAATCAGAGCTGTAATCAAAGCCTCATATACTTTACTTCATCACTGAGGGAAATCAAAATGTAATGTTTCATATTAGCGAGTATTGTTTTTTAATTATTTAAAAAAAAATGAAAGCCTAAACAAGAAACTCCATTGATTTAGCATTGCACTCCTATAACATTGGAGATTCTAGTGGTTATGCTGGCTAATGTAGCGTTGAGCTGCGAGCCTGAAGCAGAGCTGAGGAGCGAGCTACAGAGGTCTGGTTAACTCACTTATTGGGTGTAAATGGAGACACAGTCCTCTGTGGCTTCACATCACGCTCATTCTCAGCCCACCCAATTTTTAGCGGTTCAATCAAATGTGAATTAGATTTAAATCCCTCTCTTAACTGTAAACTGCTCAAATATTCCATTTCACTGGGACTTAAAGTGAGTAAGTGTACTTCAGCGATGTTGAGCAAGAAGGACATCTGAACACCTGATTGCAGCCTAAACTCTCACCTCAATATGAACAAGAACAAGCTTAAAAACTTCGCTTTAATTAGAAATAAAATAACCTTTGACAATTATAAGTATGGAACCAATAATGGTAGTATAAAAAAAAAAGAAAAAAATACAATTACTTTTAAATCTAAAATATTTGGATTTGACAAAGATAAGAAACTGCCTGACCAAACAAAAGGGCAGACACGTGTAGTCTTTGGGTGCCGACTGTGAAGCCACAGTAAACTGATTCACTGCTCTGCCAACATTTCCTCTGTGAGAGGGACCCAGTGAATGGAGAGGTTAACCTTGAGGCCCACTGAGACACTTCTACAATGCCAAAGCCATGTTACGGACTGCTGAATCCACCAATTTGTATGATACAGTCTCTGTTTGTTATATCAGATAAATCTGCCATCCAAGTCAATCAATAAAACAGTACCGTGTGATGTGTTTTATTGATGGAAATTAAATCTGCAGCATACCAATATAAGCCAGGAATATCAATACTCTTACATATTGTAATGCCCCCAGTGTCTACATTTGATTATTACCTACTGCCAGATCATTGTAACTCATTCTTTATCTCAACAGGCAATTTTGACTGCTAATAACAGGAAAAGCACAAGTACAAGTTATTATGTTAATTGCACCTGTGCTTTTCCTGCACTGACCCAATAAAATGTCTGTTGTGAAAAAAAGCAGGGTTTCACTGTATATTTCTACAATTTCACAACCTTAATGACGATCAGTCTGATTGCCTTAGGATATTATCCAACCTCTTCTTGACTGTTATAACACAATCTAAATGTGTTGCCATAAGTACCAGAGCCCAGGAGTAAACCCTAGCACACAGCTGTTTTATTCATGGAGGTGCAAGGAGTAATATTTAGATTCAATATGCATCTGAGAATTAAAAAAAAGCAGCGTAATGATCCCTTCCCTTGATGCTTTTAGATTCCCACTACAGCGTCTGCACTCGACATATAACGCATAACTGTATTGCTCTTGATACATCATCTTGTACTGTAAATACTGCGCAAGCTTTGAAAACAACAGACATCCAGCACAACACATAAAGGCATGTATTGTACGTACACACTCCTCTCCATCTCTCTACGCCTTTATCAGCTCAGTGACGCGTGTCACCTGAGGTGTGTATCCAATAGGTGGAACAGAAAGGCACCGTTATGGTGGACAGCCCTCTTGTGGTTAAAGACACAATTACAGTGGAAGGTTGGGTGGAAATTGCAGTCTCAATAGAGATTTGTGTTCCAAAGAGGGAAAGCTTTAGGTACGCTACCAAGACAGAGTTCATGCTGAATCACGAAGGTTCCAGCTCATACTACCAGCTACATGAAGTAGAGTAGCTCATACAATTTGGTCTCTCACCTCCCAGAGGCTCTTGAATTCCCTCTGTTCGATACGGAGCAGCTCGCTGGTCTCTCTGCTGACGATTGTAGCGTGGCGTGGCGTGTTGTCCAGGATGGACTCCCCGAACGCTGTTCCAATCCCAAGAGTACATATAGTGACTGCATCCTGCACACATACTGTCGCTTATTAGAGAATGAATGTGTCGGAGTCAATTTGTGTAAGGCTTAAATAAGATAGAAATGAGTCCCTCCACACAGGAGTAATAATTATCCAAGTTCTGTTAAGTAGTAACATTTCTCAACGTAACACTACTGGAGCTGCACCTAGTACTTATTTTCATGATCAGTTAAATTGCATTACATTTTCGATTAATCGTTAGTTCTATATAACATCAAACAGTTAAAATGCACATTACAATTATTATGAGCCCAATGTCTTGTTTTATCAAACCAAAAGTCCAAAACCTCACACACACATTTTAGAAGCTTAGACAAGAGAATGTTTGGATTTCTTCTCCAAAAAGTGATGAAAATGATCTATCCATTATCAAATTAGTTGCAGATTCATATATCAAAAGATATGCACTATAAAAATGGACGCACATGAAGAGCAGACAGATTAATATATGGTAAATAATGCAAATAGTTTAAAATATGAGTGCATGGTAAACGGCGTCTCCTGTAAGGAAAACATCTCTGGGTGCTGTTTATAATTGGACAGGCTAGAGGCAAGCAAACACGCAGTAACATGTGCACACACATTCCCATAGTCCAATGATTTAAACAAATACCTTTTCAGCTGTCCAAACTGACATTTCAAATATAGCCACAGAAACTAGGCCACCAATGGCACTCTAGGGCTACATACATGAAAAGGACATTTCACAATGCAAGGGCTTCTTATCTCCGTCTTCAACTGGGAACAAATCCTTTCACGCTTGCCAAACGTCCCTCTTCTCCTCTGTTTGTACTATACAGTATAACCCTGTTTCCACACTCTGTCATAAACGATAAAACATGCAGCAGGAAGCAGAATTCTCAGTGGACTGTTTTCTTTGTACTGTGGCAGCTTTGCTCTGGTATATTTAAGCAGAAAGACATGAGCTAATTCAGAATATGACAATATTCCGAATTTGATATGGGTCATAAGAACAGCATAATCCGTTTGAATATCTTGAATTAGTCCTTTTCGTAATGGAGCAGTTTACGATGAGGACATGTGGGATATGCTGATATAATTTAACTTTCATGTATACAGCATGTTCAGAGAATGCTTGTCAATTTTGCGACACACGGCCCCACAGTACACTGGTTGTACAAACCAACAATTTAACAGTTTGAAGAGAAGCATGCCCAAAAGACAACCCCACATTACTGGTGGGAGGGACTTTTAAACATTATGAAAGACATAGTTTTATCATGTTGTTTTTTGATATGTACGCAACACAGTTATTTTAAAGAAGTTGGTAGAAGAAATTGTAGAGTGAGGCTGTGTTCGCACTGTCACACAAGTCCACCACAAGTAAAGTTAATTGGACTATCCCCGGTTGCATTTAAATGTGAATATTCATGGTATATTCATATTCATATTCATATTCATTAGGATGAACAGGAAGGCAATCTAGGCAATCCAAAAATCTTAAAAACAACATGAAGGAGATATCAAAAAGCTTTTTTTTTTTTTTAATAGTGGCTAAATCATTAAAAGAGCCAACATGTTTTCAGGATTCATTTCCATTGGCCATGTAAACATCTTAGTAGAATAAACTCTCTTGAGTGGTATCTTACCTGGTGGTTGGCAGTTTCTGACACTTTGACATCCAGAGAGCCAGACAGCACAGCATACCAGCTGGTGCCTATGTCTCCCTGTCGAAACACTGCGGGCAGTAAAATACATAAAACACTATTAAGTGAAGTTTACCCAGATTTTGACATTGGTGAGGATATTTTAGCTGAATTTCAACACACAGGGTTTCTGGTGTTACTGTAAAACAAAACCCCCAAAATATCCTAAATATCAGTATGCCAAATAAGTATTTTTTTAAGGACAATTTAAGTTATGCTTTAGATGTTGTGTAGATAATTATTTTGTAAGACAATAAATCACTTTTACCCCAATTGGGAGATATTTTTAATTATCTCTGCTTAATGAAAAAGGAAGATGTGCCCACTGTATTGTAGGCTTAAATAAATAACAAAAACAATAGTTGCAAAGGTTTAGAGCTGAAACAACTTTTCGTTGATAAAAATGAAATAAAAACCGTGATAGTGAAAATCCTTTATTAAAGCAAAAATGCCAGACATTTACTGGATCGAGCTTCTTAGTTTGGGGGAAATGTGTCCCTCTTTTATAGAGGAAGAAGATCTATTGAATATCTAAATTAAACAGTTTGAAGACCTCATCTTGTGCTCTGGGAAACAATCATGGCATTACTGAACATCATTTGAAATATAATTGACATATTAATCAATAATGCAATAATTAACATCTATATTTTACGAATGTGTCAAAAAAAAGGATTGCAGGATTTGTGTACGGAGAGTCGTCTACACATGAATTAAAATAACAGTACTTTGCATTCCAATGCCTGAAACAGTCTTAAGAAACAGTAGAGGGATCTTCAGCAGCACGACTGTCGCATTATAACATAAACTGAATATACTGTATGATGACGCTTTACTATAGAGAGCTAATCTGAGCCTGACACCGTCAAAAACATCTATTGTCGCACCCAAAACCAAAACCGTATTATTTCATTTCATAATCCGACCATTTGTGCATCTGTGTGTGTGCGCGTGTGCTGGTGTGTCTACACATGTACATACGCGTGATGCCTTTCTCCAGGCATTCATAGAAGGCACAGGCACAGATCTGCAGTAAGAGCGGAGGTGGGAACCTATGGAAGGCTTTGACCTCTCTCAATCTGGTCAGGATAATGTCCACATCCTCTCCTGAGCGCTCAGAGGGCCTGTGCAGGGGAGAACAATCATTAGATGGAACATTAGGTGTTGAAGAGCCTCATCTGTGGTTTTTCATGTTTTGGCATATGAACTGCAAAAGTATTTAAACAAAATGATTAACTGCATGATGTAATTTTCACTGTGATGGATTATCTATTCTAAGCGACTCTGTTGTTTTATGGAGGGTAAGAAATCAATGAAAATACACGGTATGCTTTGGAAAGTGGTTAACTGTAACGCTACATATTTGCAATCAGCAGTTAATTAATTAAAACATTAAAAAAAAGGTTTGAATTGTCCTTTAGAGATAAAAGGAAACGCCATGGTTTTAGTGTTAGTGTGTGAGTGTGTGTGTGTCAGCAGTTAATTAATTAAAACATAAAAAAAAAAAGAGTGTTACTGGTTGCTTCATTGTTCGGCCTGGTGTCTATGCGATAACAGTGGAAAGCTGCAGGCGTTACTTCTCTCGGCTCAGACCCCCCACAGGGTGTTGATGCAAGATCTCATTTGTACTGCTGCTATTCCTAATATGCTTAAATCTGAACACACACACACACACACACACACACACACACACACACACACACACACACACACACACACACACACACACACACACACACACACACACACACACACACACACACACACAACACACACACACACACACACACGTCATTATTGGCCGTCTACTTGGGAGAGCCCACAGAAGTTTGATCTGAGAGCTTAAACAATCTGCTCTGCCATGTGGTGGAGAAAAACTACAAAGCCAAAAATGCCGTAGAGTAACGCACACACTGCAGTTAGGCCCGTTCATTCACTTATTTTCTAATCCTTGAACGTGTGTGTTCATAAAGAATAGCTAATGCACTGTGTGCGTCTTCCTCCACAGCGGAGAGGCGGTCTATCCCCTCTCTTCCCCTTCCTTTCCTCCCAGCTCTCACTTTTCAGTCTGCCTCCACTAGACTCCCTCTCTCTCTAATCTCCATCCATTTTTCTCCTCTCCTCTTCTCAGACTTGCCTTTTTTCTTCTTTAAGCTACCCATTTTCTCCTCTTCATTTCTGGCACATCCACTTTTCCCTGTATCCATTAAGACCCACCACTCACACGCCTGCACTCACCATCCACCATTTATAACCCCCTTTATTTCTGCTTTGCAAGCTCACGGGCAGGGATGACTCCCCTCTTACCCGCACGCACTTGTACATACAGAGATAAACACACATGTATATGTGTCCCCCAGCAGTATTAGATTGTCCTCAGTAGCCAGGACAGTACTCCCAGATAAACACAGACTTAGCCTCAAGGGCCGCACTGCACAACACATCTTCCAGCCCCACAACATCTGCCACGGGCTCATTGCTATTACAGCTGGGTCTTTGCCTATTCTCTCTATTCTCTTTTGTATCTCTTTTTTTGTCCCTGACTCATCCTCCAATCATCCTCCTACTGCCTCTGCATTGGCCTTTGGTGCTCCGCCAGCGCGTCATATCCCAGTGTAGGCTGGGGGTTAATGGTGTAGACAGGTGGACTCCCACACACTGCAGTTGGGAGAGACATGGTGGTTAACTCTGCAGGGTTGAATGGGCAATACCAGCATCACCCTTCACCTATCCCTTTACAGGGAATCTGTTAAGATCCGTCAGTTATAATCCCCTGTTTGAATCCTTGTCCTCTTTGGTCGTTGTCCTCCGCTTGCTCGCTCCCTGCCTGTCCAGAGGAATCTGCCTCCCCTTGTTGGTGAGAGACGGATGTGACCTGAGAGCTGTTCACCTTATCCTACACCCCCTCCATCCCTCTTGTCTCTCTTCTTTGACTTCTCCCGTCCTCTGCCCCCTCCAGTGTATGTCAGCAGAGATCTCAGTTTTCAACCACAAATGATGGCGCCCCACACACACACACACACACACACACACACACACACACACACACACACACACACACACACACACACACACACACACACACACACACACACACACACACACACACACACACACACACACACACACACACACACACACACACACACACACACACACACACTTTACTAAATCGACCGGCACACTGAAGAGAAAAGCGTGAGACACCAGAAGGTTCTGCAGATTGTTTTAGGAAACATCCATCTGGGAAAAACAAATAAAAAAATCATTGTTTCCAGACAAATAAATCATCGGTTGATTTGTGGCAGCCAGCCAAAATGTCAGACAGCCTCAACACAACATATTTCACAAGCTGGCAGATTAATACCCTTGAATTGTATGTATACAGCTCTTTTGGACACCCATCTGAATGGCCGCTAGCAACCTGTGATCCTGTTAAAACCGCTGAATATTAAATCAGCATAAGCACAGCTCAGCTTACAATTTAGCAATTAAAACCTATTAACCATACATACATAATATTTATTTATTTAAGGCCGTATGTTTAACTTTTTTGACTTTCAAATTGCTTTTGTCTTGGACTGTGTTTGAACTGGTCACGATGTCCTGTGATTCTATGGTCCTGCAGCAGAGGGACATTAAAGCTCAACCAGCATCTGGACTGGTGCTGTGTGTGCACGTGTGTGTGTGTGTGCACGTGTGTGTGTGTGTGTGTACGTGTGTGTTGACTGGACCGTCTATTGCAAAACAAATCTCATCTTATCACACATGCTTCACACTCACTGGCAATAAATGTCTTGGGAGAGATTTATTAGTCAGTCGTATCTTAACCTCTGCCTTTCTTTTAGCTTCCCCCTTTCCTCGCCTCTTACTCCTCACATCAACAGCTACTGTAAGCTACGAAAGCACACACACACACACACACACACACACACACAACACACACACACACACACAGAGATGGATATTGATTGAATGAGGAGGTGCACATAGCTGACGAGCACTGAGTGGTCTGCAATATCCAAGATACTGTCCAGTCTAATCTTACAACCCCGGCTGCCCTTACTGACACCCACCTACTGCTGCATATCTGCTGCATTTAGTTTAAGATATACAGTTCTGTACTGTGCTGTTTGGAAGATAATTTATCGTAAACATTGGATTGTACGACAATTGTAAAAATGTCAGTACAGTAAGGATCACACCCCTCTCACTATGATTTTTATGTCATGTTACTCAATTCTCCACATTCAACAACAAGTCCCACTCAATTAAGGCTGAGACCATTAGACAACTAATTGAGAAAAGTCAATCAACAGAAAAAACAATTAGCAGTCAATGTAATTGCACTAATTCTTTAAGCAAAAATGTAGTGGTTCCAGCTTCTCAAATGTGAATAGCTGGTGGTTATTTAAGTATTTTATGATAACAAATTGAATCTTTAGATCTAGGACTGTCAGCTTGGGTTTTAGAAATTCATGATGAGCAATTGTCCATTGTTTTCTGACATTTAATAGACCAAGCAGTCAGTCAATTGAGAAATCAACAATCAGATAAATCACACATGAAAATAATCGTTAGTTGCAGCCCTACACTTAATTACTCCCATCAATGACAGAATATAACAGCACTTAGATTATGTATCCAGTTTTATTACAGGTGAGGATGAGAAGACAAGATGGTAGCTTCCGGTTGCCAATAGTAACGTGGGGATGTGTCATAGCGAGGTGTGTAGGCTACAGTATGTGTGGGTGTTAGCTGTGGGGTGCATGTCTTATGTATCGTTGTTTGTTTCAGGTGTGAGGTGCAAATCATCTACAGTAACTAGTGTATAGCCGACCTTTCATCCTCTTTATTTATTCAAGTCCTCTCCCTTGGATGTTATGCTTTCTGGGCACAAACCTTCAATGTTAACTTGACAGATACAATGAGGGACTAACAGGGTTTCTAAACACTGCAGCTTCTGGATTGTGAAGAGCTGTTAATAATTATTTAATAGTTAATAACTAGCTGTTCATTTATTCTAACCTGTTCAGTCAGATCAGACAAATACATCCTCACATGCAGCACTGTGGCAAAAATGGAAGAAGAAGAAGAAGAAGAAGAAGAAGGAAAAACAATGCACATGTCTGCCAATAATCCTTATTTTGAGGAAAAACACCAACAAACACCCCATGGTAGTATTTTAAAAATGTATGACTATTTGATTTAAGCAGAAAGACGTAAACCATGTGGGTCTTATCAGCCATCTCTCACAGCCCATGCAGTGCAGACACATCCCGGTGAACCTCGAAGCCACCAACGCCTTTCTGACCGTGCAGATACAAGAGAGAGAGGTGCATGTTGTTATGCACTGCAGCCTTAAACCAGCACTGTCTGAGGGGTATTTTATTCACTGGGAGGGGAAAAAAAGACAGTAACCTATAGTAGGTTAAAAAAAACAACCCATCTGCCATCACTGCACACTCACACGTTGACGCGGATGAATGAATGAGAGGTGGAGGAAACAAGGAAACACACAATCATCGATGTGGATGCATGGGATGCATGGGATGCATGGAAGTGGTGTCGTGTTGTGTATTCACCCACCTTTTATCCAGACAGCAGATCCACTCCGCCGACGGAGACGAGTTAGGAGACGTATGCACCGCGACCATCTTCCCCGGTTAATGAACGTGTGCTCCGGCTCCCCTCCCTCCCCGCCCCGCCCCTGTGCTCCCAGGAGCAGCCTCACACAGACTACAGACTGCTGCTGCTGCTGCTGCTGCCTCCATGACTTGTGTCAGTCTGCCTTTATGGGATTTCTGAGGACAACTGTAGGGCTAAAAAACCAACAACAACAACAACAGCAGCATCCCAAACACTGCAGTGCAATGCTTGGAGAAATAAAAAAATGCCTGTTGGAGCAATTTAAATTAGATTTGAATAGATTAAGATTTCAGTTGTAGGCCTATTAGTACATTACATTACATTACAGTCATTTAGCAGACGCTTTTATCCAAAGCGACTTACAATCAGTAGTATATTACATATCATTCACCCATTCACACACTGATGACAGGCTACCATGCAAGGTGCCACCATCAGACTCTAACTAACATTCATCATCCAGTCCACACCGATGGCAAGCCTTCAGGAGCAACTTGGGGTTAAGTGTCTTGCCCAAGGACACATCGACTGCCAAAGCCGGGTATCGAACCACCGACCCTCTGATTGGAGAACTACCTTGCTCTCCACTACGCCACAGCCGCCCCTAGTACAATATAATTAGCTTGCTAGGACGTGTAAGGCTCAGAAATACAATTAAGACCTACTGTTTGATAATTCAATTCAGTTTATTTTGTATAGCCCAGAATCACAAATTACAAATTTGCCTCAGAGGGCTTTACAATCTGTGCACATGCGACATCCTCTGTCCTTCCCTCACATCCTCTGTCCTTAGACCCTCACATCCTCTGTCCTTACACCCTCACATCCTCTGTCCTTACACCCTCACATCCTCTGTCCTTACACCCTCACATCCTCTGTCCTTCCCTCACATCCTCTGTCCTTACACCCTCACATCCTCTGTCCTTAGACCCTCACATCCTCTGTCCTTAGACCCTCACATCCTCTGTCCTTACCCTCATCCTCTGTCCTTCCCCCCTCTGTCCTTCCCTCACATCCTCTGTCCTTCCCTCACATCGGCACAGGAAAAACTCCCCTAAAAAACCCCTTTAACAGGGAGAAAAAAGGAAGAAACCTCTGGGAGAACGACAGAGGAGGGATCCTTCTCCCAGGATGGACAGAATGCAATAGATGTCATGTGTACAGAATATATATCTGTTAAGCAATATCAACAAACTCAAATATATATTTGATTAAATCTTTCAATACTTGCGTGATGAAACTACAGGTGCTTTCAAAGGATGTGTACACCAGTGGTGTGCACATGGGTGTTGAGTGCAGAGCAGCACAGAGGGCCCCTTGTCGTCTGTTTACCCTGAAGTTGCTCTGGCATGACTTCAGGGTAAACATTCAACAGAGAAGCTCCCTGTGATGCAAGAGAGAACATTGGAATGTAAACAATCAAACAATAGATTTATCCCCAACAAGGGGCTCGTTTCACAAAAGTGATCTACGAGCAGTGGTTACATGCTGATGGCAAATGGTGGCGGCAACGTGTTCCACAAATGATTGTCACTCAAATAAATCACAAATAAATCTGCAGTCCCACAGGGTTCTTGCACGCTCATTCCATATGATTGGCATTCGATTTGACCAGTTAAAAATGTCCAAACTAGCAGGCAAGGTAAATATCTCATGAAGCAATTCGTAGATTATATGTTGCAAATGTGGTCTTCTCTGAAGTCCTGAGGACCAAAGAGTAGTGTTGTGCTGGGTCAGAATACACAATATTTTTGGTCTGTTACAATTGTCACTGTGTTGGATTAAATGATTATAGTCATACATTCATGCTGTGACTTGGATGAATGACATGACAAACTACAGTGTGATGTCATTCAAAAGGGGGTGCAAGGAACTGACTTCCAGGAACAAGAATGTAAAAACACAATTGATAGGTGTGTGATGCCTAAAAAAATTAAGAAAAAAACCCTCTCTGTTTCAGAGTTCCACCTAGCAGTATCAACAACACCATTCCTCTTTCGCCTGCCATTTTGACAGTTGTGCATGGAATAGTGCTCTGTACTCCTATTGGTCAAAGTACCAGACGTGAAGGAACAAGTCGGGACGTCATGGGGCTTCCGCGATGCTGCATTGGTTGTCATCCACTATGGGACAATACATGGGATAAAACTAACAATTATTATTAGACAACCTACGTCTGCCAGTTTAGGCTATAATCAGGCTGATTGCGTGTTGTCTGAAACCGGCAGATTTTTAATAAAATGTTGTGTATTTGGAGTCAAAGTTAAACTAGGTTGCAAAACGTACCTCAGAGACTGTATATAAGAAGTACCCTTCTTATATACAGTCTCTGAGCAGTGCACACTACAGTGAAGGCAGGCTTTTGCTTCTGCCCCCTACAGTAAAAACCCAACAAGTGCAATGCAGCATGAGGACATCTCTGTTGCTTCATTTCAATGGGATGTCAGTCCCCTTCCATGGCATTGTTGGATAGCAGGAATCATGACCGTGGCATGGAACATGAGGAAAAGGGAGGGATAGAAATGTATACATTTTTAACTTATATAGGAGAACAGGGTGTATATATATATGTATATATATAGGATTATAATATAGTTCTGGTTCACCACATATCTTCATTTTAGTTATGTCTTTTTCTAATTTTTTTAAGACATAACTAAAATGAAGATATGTGGTGAACCAGAACTATATTATAATCCTATATATATATATATATATATATATATATATATATATATATATATATATATATATATACATATATACATATATATATATATATTCTTGACCAAACTATCACAATGATGAAAGGATTTGGTAAGACTCCAATCTTGTTATGAAAAAGGAGGAAAGGAGCCTAATCAGTACATTGTCATTATTAAGTTCTCCTATAAGGCAACTAGCATAAACAAGTTGTATATGAACATTGTTTCCGTATAAAGAGGCGTTTATGTGCCCAAAAATAGATCAGCGCGAGATGCAACTGCGGTGACCTTGAATGATGCCTCATGTGAAATGATGTATGAACAGTACCAAGGCAGTGTTAGCGTCCCTTGTTTTGTTTAAACCTGAGAGAGATGAGAGTGAGACTATAGAGCAGCTTGTCACCAGGATGACCGCAGCCACCGCAGCAAAGGGAGCAAGGGAGCGAGAGGGGGAGGGAGGGAGAATGAGGAGGAGCAGGGAGGTTTTGAGCATGAAGCATTGCCTAAAAACATAACTAATGTCCAATGCATTGAGCTATGTAAAAATAGGGAGAGGGGAGCAAAACATTCTTTAAGAGGAGTTTAGAGTTTTCTCTGTGTTCAGAGTCTGCTAAGAAAAAGCATGGCAGGTCAGATAGAAAAGAGGAGGATAAGAATTGTTTGTAACATGATGAATAAGACACAAGGGAGGCAGGACAATTACTGTTGCATCTCAAACTCCTCCAACTTAGACCCTCTATTTCTCCCTGCCGCGTCCATGCGGACATCGTAAAAGCCATTACTGTACTGCATCAGGTGAATTAGAATGTGTGGACCTGTTGCAACTGTGTGTGTGTGTGTGTGTGTGTGTGTGTGTGTGTGTGTGTGTGTGTGTGTGTGTGTGTGTGTGTGTGTGTGTGTGTGTGTGTGTGTGTGTGTGTGTGTGTGTGTGTGTGTGTGTGCTTACACTTGCCTTACTACATCTGTTTGAAATAGCACTTCAGCACGCATGACTGTAATACCCAAGGGTGATTGAGCAAATTTTCACCATATTGTTAAAATTAAGTCTGCATGCATGTGTGTGTGTGTGTGTGTGTGTGTGTGTGTGTGTGTGTGTGTGTGTGTGTGTGTGTGTGTGTGTGTGTGTGTGTGTGTGTGTGTCTGTGTGTTGTTTGTGTGTCTGTGTTTGTGTGTCAGCCCCAGCTGTCTCAGAATTGCCAACGTTCTATTTTTTAAAATGCCCCTACTGAAAAATGTGGAGAAAAGAAAGATAAATGACTATAGCATGAATAAGAAAATAAGTGAGACTTATCTATTGGCATTCAGAATGTGCTTTGTAGAATATATCCATACACTGATCCAAACCATTTAATTATTTTGTTAAGGATTTTACTTTGTCCCAAAATCACAACATCTTTTCTACAAAAGTTGTTGTCTACTGCACTATATCCAAAAAAAACAACACAATCACAATTGTATTTACATCTCAGGTTTCTGCAGGAGAAAAAAAAATCAATACGGAAGCATTCCAAAGCACATCAGCAAATGATGAAGATCAGTTTTTATCGTGTATGACTCTGGTGAGAATTGAATCCATAACTCTGTCAGTGTTAGTGCAAAGCTTTGCATATTCATCTACACAGAATTGCATCATTATTACTGATGTTGTTAAAGCAATATATGTGCAGTACACACATCTAGACACAAAGTGGCAGTATCATTGTTTATGGATTCATAGATGCACCAACACTGGAGCTATAAAAAGTGCTGTTTAAGGGACACGCCGGACTGATTCACAGCAGCGTATAAACTAACTGTGCAGAGCTGCAGGACTGCTCATTTAAACTCCTGACTTGTGTGTTCATCCCAGCCATGGATCGAGTGGAGTGTGTGTGTGTGTGTGTGTGTGTGTGTCTATGTGTCTACATTTAATGCTCAGAGATTGAGTGCAATTCCCTCGTGAAGCTGGGAAACTCTAAATATGGTTGACGGAACAGATAACCATATGGGGCATGACAGTCTGCCAAATCCAGCCTCTCTCTCTCACACACACACACACACACACACACACACACACACACACACACACACACACACACACACACACACACACACACACACACACACACACACACACACACACACACACACACACACACACACACACACACACACACACACACACAGCTGACATCATCAGCTGTCAGACAGTATGTCAGTATAAAGAAAGCCTCTGTCCTTTCCACCTAATTACACTCTTTAAATTAACAGTGTTAATGTAGTAGCAGGTCATCAAAGAAGGATTAAAAAATGTAATTAGTACTACAGCCACTAGGATTTTTTTTTTTTTTTCAAACTTTGAAAGTTAAAAAAAAGTATCACATAACCATGTACCAGCTGATATTGTTTTTAAACACTAACATTTTACAAGGTTCCCTTCAATTAAAATATTTCATGAAAGAATATGTACTGAGTGATTGATTTGTTTTAATTTGCAGTCATTAAAAGGTGTGGATTAGCAAAAGGTGAAAGGAGGTTCATTCCTACACGCACCCCCACCATCCCATCACCTGCTTAATCATCATCATCATCATCATCATCATCATCCAGCTCAACACTATGAGTCAACACCGACCCAAATAGAACGGCAGTTTTGTGTGTGTAGACATGACTGTCATAATGCCCAATCTTTCAAAATAAATTCTTATGAGCTTGAGGATGGAAAAAAAAAAAGAAGAAGGGGAGAAGTCAAGGTGACCTGCTGCTGGTTGAAGAAATGGGAGTTGAGGATTATGTCAGAACACACAGATCCCTGTATTTCTCAATTTTCCCGCATTAATTATAAATACCGGTGCTAAGTTAAATAGAGGGGACTTGCTATTATTCCCCAGCAGCTTTAATTTACTGCTCTCTCCACTGGTACCTCTCACTTCATATGATTGCCACTCTCTGTCACATTTCCACTGATACTACAAATCTAGGTTACATTGCTGCCTTCAGTCTTTGTCTCAGTCTACTCTGCCGATCTCACTTTTTTCTCCAAACTCTAAATTGACTTTGCCACCCACCATAACATCACTCCCTCATTTTCCATCTCTGCTTCACTTCAATTTACTTTTCCTCCCTCCCCTCCCTCCCTCCTTCGGTTAGCCTCATTCAGAAGAAGGCTTTTGTGATTGGCCAGTATTTATATCAACTAGGTCCCAATGCCACCTGGGACACTGGTCTCCAGTCAGATCCAGGTCACACCAAGCAGAACCATTCTTTCGGTTCTACACGGATCAGTCCAGTCCAGTTGAGTCCAGTCCAGTCCAGTCCATCTGCCACAAAGCCAGCTTCTCAGACAGACATAGATACTGCACCGACTCACCCACTGGCATCACACACAGGTAGGTAGGAACACACACACACACACACACACACACACACACACACACACACACACTCATACATCAGCAGGTGCTGCATCACTGCTCTTGTTTGCCTCACACAGTCTCACACACACACACACACAGGTAGATAGTGTGAGATCTGGCTGGCTGACTGCACTGCCCTGCATCATGCAGACAGGTGAATATTCACACAAAGCTTACCTCTGAGCCCAGCAGAACCTCTGTCACAGTGATATCGGTTCACACAGCAGATGGCAGCGCTGGCAGTGGATGCTGAAAGACAGGTAAAGGTAAGTGCATGTAGCAGTAACCTGCATGTTGTATAGTAGTGTACAATACAATCACAGTAGATGATATGGACAGTGCATGATGCCACAATGTCAATTACTAGCCATCATAGAGAGACACAGTACAAATGGCAATAAAGCAGTATTTGTTATGATAGATATTATTATTAGCCTTCACACTTTCTGCATATGGTCATTTATCACAATGTTTTGAACAGGCTGCAGCTGTGACCAAAAATGTTAAGACGTCTTGCTGTAGGTAAATAAACGACAAGGCTGGTGCCCTTTCTCAGTCATTGTTACGCAGTTACTGGAGTAGTTTACACAGGATTACCCAGAGGATAATCCATTTACAGTATTTAGAGACATGAGTCGCCATCTGTCAGTATTTATCACAGCGAGGGAGCCGTCAGCACACAAACACTTCCACGGTAAGAGGAAGCTGTCGAGGACGGTGTAAAGACATGCTACGTAGCTACCATTCGTGTACACTGGCTAATTATTAAGTTAAATTGGCGGTGTGTTGGCACTCAGGGCGACCCGACGCACTCAGGTTAGTCCCAGATTTGCTGCCTTCAAATCCGTCGTAATTTTAGTTAGCATCAAGGTTAATGGCACAAAACATTGCCGCTTTATTTCACGGTTTGCTGTAGTTGCACTGAAGAGAGGGACAAATACACCAGCTATCAAATTGAGGTTGAGTAACGCTAATCAATGGAGCAATTTGAGTAAACAAAAACTGAAAAAATACTTGGTTTTGTTTCTTTATTTGACGCATAATGCTAAGACAGTAAGAGCAAAAAGGGCTCAATAAAAACTACTGTTGTTAGATGCGCATTTTCCCCCTGAGATATTTAGCACATGTGTAGTAGTAGTATTTTGTTGTTGCGCTATATGTATTGAATAACAGTAAGTAAAGACACTACACATGCATGTGTAGCTACTTTATCTGTTCATTTTCCGACCGCACGCGAACGCAGCAGTTGTCCAGAGGACTTCATTGCTGCGCCAAAGTCCAAATAAGTTAATTGTAAGACGCTGTGTAGAGAAAATTCCTGATGGTTTGGTGTTTTTGACGGTGCTCACAGTCCTTAAACTTCCAATTTCGTAAGTGTGAATGAAACCTGTAAATTTCAATGTTGCATTGATAGCAAGACACTTGATGGTTTGTCTAGGCAATCATTTGCATTAACGCTTTTAGTGCCAGTTCACCTCAATGAATGTGTAGCACTTTACCTTTTTCTCAAACCACTCTTCCAGGAGACTCTTGCTGGGTGATGGTGAATCAATTTCTACAGATTCCCTGATGACAATGAAGTTTCCATACCAAGAGCCTGCCTTTGTCACCTGCTGTCATCAAACAAATGCAGTATAACTTCTTAAAATACACTTAAACCTTTTAAACAAATATCCCAGCATATTCCTTGCCTTATTGATACCATTCCACTGTACCAGCAAATCCTCGAACATTATCTATCTGCTCAACATTTTACTTTTAGCTGCTTTAAACTTTGAAAAGCTCGCCCGAGAGTTTTTCTCACTTCAGAGATCCTCCATTCCCAGATGATGCGGACAGACAGCAAAGGCCGAAGCGCCTCACCTCACAGGATAACCTATAAGTCTGACTTCCATGCCATCAAATGTTCATTTGACACTGCCACTAGTCAACAACCAGGAACCAAAACTGTCTCTGCCCAGCACTCTGCTGTGCCCCCAACCATGCTGCCATCCAGTCTGTCAGATCCCATAATTTCCCACACCAGCACCATTGCCAGCACAGGCAGCAGAGGGAGAGTCCTCAGCACCAGGGGGACAAAGATCAGAGACAACATCTTCCTACAAATGGACAACCAGCAGCTGAAAAAAGATGGTGGTCCAGTGCAGAGTTCTGGCTCCACACCCCACCTTACTCCCCCCACTCTACAGCTCCAAACTTCTACTTTATCTGTATCCAGACGTTCAGTCATCAGCTCCTCGTCCGTCCTGGGGACTGCGGCCAACATTTCATCTACAGAATCTTCTCTGCAAGACAAATCATCCAGATCAGAAGAGATAGTGGATATTGACAGAGCTGCTCTGGCTCAGAAGTTCTCTGTAACGAGGAGGTTGTTTGAGACCAAGGTGATGGAGGTTGGAGGTGGTGGAGGGCAGGTTTCAAAAAGTATTGCTGGCAGCGGAAGCATGGGGACAGCAGATGGGAAAGGAGAAGAGGAAGAGATGGAAAAAGAAGAAGACGATAGTGGGAAAAGTAATAACACAGAAGATGATAGCTTTGATAAAGACAAATCCATAAACCCCCCCTTCATAAATATTCCCTTGCCAAAGTCTACTGCACAGGCCTCGCTGACAACTCACCATAAATCTCCAGTATCAGATGGCCCTAGTGAATCATCCAACAGATCTCCCTCCTATCTTGACAAACATGGTGAAACCATGGGAGCACAAACAGAAGAAGAAAGGACAGCAAGCGCATCCTGTGACCTCTTCTTGACCCCTGAGGTGCCACTGAGGGCAGAACTAGTTGACGTGAAGAACGGGTCATCAGAAAGTGACGAGAATGAAGAAGAAAAGGAGCAAAACGAGGAAAAACACTGTCTTAAGCATGAGGGGGAAAGTACAGGGACAACGTTGCAGCAGAAACTGTGCAGCAGCTAGTTGATGATGTTTTTGAAGAGCACAGCATGAAAACATCTGGACCTTATGTGTTGGAAAACGGAGTTGAACTGAGAACAGGAGAAGGTAGACCAGTTGTGCCCTCAGAGGAACACCAGAAGGAGTTATCAGCCAGCATGTCATGGAAAAGGGAGACCAAGGATGACAGCAAAGGTGGAAGAGACAAGTATCAGCAGGTGAATGAAGAATGGGAGGGTGAGAGGGAGGGGCAGGACAGACAGTTCTTGGCTGAGAAGTCAACAGAAAAGACTGTTGCAGGAGTGGGAGAAAGTGCTCACAGGGCCGAGAGAGGCATAAAGCAAGAGGAGGACGATGACAAGCAAGTGAAGACATACAGTCAAGACAAGGAAAGAACTGAGAATGAAGAAGGTTCGACATCTGAGCTGCAAGAGGAGGTCAAGCATGAGGAGTGCAGAGAAGGCAGTGATGGAAAAGATGATAAAGGAGGAGGCAAAGAGGACCAGACAGGAGCTGCAGTAATCGCTGGGATTGAGAACAAGGCTTTTGTGTATGCACAGGAATCCCACTCTCACCCAGAGCATTTAAGACAGGAATGGGAAAACTCTAAACATGACAATCGGCTCTTATTGCAATATGAAGAAATTCCTGGTTTGCCTGAATTGGACGATCAGGAGGAGGAGGAGGATGTTGAGGATGCAGCAGAGGACCAGCAGAAGAGAAAGGTCAGGTTCACCTCAGCACCCATCAAGGTAAGGGAAACCTTTTTGAAGAAAAACTATACAAATTCAGGTTCTAGCATTCATTATTCACTTAATTGTCAGCTGCAGGGTGGCACTTGCTTCTAAATTCATACGGTTACGGAAGCTCTTTATAGTAGATTTGTGTGACTGTTGGTTCCGGCTGGTGTTTCAATTCCATTCAAGAGAAGTGTTAGCCCAAAGCCATGTTTCTAATCCATAAGTGGGAAAGAAAGGAAAAAGGCATGATCCCTCATGCTTGGTTCAGTCAGCGTTCAGGCTCAGAGGTGCCTCGACATAAAAGCACAGAAAACATTCCTGTGGGTGTGTATGGCATTTAGAGATAGTTTGTGATGAGTAGTTTCATCGAACAGGAAGTTGTATGTGTGTATTTAGTTTTTGTTTTTTTTGCAATCCTATAATTATAATTGATGTACAGTTTGTCTCGTCTGCACTTCCTGGTTCTCTCACTCTCTCTTGCACTCTGGCAGATTTGCCAACATAAATAGTGTCTTGTTGTGTCAATAGCTGCAGATGGCTCTCTTTACAATCTGCTCTGTGGTTAATACATGTACAAGCTGTCATTGAATAAAACAGTATTTTCAGTAGGCCTAGATTTAACATTAGTGTTGCCATAAGCCAAGTCTGTCACTGTGACTTAAACCGTATATTGAATGCTGTCTTTTAGGTGTACAGCACTTATTCGAATGCAGAGTACGACAGACGCAATGAAGACATCGACCCGGTGTCCGCCTCAGCTGAGTTTGAGCTGGAGAAGAGAGTGGACAGGATGGATGTCTTTCCAGTGGACATAGGGAAAGGTGTGTAGTTGCTCCTTCACACGTCTTGTCTCCCTTTTTGTTTTTAAATGTCTTTTTAGTGTCTTAACATGTTTTCACATTCGGACCCAGAATGAATGTTAGAAATCATGTAACTGGGATCTATGTGGTGGCATATTGGGTTAGTTAAACTATTCAGTGGGACTCTATGATTAAAAAAAAAAAATGATACAAAGCTGTCATATAATGGGTTGAAAAACAGACTCATCACCATATTCTCATCTTATTTAAAGAACCAGGTTTGTCAGTCTTCCCCTGACTAATGTTGTTATTATGAGGATAAATTCCTTTATATTATATATTTTCCTTCTAGGAGAGGAGGGTCTAGGCATTAGTATAATAGGAATGGGTGTAGGAGCTGACCAGGGACTAGAAAAACTCGGAATCTTCGTCAAGACCGTCACTGAAGGAGGAGCAACACAGAAGGATGGAAGGTAAATTCAAACACCAGTCTCTTGTTTGCTGGGAATTGATTTTGGCTCTAATAACAGGATATTTTGATTTGTGTGTTGTGTGTGTGTGTGTGTGTGTGTTAGGATTCAGGTAAATGACCAGATAGTGGAGGTGGATGGGGTGAGTTTGGTTGGAGTCTCCCAGCTGTTTGCAGCCACAGTCCTCAAGAATACGTCAGGCCTTGTCAAGTAAGTTCACCATGTTTCACTAACTTTCTCGTTGTTTGTATACATGGCTACTGGGTGAGCGTAAGGTCGTTCCCATTAGTGATTTGGAGGCTATGTATTACAGTGTATTTTATTTGTGAGTTAAAAAAAAATACTGTGACAGACTCATACTTGTAAATGTTTGTTATATTATTGAAGTTATTTAAAGATGAAACGGTAACAAGATAAATATAATTTTTCTCGACCTAGATGTTGTTTTTAAAAGGAGCACACTAGGCTTTTAAAAACAACATCGAGGATGTTTTAGCTCATCAGCTACATGATATACACTTGACATTCCTGCCAGCCATTCTTAAGCATATCACAGTGTTCAAACTGTCTGCCAGCCTTTCAGGTACTAACAAATAACTCTTGTTAGTGGCACTTTCAAGAATGCTCTAACACCCGAGAGTACAGATCAGGATGCCGGCCAGCAAAGATGTTAATACAATTAATAATTAATAATAATAAAATTTCCTTTTCAAAACATCCACATGAGCATTTTGTTTGTCCACCACCAAAATGTTTAATATCACCAACGTTAGTATTAAAAGCAGTTTATGCTGACAGTGACAACATACTGCAACAACACAATAGGCCTTTTTTTCACTGAAGTCATTTTGTCACGTCACAGTAGGAAAAGCAAAGGTATACATTTGAAAATGGCCGCTGGATAGCTGCTTCAGTTTCAGGGTCATAACCTACTATGCTTCAATTGATTGTTATTTGCAACACCTGTGCTTTACCTTGATGGGGAGATTGCTCACAGCTTTGACTGGTTTCTCTGTTCGCCTGCAGGTTTTTGATTGGCAGAGAGAAGGAGGGAGTGGAGAGCGAGGTGGAACGACTGATCAACGAAAGCCTGGAAATGGATAGAGCACCCAGAGAGGTGTGTTTTCTAAAAGAAGCGTGGAGCTTAAACCGTGTTAACAGGTCTATGTGGTTTGATTGTACTGTTTGTTTGTTTTTTGCTTGTGTTTTTTATATATGAAGAGAGGAAGAGCAAGCGGGGACGAGGATAACGATGGTAGCTTTTCGGAGAAGTCAGTGGAAGAGGAGGAAGATGAAGAGGACGACGTGTCTGTTATTTCCAGTCTGGACAATTACCAGCTCTGCCTCAAATACCAGCAGGTACATAACCTCTAAAATTAATTAATTAATTAATTCACTTCCATAAACCAGATGTATACACCAAGCCTTCTGTTGGATATCAGGTCATACTAAATAAATCTAGGACATGGCATCAAAAAATAAATCTCTGAAAACACAAATACTGACACACCAGAGGTGTATCTCCTCTCATATAAACTGTAGTTTAATAAAAGTTTTCACCCTTTCTGTCTTTATAGCTTCAGTCAAAACTACGAAGCAAAGCAGTCCAACTTCACCATGCTAGAGAAAAGGTAGGTCACTCATCTGAGATTTAGAGCTCTCTCTCTATCACACACAAACCAATAGCTGTTCTCACTTTACTACCTTTCTATCCACATTTGGAACAGTCTGACCCATATAAGCGTGTATGAGATGGCTCGGTGTGGAGTTACTAGGACATGGGCCGTGTTCCAACACTTCTCCATGTCAGCCCTGCTTTTTCTGCCTTTGCCTTGAAGTAATCACCGCTGTGACATAATTGGGTTGGCAAAAGCCGTTCAGTTGAAAATCTGTCTTTCTTCTACCCAACTGTGGTAGAGCAGTACGTTTTTCGTTTGTTCTATCAAAACCATTTTGAAGTAAGAGGATTTAAGAAGTGTATAAAAATAGTTTTTGGCAAGTGTGACGTAATGACAAAAGGGCCTTTTTTCTTTTTTTTCTTTTTTTTTTTTTTTGGAAGCGCATTCCTTCTCCTTTTGCAATTTTTATCACAGACATTCATAAAAACATTCATAATATATTCTTTTTACTTCATGTCTACCAAGTTAAAGGCATGGGAGGAGGAGCAAGTCCATTGGGAGAGCCACAAGATTGAGCTGGAGGAAAGAGTGGAGGATGGAGAGGAGAAAGCTGAGAAACTAGAGAAGTAAGACGTTACAGACTCTGTGCTTCATCATGTTTCATTAGCAGTGTGTTTGCCATGGCAGACACACTAATGGATCATTTGTTAGTATATACACAGGTCCAGGTTAAAGGCTTTGATGGGAGCCTAAAGTCTGCAAAAGGATTATTTTGTTTAGAAACATTATGAAGATGATATTGATGGTTACGGTGTTGAAGCCCCCTCACTTTATTTATCAGGTATTGGCAGGAGGCCCAGACACTGTGCAGGGTTGTGAGCCAGCGACTGGCTGATGCCCAGAGCCAATCAGAAAGCATCGAGATCAAATACAGCAAAGCCAAGAGACTGATCAGAGAATACCACAACAGGTATTTATCTATTCCATCCAATCCAGTTTATTTCTCTTGGCATTGTGGACTAATATTCTTAAATGAATGGAATGTATTTTGTGAGTCAAATTGTGCTTTTCAAATAGTGTTTGATTTTTTTTTTCAGAGAGGAGGAAAGCGAGAAGAGAGAAGCAGATTTGAGAGGAGAAATGGTGGAGAGAGAGAAGCTACACAGAGAGACAGTTGAAAGACTGCAAATCCAGGTGAGAGGACACTTCTTAGTCTACTGTGGATTTACTTTTACTGAGCCTGCCATTTCTCTGTAGTCATTGTTTCACACTGCTTATCACAGATAGCACAGCTAGAGGGAAAAGAGGCTGCACCTGAGAGAAAGAACCACTCTGTGGACACTTCAGTCACAGGTAAGCAGATGAATAGCTGCCACTGTAAAGCAGACTGTTTATGTGGCTGTATGTGTCTTTGACTTTGTGTAGCTGCTGGCAAGTAAAAACCAATAATATTTAAAGTTTTGACCTTTTATGTGTATGGATTCAGAACAGGGAAATTAAAAGCTTTTTGTATCATTCAAACAATGTAATTAAAGGGGGGGAAAAAAAGCACTTTTGGATAAAATCATACTTTTTGAAGGAGCAAAAGGTATTGTGTTTTGTCTCAGATCCAGACTGGTCTATTCCAGTTCCTGATACGGGACTTCTAGACTCCAGCGCTCACAAAGCCAGAGCTCAGCTGGCGCAGAAATCCAAGCGCCACCCGCCCTCTCGAGACAAACTCAGAGAGAGCTTCAGAAGACAGGTAGGAGATGGAGCTGTAAAATGTGAGGGATCGACACTGAATCAGCTGTTTCTGACTGTGAAACTCACACACACACACGTATGTCCTCTGTTGCTTTTAGGAATTTGAAGTTCAGAAACCACAGGAGAGCCAACCCCTGTCTGCTCCCACAGCGATGCAAAGGGGCAGCAGAAGTGACGTGTCCAGTACCTCGTCTTTCTCAGCCCTCAGCCCTCAACCTCCCAACATCTCCGTCTTCACTCCTCCCATCTACATCACTGACACGGTCACTCCCTCACCATGCAAATCCTCCGCATCCAGAAAGTCCAAAAAGAAATTTCCCGACTTCAGGTGCAGGGTCTCTGTCTCTTTCGTTTGTCTTAGCTTTGGGGTCATATATCCTGGTTTAAAAGCCATAGTCGTTTATAGTCTGCCTTTCAGCTATGGCGAATTTCTAATTACTTGCCACAGTAGCTGATGGAGAAGTGTCACTGAGCTGTTTGCTGGTGGTAAACTTGTTCCTGGGGCTTTTTAAAAACTATAGTCTGTTTTTTTTCTTTTTCTTTTTTCTTCTTTCAGTGGCCTTCGCAAGTCTCTTAGCAAAAGGAGAAGTGAGAAACACTGCAAAAGGGCCATGAACAACAGGTGGGATAACAAACAAAACCATGCAAAATGGGGTTTCTGTCTAGCACTGGATAACTTCTTTATTGAATTACTAAAAAATAATTTATTTACTTTTTTCTACCAGGGGTTCGTATGGTGACCTGGTGGATGAGCCCGCTGAAGTATCTCCGTCAGGTTCAATAACCTCCATGCCTTCTTGCCTGCCCTTCCCCTGGTTTGGAGAGCGAGTGAGAGAAAAAGCAGTGGACAGTGAGAGAGGCAGGGAGAGACTTCGGTCTGTGTCCAGCAGCAGCTTACCGTACCTGACCACAACAGGTAGAAGAGACCAGGTAAGAAAAGATGGGACAGCTTTTCCTGCACGCCAGTCTCCTCCTCTTTCTGATCTTAATCAGACAGACAGGTTTTTAAAATAAACATGCATGTGACAGATGTGAAGCAGAGTGTGCAGGCAGCCTAGGTGTTTTCTCTTGGTTCCAGAGTATTGGCTCTCCAGTAGGCTGCTCCAGCATGGTGGGTCATGTCTCTGATCCCTCCCTCTCTGGACACTCTCACGCTTTTACTTTTTCCTCCACCGAGGTGAGTCTGTCCTCACCTTCTCTCCTTTTTTCTTACTTCTTAACAATGGAGCACTCATTGTCCAATCATTTTGTCGGCCCCAAGCCTACTCTCTCCGTTTTTTAATTACAGTTTCCTCTCATTTCTTTCCTTCACTTATCCTCATTCTGCCTGCGTATTGTCTCTGGTGTCCTGTCAGACATTGGACAATGAACCAGTTCCCAGCAATAACAACAACCAGTGGCAAAGCCGACCCGTAATGGAGTGGGACAACCAGCAGGTGTGTCTGTGGTTAATTGCCATGAACATGGACGAGTACGCGTCTGAGTTCGCTGCCAGAGGTGTGGATGGGACACAGCTTCTCAACATGGACAGTGAGAAACTCAAGGTGAGTGATTTAAGATGATGATGATGGAATCGAAATGATTTATCAAATGTGGTAGGCACAGGTACACTGATCACATTAAATAACCCATTCTTGAAATATTGTATTCTGATATATACTTAGTTCTTTTGTCTTTCTAGTTCAAATATGTATAACCTCCTTAACCTATCAGCTGTATAAACCACTTCGCAGAACTTTTGTAGTTTTACATTTTTACTTTTTGCTGTTTCTAATTTAGCAAATTAATGACTTAATATTACTAATGTCAAATAGTAAATGTGATTCCACTGTGATTAGAAGTTTTATATTAACATTTTGTAAACTCTCCCCCATTTTCCACATACTAATAAATTCACTTTTCCTGCCATTCCAGACTAACAAACTCTCTGGCCATGTACCTTACTTATTAAGATTATAATATATATATATATATATATATATATATATATATATATATATATAATTTTTTTTTTTTTATCTGTTAAACATTTGTGTAAAATCTGAATTGAAGGTGTGAAGGCAAGGCTCTACTAGTTATAACTACCTTTTTAGTGAAACTGCCTCTCTCCCCTTTTATTGGGTTAAAGTCACTCTTGTTGCAGATTGTGAACCTATTTAATGTAGTGACACTTAACAGTAAAATCTGGTTTAGTTGGAGGGTCCTGAACCTGCCTTCTGTTTTACATTTACATGCCCTGTTTCTCCTTATTGTCTCTGCTGTCAGGCTCTGGGGGTGTGCAATCAAAGCGACCGGTCTGCCCTCAAGAGGAAGCTGAAGGAGATAAAGAAAAGCGAGGAAAAAGGACAGAGGAAAGGAGAGAAGAGGCTGGAAGAGAAGAACCCAGTTTTGGATCAGGAGGGTGATGACAAAGAGAAAGCTAGGACGCTGATGATGGAGAAGTCTTTAAAAGATGCCAGAGGCTGCAGAAAAAATTTAAGAACTGAGTCCCTCTTATAAAAGGAAAGAGAGGTGATGTCGGAGATACACCACCAGCATGAGGGCGTGTTTGCAGCCTAACGTGCACAATAGTACACTTAAACCAATGTCTGTCTACTCAATAGAAACCGCTAGATGTACTGCACACAACCTCCATTGTTCACATCTTAATAGCTGTCATTTATGATGCACAACATTGGTTGGTATTAATTGATAGAATGACCTTTGGAGCAGAGATGTACTCCAGCACCAAAGTTCACACTTAAATATGTCTGTAAAGTGTGTGTGTGTGTGTGTGTGACAAACAACTGTTTTACAGTGATGTTTATTTTTTATCATGAACCTTAAATTATCCTGAGAATGATTTTAATATTTAAAGATGTGCTGCTTTTACGCACTCAGGTATTTGCTGTAAATGCTTTTTTTATGTATTAATAAATAACTCTTTAAACCTCTTCCTTTTGCCTTTAACGCCTTCATTTGGCCTCCAATAATCACACATGAAAGACATGGATATGACAATGTTTTATGTTTGCTTTTTATTTTTTACAGCCAGTGAATAAAAGGTCAATTCTAAAGAGACTTTTTAGTATTTTTAAAAACAATGGTGCTCGACATAAGTTGCAGTTCATCCATAAAGTACAACTCATTGATCAACAGTTACGGCGGATGCAAAGTAGAAACGCTAAGAAATAGGGAAATGAAAAAATAAACTCTTTGGCCTGTAGGGCATGTAACATGAGGTGGTACTCATGAAGAATAGATACAAAATAATTCTCCAAACCATTAAAAAAAACTGTATAAAAGCTCTAGAAATAATTCCACCCTCCCTCCCCCAGTCAACACTGAATGTAGTAAATGTGCAAAACAAGCTCCAAAGCTCTGACAGACAGTAGATGTGCAGGACCATCTCCCACACTGCAACTCTCCTTCCAGTGATTCATACAGACTTTCTCTAAGATCAACTCAGCCCCTGAAGCAGAATGTTTGATCAAGAAGTCAGTCCTACAACTGTTTTTTTGTTTTTTTTGTTTGTTTTTTTATATCAATGATTTTCTTTCGGGGTTTTTTTATATTTACAGTCCACGCTGAGCAAAGACGAGACATGGGAAAAAAACGGTGAAATTGGGAGTTCATCAGTAAGCGACAGGAAATCTGTGTGGCGTCAGATTGTCATTGGCTGTTAAGAATAATGTTCCTTGTCATGCCAGGTTGTCATCCAGGGCTTCTTTTCCAGGTTATCCCAGTTCCCATCCCTGCGGTTTATTGCTCTCTCCTCCCGTTTGATGCAAACAGCCTTGTAACTGGGAACCTTGTCTTCATATTTTGCACGCTTAAAAAAGCCACACTGTGAAGAAGAAGAAAGAGGAAAAACAAAATCAATATTTTGTTTGGGGCAAATGCTATTTAAAGGCGTTCAGAGAAAGCAAAGAAGGTTGATGAGACATTTAATCTCATCTGTCTGTATGACAGCCAAGAAGCAGTGAATCCGTTCAGAGGTGTAGAAAAGCCATCTGCCCTCCTCTTAAAGAAAAGAAACATGTTTGCAACTGTTTTCACATATATACACATATATATATATATATATATATATATATATATATATATATATATATGTATATATATATATATATATATATATATATATATATATATATATATATATATATATATATATATATATATATATATATATATATATATATATATATATATATATATATATATATATATATATATATATATATATATATATATATATATATATATATATATATATATATATATATATATATATATATATATATATATATATATATATATATATATATATATATATATATATATATATATATGTATATATATATATATATATATATATATATATATATATATATATATATATATAAAGAGCCCTTCAGACAAAGTTGCCTGCATGTGCGATAGCAGCAAAAGAATGTGAAAATAGAGGAACAGGTCAAATCTAAGAGATGCAGATCAGCCCCCGTGGTGTAGTTCCTCTTCACCTCCCCTGGCCATGCAGGTAAACCGTAATGATCCACACATAATCATGTGTGAAAATCTATTCAGCATAAACTCTTTGTAGAAATAAAAAGTCAGCTTTTATTACAGCATTCATGTCACAGTGTGAGAATTGCCCCATGCCTGCCAAATACCAGGAAGCAACGCTTTTATAGCAAAAAAGGAGCAAGAGAGAAAGTTTCACTCATTCATGGCAGGCCGGGTCATTTTACCCTCTCTCTTTTTTTTATGCATTTGTTGTCAGTCTCTCTTTTTCTGACGGGTCCTCTTTACTCTTTTTCCCAAAGATTCCACTCTGAGGAGAGGAAAATTGTTAGAAATTGTGTGTATTTGCTGTTATGGATACCTACAGTTGCTCTGTAGGTGTTACTAAATCGACTGCTAGGTCTTCATAATTCATGAAAATGTAGGAGTGCTGGATGTGTTTTTTATTAGCTTGGACAGGGTGCGTCTCAGCCCCATGTCCTTCGGTCCTACCTTCCACAGAAGGAAAGCCAGCAGGGCCAACAACAGCAGCCCGAACAGGACGGACAGCAGGATGATCCACCATGGCACTCCTCCCAACTGGGCTGCATGCCGCAGTGGGAACACTTTCAGTTTCGCCTGGGGAAAACAATACAGTGGAAGAACATCTGTATTAACATCTCTGATTCAGAGGGTAGACTTCACTTTCCAATGTCTTTTCATTCTCACTATATAGCTATACTACACAAGCTCAGGTTTTTAATGTTCATGCACTACAATACACTGACTTTAGCATTTAAGGCCTGTTGTATAAAACTGCCATGTCATGCAATACATAATCACGTCCCCTTCTTGCACCCAGTGCTGTCACATATTGTAAATACTTTTTCTCTGTTGTGTTTTATTACCTGTGATTCAGCATTTTTTAGCACTGTGTTCTTTGTTGTAGTGTTGAAATGCAAAGAGGCCGTCACTATAACCTCCACATGATGGAGCCTGGGAAAATCCTGTTTGAGGATAAAATGAGAAGATCAAATCAAATACACATTACTAATTTGCTGCAATAACCCGTTTCCCCCCCAAAAAAGAGTAAATATTTAATGATAAGTAAACCCAATGTTTGTGTGTTTAGTTTTTATTGTAGTTTAGTAAGTCCCAAAACCCCAATCTTTTTTTTTTAAACCCGAAACTGAAAGAAATTAAGAAAATAATAACAACCCGCGTTTGAAGAATTAGAATTTCAGTCAGTCAGGACTCTGAGGCTAATTCTCAATACCTTAAAGATGCCGACATAAAAATCATGTAAAAACACGTAATTTTCCTGCAGTTTGTTTTGTTACCTCTAAGAAGGTGCTGTTCCAGAGGCGAGAGGTGAGCGTGATGACGGCATTACTGTCCAGGCCCCGTAGGGGGCACCGTATCTTCACACATGATGCCCCATTGTCACAGGACTGTCAACAAAGTAAGAAACACAAAGTTACCACTCATTTCCTCTACTACTGGTTGCAAATATACATAAAATCTGGTAATAGAACTTGGAACTTTGGTGTTACCAGAGTTATAGATTCCTTGCTGTCAAGTAAACGTGAAAGGGTGCCCTCGACATGTCCCTGGGTGTTTTCTGCTGCTCTTCTCTTCCTGATGTTACTTGGTTCCTTCATCTTGAAAAGAATACATATATTTGAGTATTTCATTCAATTTAAGCTTTTTTTATTTGATCAAATAAAAAATATACATCTATAACCACCTACCTCTACTGCTATCTAAAAAGAGACACCAAGTGAAGAAGAATACGTGCAAGCTGAGTGACCGACACATCCCAAAGTGGTGTTTTCACTGACCTTAAGAGGGTTGACCACGTCTTTAGGAGAGTACTCTATCTGGTCCACTCCAGTGGAGCTGATTTTCATCAGGTAGAGCAGCCACTTCCCGTTCGCTGTCTCTTTTGGCCAGTGGATTTCAAGGTAGGCGGTGCCAAAGTCTTTCAAGTCTTTTCCTAGATTGATTATCTGCAAATCAAGACAGGATCAGTGTGCCACCTCAGGTGATATAGTAATATTATCTTACTAAAGAACACGGCAGAATGCTGGAGTCATGAACATTTTAATGAGACAGAGGGATACATAAGAAATAGCCACTTCTGTTCTAGAAGCCGTCCTGTACTCACTCTGAAATGGTGTGTGATGGCACTGCCAATGTCACTTTCAGTCTTCATGGCTGCCTCACCTTTGATCTCTCCTGTAAAGTAGACCTGAGACGGCTGGGCTTGTCTAGGGAGACAGTCAAATGCTGTTAGCAGCACAAATCTGTGCATACTAGTGTGTTTTGGAATATGAGCTCCATGTGTGTGTTTCTTACCCTGATACAGACATCTGCAACATGATGAACACCATTGCCTTTGCTTTAATAAGAGCTATATTCCCCTGGTCACTTGTCCTGTCAGATCAGAGGTTACACACAGGCCAAGTCAGAAACTCAATGTAGGCCTACTACAGATGTTAATGCATAATTAATTACGGTTCAGGAACTTATTTTCTGGATCTATAGTGTTGTTTATTTGTGTGATATATTCCTTGATACTACTGCAAGCTTAGGTTTACTTACGTATTCAGCTGAAGATCAATCACCACTTCAGTAGTATCGAGAGAAATGAATGATGTACCCAGAATAATGTAGAAGGTCGTCTATATGCACAAATACATAGCCATTAATAAGTATTAACAGTGCACCTTGTGCAGAGGAAGTACACATTGTCAAAAAGATGATTTTCTCTCACCTCTGAGTTACCCTTGAAGGGGTTGCCGAGCTCACACTCAGCCTGAGAACCCTCTTTATTGGCTTTACAGATTACATGCCGCTCCTGAAATTAATTACAAGTTCCAATCAGAACCACATTGGACTGTGTGTTCCTGTGTGTGTGAAGGAGAGAGAGAGTGTTTGAGAAAGAGAAACTCACAGTTGGTTGAATGCGGTAAGTAGAGTAGGTAAGGGAGGATGGGAGGGAGGCGATCACAGAGGCTTCGTGTGCATCATCTCCATTTATATTGGACACTTTGACCTCCAAGGCAATGTCCTTCTGGTCACTGAGCTTGATCAGCGGCACGCCGCCCTCCCTTTAGAGACACACACAAGTTATTATCGCGTATGCCACAGAAGAAATAAACATGGTGCTCTTGCGAATAATGTATCATCTTACAGTTCTAGAGGAGTGAATGTGAATGCGCCTTTGTCAGTTGTCCCATGGCCGTAGCGATATTTCACCTGCAAGTTGCTTCGACATTGATCGCTGCCACACCCTTCTTTCAGGAAAGGCACCTACAATCGTATTCACACAGACAAAAAAGAGATCACGTAGATACAGCACCTCACCTACATGTATATATAATCTATCATTCATGCACAAGCACCTCTGATCGAGTTATCGCTTTCTCATTGGCGTCTAGGACAGGTGGCAGATCAGAAGATGGGCTCTGTCTGCGTTTACGGCTGCTGCCCTTGATGTCCACTGACACTTCGATGGAGATCCCGTGCAACTTGTCTCGAATATTTTCCTGTAGAATGACACATTACTCACCACCCACAATGCACTTTGATGAATAGAGGGGAAAGACATTTCCAGAGAGAGCTATTACCTGTATTTTAAGCTGACGCATAATACACTTTTTCACTCCTTTATTGTCCATGATGATGGTCCCTTTGGACTGGTAGGCCTTTTCAGAGGGCTCAGAGATGGTTGCTCTGGGGTTAAGACCCTTTTTCCTGTGGTCAGCGTCTACCTCAAGGGTGTACTCCACGGCTAGATAGGGCGGAGACAGGACCGTGAGAAAGCGGAGGATAAAGAATGACAGATAAATATAACAGTATATCATTAAAATGACTACGTATGGTTTCTTCCTGTTGGATCTCTGATGATGAGAAGCAAAAGACACTATAAAGACGACATGTTGCTTTAATTAAAAACAGATGTCTAAGCTTACTCAGACTGGGAGTGTAGTTCTCTGGAATGGCAGTGTAGATGAAGCATGCCTTCACCTCCAAGCTGGGGACACAATAAAGTTTAGTCACAACCAGACACAGTATTGACGTGGTGTTTAACAGTTTTTCCTCATAAGTTAATCGTAGCACCCACAGAAAAAATATACACAAACCATGCGCTGCCGTCACAGTCCTTGTTGGTGAGGTCGATTTTCTTTGGCGTGAAGCTGATTTCCTTCTTGATGGTAATAACTGGGCGGGCTCTGGGGAGAACAGAACTCAAGTGAGCAAACGCTGACAATAACCACAAGGAGAGATGTACAGTGAGAATGTGCCTGTTCATTCACCTGAAGACAAAGACAGAGTCAGAAAGCGTTCCGACAGCCAAATCAGGGTAGGTGTTCTTATCCAGGTCCATGTTTCCTGCTAAAGAGTAGCCAAACAGACTCACCCCTAATGACTTGCCGGACAAAACCTGAATCAAAGAAACACACATTTTGATTACAGCCACTTACTGCAGAGTATGTATTCATCCAAATTCATGCCGAGCATCTGATCAAAAACCAACAATCGGAAATTTAGAGTGAGAGCGATCTAAGAAAAATAGCATTATGCTTGACAATATCCACATTCATTCATTCAATCATTCATTATCCGTAACCGCTTATCCTGTTAAGGGTCGCGGGGGGCTGGAGCCAATCCCAGCTGTTATTGGGCGAAGGTAGGGCTGACATAAATAGACAGACAACCATTCACGCCACACCTACGGGTAATTTAGAGTCTTCATTTAACCTAAGCTGCATGTCTTTGGACTGTTTCTTAGAAAAAAAAACATTACACATTTGGACAAAATGTATATATGATTTTCCACAAATGCATATTGTGGAAAATGCCATGAAATACCAGTTTATTACATACCTGTGAGGCTTTCTCAAAGCTGAGATCCGTGGCTGCTCCGTGGAAGATGTGAACACTCCCTGCACCGTCATCCTCGTAAGGAGCTCCCACTGCAAAATCTGACAGCAAGAAAGACAACAGTGACTTACAGCATGGTTATACAAGAACATATTTTCCATTCAATTATGGGCATCAAGAACGACCTGCTGACAGTAGTATACATATGCACACACAAACACATTGCAACCTTACCATTGTAACCATCCTGATTGATGTCCCCGAGGTTTTCCACAGCCACTCCAAACATGGAGTTCTTACGTCCGTCTATTCTGATGGGGGTGACTTTGTTCCAATCTCCAGCTTTGTTGACATAAACATAGACGGCTCCTCCTATATCCCCGTCCTTCACAAAGAACTGGGGCGCTCCCACCACTATGTCCAGCCAACTAACAAACAAGGGCATGTTTGTTAGTGAGTATGCAGAAATAGATATCGCTCTTTTCAAAACAGAAGTTAAAGGTTGTGTGCATCGCCCCGCGTTACTCACCCGTCCGAATTGAGATCGAGCACGGTCAGATCGTAGCCGAAAGACGAGGCCAGCCCTTCCCCTTCCAGGGTGTACTCTTCAAGCAAGATCTTGGATGTGTCATCGCCTTTCTTCAGCAGCACAACCATTCCACTGTGGTTTGCTCTGGGAGCTCCTGCCACCACTGTGAGCTGCTTCTTATTGGTCAGACCCTTCCCCGAGTCCAGAGAGAAGCCTGGGACACAGAGACAAAGGAATACTTGCTAACATAGTCAGAGGTAGTCAGGTACTTGAATGCGCTTCTTTGTGACAAAGGAGCAAAGGTGTTAGATTGGCAATGAATGGACGAAGAGCGCAGGGTTGCATATTACTTGCATATCACTTCCTGTAAGTCGCTTTGGATAAAAGCGTCTGCCAAATGACTGTAATGTAATGTAATGTAATGTAATATTACCCAGGTAGCTACTGTCAGGGACAGGGACCAGGTTACGGTCCCTTTTATCATCACCTCCAACCGCGAAAGGACCGTCCTCAAAAATTTCCATCGCTGCAAATGAATCGTTCCTTTGTTCCAATTGTACCACACCTGTTGAGGAAATAAAGAGGAGAGGGGAGACAGGTGAAGACGGGAGAGATCTTGCTTGTAGTAAAGGGATGCAAAACCCATTACAAAATAATTAGCGGTAATGTTGAACACATGACTGAAATTTCTATAATGAAAAGCAAACATCATAAATCATATGGAATATATTGATGATAAAGCACATGTGAAGTTAAGTTCTCTTACAGTTAATCTTTCATAGCTTACTCAATAACTGCAAGCTGCTAGCTAGCACAAACACACACACACACACACACACACACACACACACACACACACACACACACACACACACACACACACACACACACACACACACACACACACACACACACACGAGTACCTTTCCAGTTGTATGCTCCAGGAGCACCAAAGATGAGGTAGTGGTAGTCCTTGTCGAATGTGGCAGACATGCCCTGCTGGCAGGAGCCGAACATTTCGTGGCCTCTGGGCCGGCCTTTGCAGAAATGCCAGCTGTCTCCCTCTTCATTCGTTAAGGGATCAATAGTCAAGGACTGACTAAGCACGTAGCAGCGGCCGATAATGTCACGGGACTCGGAGAGTTCTCCCACACGATTCCGATCCTGGTAGCGATGGGCACAAGTCTTCCAGGAAAACACAAAAACACAGAGTCAAATTGAGGTAATGTTGAATAAAGGAAAAAAGGCTTGTTGAAATGACCAATTAGAGTTTTGATGCTAAATTGGTTTACCATTTGAACTCCAATGCCCGTAAATAGTAGTTTCAAAGCCAGATAATCCAATCACTCGTATATTTGACATAGCATATATGTTGAAGTGCCGAAACTTTTAGTAGATCATGCTGCTTTTTTATATGCTCTGTTTTATATCAAAAAAGAAATAAAGAATCGAGTTTACAATTATATGTTGGACGAAATAAGACCTCACCTCGGGCGAAATTGTAATGTAGTGACAAGAATTGAGGGATTCATCAAAAAAAATATTTTCGGATCAATCATATAGCTTTAAACTTCTTTTCTTGATTCAGAGCTTCATTGCATTTAACGTATTGAGTGCAACAAGACACAACTTTTATGGCTGTACTAATAATGGACGATTTAAAATGTTGTTATACATACAAACGGAATTTCGTTGTATCACTACAATGACAATAAAAACCTCTTTATCTTTATCTTTTTCTTTATTTCCCTGTATGCCAGCATGGCAAGTTTGATTACACTGGGTTATTTTCTGTGGGGCTGAACCTGATGAATATTGTCATTATCAATTAATCTACTTGACCGTGAAGTTTATAAAATATCATAAAATAGTGAAAAATGCCTCTTACATTATCCCAGAGTCTAATGCCACCTTCAAATGTCTATTTTTTATCCAATCAACAGTCCAAAACCCGAAGATTTATAACGATATAAAAATCCTCCCAATGGGAAAGTTGAAACCAGAGACGTTTTCTCCACTTTTGCATAATGACTGAAATGATTAATAGATCTAAATCTGATTCATTTTCTCTCGATTGACAAATCGATTAGGTCAACTAACAGTTTCAGCTCTACATCTTTGTTTGTAATATCAAATTGTAGTCATTCAATGTCAATGTTGTGGTCAGATACAAAGACAGACAGTCTTACCACAATCTTGCCTCCTGGGCCCTGACTGTTGACTGACACTCCCATCCACTGGTTTTCTTTGCTTTCTCTCGCTGTATCCTCTAAACAGAGACAGGGACACAAATAGACATGAAGAGGTGATTGCGACTCGGAAAGTGTTTAAAATAACTCAAATCATATCTGAGAAATGCACAGTTGTCAGCAGATATCTCACCGTTGTTATCAAAAATGACTCTGGCGCAATTAGGTGAGGTGGAGGTAATGTCACAGTTGTACAGTCCTCCTGTCACTGCAGATTTCTGACCACTCAATGCTTTTGCTCTCGGGGCACCAACCAGCAGCCTGTAGCAGACACACAAATTAATCCTTTGAAGCACATACAGCACGATCAAATGCACATCGCAAAAAAAAGGGTTCAAGCTGTGACACTCATTTTCATCGAGCACTCAGAATGAGAAGCATTCTGGCATTTCTTCCACTTGCACATTATGTTATCACACATACCAGTCTACTGTGTCACGCAGCAGCCGCATTCACACACAGAAACGAGCACACAAACATCCGCCACCAACATGATGTTCATGTCCTCACGGTCCAACTGAGTCAAAGACCCCTTTCAAACGCCTGCTGTGGTTGATTGAACCAGGCTTTCTATCCATCTCCACACACACACACACACACACACACACACACACACACACACACACACACAGAGGCTGCCATTGTGAACATAGGACAAGAGCAAATGCCACATCCAAGTCTTGACGATGGGCATCCAGTTCCCAGGGTTTCCTACAGAGTAAATCAAACAAGTCAAGGATGTCATCCTCTGAACGGATGCTTAAGGCAAGTTTACCCCTAAAAAGTGCCCATCTCTCTCTATCGCTCTCCCCCTCTCTGTCTCTCAGTATGATCCAGGAGCTCTCTCTGGCATGCTTTGTCCGTCCTATGAACTCCAGGAGTTAATGTTGCACAGACATTTTTAGCTGGAACACAAAGCATTCTTAGATACGCACCCCATCTGGGAAGGAATCTACAGAGATATAGTTAGAGTGAATAGGTGAAGCCTAATGTGATCAGCATGTTTGCAGTGTAGATGTAGCCAGTCATCACTTCAAACACTAGCTGCACGTGGGAGGAGAAGATGTCAAAATATAAAGCGTAACAGTGTATATTATTGTGAATATTCACTTTAGCGGGCATGATGGGGATTAGCGAACAACTAATAAATGAATTCTTATGACATTCAAAAATATGGCTGGTTATCCGCAGTCTTATAAAGCTGCAGTGATTAGGTGGATTCAAATTGGTTTTACAGGAGATATTGAGAAAGTGTGAAGAAATGTCTTTTTAAGAAATGCATTACATCAAGTCATCCAAATGGAAAACAAACTTACACACTGTTTATCCAATTTGAACCACTGGATTGGTTTGGCCTTGTTTCAAAATCCAGAGCACTATAATTTGTGCCGTTATCCCACCCAGTAAGTGTCCAATCCTGCTTTTTTTAAACTACAAGGGGAGGGAAAGACACTTGACAGAGGTCAACTCTCCACCTCTACGTGCACTACCGTACCAAACAGAAAAGAAGAAAACTGATTCAAATTAGTCACTTCAAAGATGAGTGACTAACGGTGATCCCCAGGTGGATACATCTAGGCTCCCATCATCCTCAGAGACACAGGAAGTCAGGAGCATGGACGGAAAGAGCTCTGCCAGGACCGATTGGACTCTGGGAAATGGGGGTCAGTGGGTCTAGGGTCTCTGCTACATTAATGAATAAACGTGTAGTTCTACTGTTACATAATCACACTGTGGTACTCCTTCCGGGTAAATGCAACAAACAATAGTACACAAACAGCATTATATCAAGATTATGTTACTGATTAATCAAATGAAATAGATAGCAGACAGTTGGAGCAGTTCTTTCCATATGATGCAAATTATAAAATATGTTTTTTAATCTAAATTGGAGACTAATGTTAATAGACACATTATTGTTGCTACAGATTGAGGATTGAAGTTCTGACATGATGTAGCAGGGACTGGCACTGGACTGGTGATAAGGTTGACCCGCCGCCTTACTGACAGCGACCAAACTGTTTATTTAATTGTTCACCAATACACAGGGAGAAAGTGTGTGTGTGTGTGTGTGTGTGTGTGTGTGTGTGTGTGTGTGTGTGTGTGTGTGTGTGTGTGTGTGTGTGTGTGTGTGTGTGTGTGTGTGTGTGTGTGTGTGTGTGTGTGGTGTGTGTGTGCAGAGTGACCAGATATCCCATTGAGAGAGGTGTGTTTTAAACATTTTTCACAACAGCAAACTGGCTGCCGGCTAGGGCACAGCCCCGTTGCCTTAGCAACAGCCAGAGGCACCCAATCATCTAGACCTCGAAATGGGTTGCAGATCCAGAGGTTCATGTCATGTGTTGTCCAACTTTCTCTCTCCACCCGTCTGCCAGGATCGAGGCCCGCTCAGTCTGAATAACAGCTGACATTCAGTGCCCAGATGTAATACTGATTTATGTTCTTTCAGCCATCAACTCTCTCTTTCCCTCAGTTATTTTCTTTCTTTGATGTTGGATATCCTCAACTAACCTGAAGGAAAAGGGTGGGGGGGGAGGACTAAATCTGACTCTCATACTTGTACACAGACCGTACACTCTCACACACAAAGTTGACTGAAATACTAAACTCTCCAGTCTTTCCATCCCCCTCATCGACCATTTCTACAATCTAACAGAGCATGACATTGACATTACTATTCAACATGCCCGCATGTCTTGCTTTGGTCTTTCATACAGTGTGTCCCGATATCTTTTACTCTTCTTGCTACTTCTTTATTTCACAAGAGCAAGTTCTATTTCTCACACATACACATTTCTCAGACTGGATCAGAACTCTTTAACTTCCCTAACATCTCACTCGGTCTCCTTCTCCCTCCTCTCTCCATTCTTGATTTTAATATACAGACAGCTCCATCTGGCAATTATGACAGACCACGGAATGCAATGCACACACTGACACGTACGACTCATCTCTGTGGGGCATGAACGATACTGGAATATATAAAACTGAATAAATGTTGGCATGCGTGGCTGGCAAATGATCTATCTATCTATCTATCTATCTATCTATCTATCTATCTATCTATCTATCTATCTATCTATCTATCTATCTATCTATCTATCTATCTATCTATCTATCTATCTATTTCTTTTCTCACTCTCTCTACTCTTTGCCTCAGGTTAGGAATGTTCCAGCCAAGACATTGAGCTCTCTAACACTCTTCCAAGTGACTGACAACAAGGCAACGCCTCAATGATCAGCCACAGCATGCATCAGCACCATTACAGTTAAACACACCGAACAGGCACTCACATACACGCAAACACACACGTGCATCCACAGGCAGCACATCAATGCATGTGCATACACACAAATACGCAGTCAACAGCGAGAGCACATTGCGCCTCTATAACAGCAGTATGAGCAGCGTCATTTGCAAAAACAAACATGGCCTCCGGCTCCAACATGCACACACACATTCAAACTTGTGCTGATGGATCAAGGTCATCGGCCAAGAGCATGCTGCAAAAGACTTATTCAACTATGTGGAATATACTTGTATTATAACATAATACCTATCACAATTTCCCAGAGCCACAATTGTTGATTACAATAGGTAATAGGTGTTTGACTAACAGTCCAAAACTCAAAATATGCAGTTTAGCATCATAGACGATGAGGAAAAGAAGCATATCTTCTTCATCTTTTTTGATTTAAAATGACCTAATTAATTAATGGATTATCAAAATTGACGGATTCATTTTCTGTTTTACTACTTCTCGGTTACTGTAATCGCCTAGTTGTTTCAGCAGTTTATACCTCCACTGACAACTTAGTGTGCATTATCTACAGAATCCTGCCATGTTAGGTTTTCTTGTGTTTAACTTAACACTCTGAAGCAGGGGTGTTCTTGTGGTGGCTTTGGTCTTGTGCTGATCACCATGTGTCTTTAATCTAGTCACAACCTAAAACTAGGACACACACTGCCGCTGTGTGCCACTGCCAATGTCTGGAGAAAGGTTAACGAGTTGGGAATGCTTAACAACTCCTGGACATAATAGGTCGCAGTATCTTATAGTGGTACACACTGTGGTGACCTTTAGGCATTAGTTGTACAAATACAAAATGCTATTTGGAGCACAGTATCACCCAATCCCCTGACCCATTACAAGATAGAAAAGGCTGTGTATTGACCATTTCTGTGTAAAACGCCAGTTAATTATAGCACAAATAGTTTATGTTATCATTACCATCATAAGATTGAGATCGCTAGATGCTCACATGCTGTTTCTGGTACTGTAAGGAACTTTAAACGACATAATCTAAAGAACTTCATTGTATGTTGTATAAGGGACAGTGGTGTAATATACCTTAATACTATACTTAAGTAAATACTTTATTTATATTTATTAAGCGGCCACAGTTACCTAACTTAATTTAATCAAGATCTGGCATAAATAACATTTATAATGAGGTTACCAATATAATGCCTTGTTATGGATTAAACTAAAAACCATATATACAGTTAAGCAGTTAAAATCAGCTCCACCTCAACTAACTACAACATTAAAATACTTGCACATCCACGCACCAATAATAATACAATGATGGTTTTTTTTAAATACATTATCTACTTTAACTTTTGACAATTAAAATACATCACTTTGATAGTTACTAACTTTTACTTATGATACATTTTCAATTCAGGACTTTTTGTGGCATTGCTATTTTTAATCTGAATACTTCCTCCATTAATTATTATGGACCAGCAAAAGTCCTTAGATGACAAACCCAGTATGTCTGTCTGGTCCATTACAGTAAAAAAAAAAGACTCCCAGATTACAGAATTCCACTGGTAGTTAATGTTCAGGTTATTGAAACCAGCAGTTAGCCTTTATGCAGGATGACAAATCCCTCTGAATCAATGCCCATAAAAATGCCAACAATGATTCAATTAGATGTTTTGGCACTTTAAAGCCAAAGCAAAGAGAGAGAGAGAGAGAGAGAGAGAGAGAGAGAGAGAGAGAGAGAGAGAGAGAGATATGTGGACGTGCAAGAATCTGCTGTGGTCCAATAAAAACGCACAAATAGATAACCTGGAGGGAAATATTAACACGATGTAGTGCTAGGTTTAAACTTCCAACAGGAGTATAAGGAACAGTTCAGAATTAACTGAAGGAACTCATTTGCTGAGCATTTCTGGAAAAAACTTTCAAACTCTTACACTCAAAAATGAACTAAACATGTCGTCAACAAAGCTGTGACATTTTTTTTCATTTGCATATTTACAAGAGTTATTTCAATGACATACAAAACGTGTTTCCAAAAAAAACAACGTACATTCTCTTATCCACCGGGTCGAGCTGCCGGTGCATGGCGAGAGAGAAGCCGAACAAGCTGCCTTTGTCTCCGGTCTTCCGCAGGACATTCTCGGTGTCCAGGTTGAACGCCGACAGTCGTCCACATCCCAAGAGAAAGACGACCGTCCACAGTCCACAGGTGATCCTCTCCATGAGACACGGTCAGATACACAACTCCACTGGACCGCTGAAAGGTGTGTCTTCACTGACGGAGGTGCAGAGTGCGACTGACTGCTGGAGGGGTTGAATAATGAGCACTTTACTTTGCAGCCTCCGCCTCCCACCTGACAAGCACACACCCCACTGTACACTGTACAACACAGTGTACACCCCACTGTACACCCCACTGTACAACACAGTGTACACCCCACTGTACAACATTACATTACATTACATTACATTACAGTCATTTAGCAGACGCTTTTATCCAAAGTGACTTACAGTCAGTAGTATATTACATATCATTCACCCATTCACACACTGATGACAGGCTACCATGCCACCATCAGACTCTAACTAACATTCATGCAACATCCAGTCCACACCGATGGCAAGCCTTCAGGAGCAACTTGGGGTTAAGTGTCTTGCCCAAGGACACATCGACTGCCGAAGCCGGGTATCGAACCACCGACCCTCTGATTGGAGAACTACCTTGCTCTCCACTACGCCACAGCCGCCCCGACAGTGTACAGTGGGGTGTACACTGTGTTGTACAGTGGGGTGCTTTTTAATCTGATTTATTTTGTTAAGTGTATTTTTTGTTGTTGTAATGCTTTTATATCTATTGTTAAGTTAAACATTTTTGGATGGAAAAGATCAATACCTCGTTTGCATCAGATCAATACTGTAATCTAACTGGGTCAATGATGCCTGAGGCTTTGTCAAAAGACATTTGCAGCAATGACATGGTGCTTCAGGGGCACACTGTCAGCTTCTGACTGCAGACCTCTCCACGTCCACATTAACACGTTTTCACTGGTTTTCAAATGAAAACGGGGTTTTCAGATCTCCGTCCACACACATCGTTTCAGCATCGTTTTCGATGTGCGTCCAGACTTGCTCCCCTGAAAACGAATATCACGTGACTATTCACGTACACTGGGCATGCCATGCCGGTGTAAACAGGAAGTGCATTGGTTGCTTGGTTACAGATAATAGATTACACTACTCTTGATACTCCTCCAACTTCCTCTAAAATCTTCCTCCATGAACTCAAACAGACACATTTCGTGGAAGTTTTTAGAAGTTTTATTTTTCAAGCTTAGTTACAACACTGCAGGTCTAACTCTATCTCTCCCACACAGACAGCACATGTACTTTAAATGAACAGTCATTAAATGAAGTTTACTAGATTGTGGGTCCATACATTTGGTCAACACAGGTCCGTCATTAGTCCGTTCTGTAGGGCTGATGACGTCACTGGACACGCCGCTCTAATCGCTCCATATCAGCTGAAGCCAAAGACCGCTAACCCCCTCCGGGTGGCCATGGGTCACCTGTGCTCCTAAGTCCCTACATGTTTGAACGTCTATGTACAAACATTTGTAACAAATACCACATTCTCCATGTTGAATTAACCTGGTAGGCGATCGGTATCAAGGCTGTTGTTCTCTTAAAGAAAGGGGTCACGTGGTAAGGGGGTGACGAATCAGGGAATGTCACGTCATAACTGGTGAGAACCAATCAAATAGCTAACGCCGGTGCCTACGTCATCGTTTTCGGACTTCTTCGTTTTCCGTCATCCACACTATCATGAAAACGCGGCGTTTTCAAACTTCTCCGTCCTCGGGAGCGTTTTCAAACGTATTCGTTTTCGGTGCCCTAAAACGCCGTGTAGTGTGGACGCTCGGTGCAAACGCAGAAAAAGATATGCGGATTCATTTGAAAACGGGTTAGTGTGGACGTGGCCTAAGTATGACACTATAATAAAGACTTCTGTTAAACTTGGACACAGGCGTAAACAAAGCATGTGCAAAGTCCCACAAAAGGAAAATATTGGCAAAATATCCGTTGACATGAGAGTGCTGTCTGAACATTTGCTTCATGTTGTCACAGTCAATTGTGTTGACTAACATCCTTGCTATTAACAAGTAGAAGTAGAGACAACAGGCTGGGAGAGACAAGAGAGATAATCTGGTACAGTAGCTAGTCAATATAGTCATTTTGAAAGAAATACCAATATTCCTTTTTGACTTTGAACAACAATAGCAATGTGACATAGAGTGGGAGGGACATATTGAAACAGAGACTGAGATAAAGACACAATTTTGACCAAAGGAATAGAAGAAATAGAGATATGAAGAAGTGTGTTTGAAATACAGTAGCTGGCTTCTCCAAAACCATGGTTCAGAAATACAGAGGCATAAATTAGTCAGAATTTAGAGTTACAATCCTTTCTGGGTTCTCCCTCAGATTCACTCGAATTCCCCCCATGGGGATCAATAAAGGAATATAATAATAATCATTACATGTTATCACCATGGGGCATGTGTCTTCTGTACTGACTCATTGGATGAGTCACAGACGCAGAGACCAGCCTGGGCACAGACCTGCACATTAACACACTCCCTCACTAGATGGTTTTCAAGGCATTCCGTGAGAGGCTGACCCAAAGCCTGTCCCCACAACACAGCATTACAGCATTTCAGCGGACAATGCCGTCTTTGTCTGCACACTGAGAAAGAGGGCTGGCAGAAAGGGAGAGGGAGAAAGAAACTGTCCACATACAGTATAAAAGGCACAAATAATGGTGGAAGAAGGGAATGCCGAGAGGGCAAAATGGACAGGGGAAGAATGTGGTTCAATGTGCAAGTCTTCATGATCTCCATTGAGGATCAGCTGGGTGAATAAATGTTACTTTTATGTTAGATGCTTATTGACTCTATTTTTGCATCTTTGTTATAGTTTTTCCCATTCAGTTTGGACTGTTCTAGTTCCAGGTAAGAGCAGCAGCCTGCTGGACAATCAGCAGTTGATTTGGGCTCTGTCTGCAGAAGGTCAGTAAAAGGAACAGGCCTAATCACTGATAAGAAGCACTGTAAAGGGAGGTGAGATGTGTTACTCACAAGTGTGTGTGTGAATATGTATGATAACATATTGACACAGTGACAACTGAAGGACCACAAATTAATTAACAGACATATGACACTTCCTCTGTCTGACATTGACTACTGCTGGGTTTAATGACAGACAAACAACATTCTTTATTGTGTTCATGTTTTTTTCAATTGTCTATTCTCAACTCCACGGCCTGTCAACATAATTATCCCCTCATTTTCTTCTTCTCCTCTACAATCATCCAGGGAAAGAAAGGTCACACATTGTGTCTTCACTTAAACAGACTGAAAGACCATTGCAGCTCCAGTCGAGCACCAATCTATTTACATTCAGTCATGATTTTAGTGTAAAGGCACACAGAAGCCTGCATATACCAAAGATCATAATGAGAGAAAGAGAAAAACATGTAGTTCCCAACATTAAATAAACCAAAAAATAGGTAAAATTGCTAAGATACTGGAAGACAGAGTGTTAAATGAACCACCATTAAATTATTAGTTAGAATCATGTGTTTCAATTTGCTTCCTGATCGCTTTGTAACTCAGGAGCTGAGTGGCACATAAGCATAATTAATCATTAGTTACATACATATGAGTGACTGCTTATTTCAAAGAGCTTTAATTCATCTTTAACAAACAAGAATCCTGATAAAACTTTATACATTGCCACACACACTGCAAATTAGTTTAATTACCTCTAACTAGAATTAAGAACTGAGTCATGTGTGTGTGCTCTGTGTGCAGCATGTTCAGTATTACGACAGCAGAGGAGCACAGACCTCGCCTTGGGTGCTGAAGTAGAGGAATGACAGTGAAAGCAATGTTCTCTGACACACACACACACACACACACACACACACACACACACACACACACAGCTAAAATAATCAGCGCCTAGACTTGCCTGAGCCACATCCCTTCCTTTATTTGTTCTTAAAGCTCCAGGTATACTAAGGAAAAGCAAACGCACACTCACCTGAGGGTGTGGCGGCATGAGCTGAGTGGTAGGGTGTGTTTGTCTTTATGACGCTGTAGAAACACATAGCCTTGGGATACTGATAAATACACACACACACACACGCACAATCAGTTTCACAATCATTATGAACTCCAAACTGGAGTTCTTTCCCAGCTGCCACACATTAATGCACTTTCCCTGAGCACTTGTGTAAGCCTGTAAATATGTTCGCAGAAGATCATCTCTGAATTAGTTTATGGCTGATTCAGATTCAGATCACAGAAATGTATGAAACATTTGTTAGCTAAAAATCCAGTGCTTTTAACAAAGACCAAGGACAGACAGAGGATGAATGAGTGCTGACACAGCTTTTCTCAACAAACAGCAGGCCAGTTGGGAAATACACTTTTTTTGCAAGGAGTATAATACCTTTCTCAAATCTGTACAGTTAATATGAAGCTACAACCAGAAGGAAGCTAGCTTAGCATAAAGACTGGATACAGGGGGGGACGGCTAGCCTGCCTAAAATATCTGAAACTCCCTAGTTATTTAATCCATAACTTTATATACTAGTTTTTGTATGGATCAAACAGAACCTGTAAAAATGCTGGTAGGTGGCTTTTTACACCTTGGCACAGAGTCAAGCTAGCTGTTTCCTCCATATTTTTGTAATATTTCTTTTTCAGTTGATTATGAGAAAACACAATTCGTGGCACTGAATCTAATAATAAAATAATATAAAAGAGACTTCCTGGTCTAATGCATTTTAATGCATTCTTAACATCCCATGAAAGTCTTATACCCATAAAACTAACAATTTGAATGCTTCCATTTCTGAGTAGCTGTCCTCCAAAGGACGTTGTTGATAAGGTTGACGATATATAAGTATGGTGAGGACAATGTCCTGCAAAACAGAAAGAAAGCAAAGCTATCAGTAAGCAAGCAAGTGACATTGTGGGGACAAATGTCTAATTTACATCCCCTATGAGGTATCTCTTATTCACAGTATTGATCCTATGTCTCAGTAGAACCTATACTCATGGTTAAACCATAAAGAGACCCTTACACACACACACACACACAGTGTATGCTGTAACAGATCCTTTACCCTTCTTGATGAGCGTATTGATGACAGTCAATAAGGGCTAATTGATGTCTCTCTTGTCCAGCAGTGCTGTAAGACCCTCAGGAAAATTGTGTGTGTGTGTGTGTGTGTGTGTGTGTGTGTGTGTGTGTGTGTGTGTGTGTGTGTGTGTGTGTGCGTGCGTGCGTGTGTGTGTGTGTGTGTGTGTGTGTGTGTGTGCGTGCGTGGTGTGTGTGTGTGTCCCAGGCCAGCCCTGGCCAGATGATGTAATGTGAGATGGCCCTAGTTGTGGGAGGGGTCCCATTGTTGGTAGGCCCAGGTGTGCTACAAAGAAATGTGAGCTAACCGGAGGGAGGTGCACAGTGAGAAAAGTTGAATTCCATTCTATTCTGTTTTTCCCTGACAGATTCATGTTGGTGGTGGATGTTTGTCTCAGCGCATAAATCATCACTCTTACCCTTTTTTTTCCACTTGTCAGGTAATGTGCCTCATTCCATTGAAATCAGATGTTCTGTATTGTTTTATAGTTTTCCTCTATTCTCAACTCTAACGTTAAAATGCATTTTGAATTTTGTGTCTTCAACCCTTAAAAGTTCTCAATATGTTGTTCAGAGCATTTCTATTGCCTCCACATGGCTCTCAACATGGCGACTGTGCTGACAGCGGTAATAGTGCAAACAACATTATTCCACTATATCTTAACAGGAAATGATTGTTTGTTGCTTTAGCTATAGATGCTATTATTACTCTGAAAATCATATTGAGAACCTTTAATTTAGCTTTCGGCCGTAAATATCTACAACATTGAAATCCATTTTAACTCCAACCACACACCACCGTATCTTTCTCTGACAGTAGTGAATCTGTAAAGTATATTTGATGATATAAGTTTTTTTAAAATGCCATGGTGACCAGGCAATAATAAATGTTGAGACTGGTTGGGAAAATATTGGAAGGGTTGTAAATAGGGCTCTCCCCTCTGTTATGAGAAAGACAGTAAAGTCCAAATTGCTCCAGTAAAGTGGCACAGTGGCAAACAGTTAAATACTGTGAGTTTGTGTAGCGACCCCGTCTCTGTGTAGCAGCTGGAAAATAAAACAAGAAGGTGCCTAATTTTCTGTACTCTCATCAAGACAGAACACTAATATCAATATTACATATATACATCTATGAAAGCATTGTCTATCAAAGACAATCCTAGTAATATCATCCGTATTGTGTCGGCAAGTTTTTGTTGTGGTCAAACCTTCCTGAAATAGATCAAAGAAATGAGGAATAAAGAAATAAAACACTTGTTCTTATCTGCTTATCTGATCCTCAACAAATTACTCCACGCCTCCCATTGAGGCTCATCACACACAAATACCCCCCCACACACACACACACACACACACACACACACACACACACACACACACACACACACACACACACACACACACACAGGGCTAAAAGGGTATTGCTCTGAGCTGCATAACCGGTTTCCTCAGGTCCAAGCACTGCAATAGAGGGCATTGTGCCGGCCAGTGAGTCCCACTGTGTGCTTGTGTGAACTTCTGTGTGTGCATGTGTCTGTGTGTGTGTGTGTGTGTGTGTGTGTGTGTGTGTGTGTGTGTGTGTGTGTGTGTGTGTGTGTGTGTGTGTGTGTGTGTGTGTGTGTGTGTGTGTGTGTGTGGGAATCTCACAAGACAACAGAGGCAGACAGCACATTTATCAGAGACCTTTTAGAGCTGCCTCGGGCGATGCATACCACCTACACGCACAACACTGCACCCCTGCTCTTATTTTGTCAGTCTGTTGCAGTTGTTTCGAGTCAGGAAGGGTGTCAAAGGAACAAAGAGACACACAGAAATCAAAGCTACACACTAGGATAAATGGATAGAGTTCTTATCTGTGGTCTGGGAGCAACAGATCCCTCCTCCAAAATATTTTCACTGTGTTAAAAAGACAAAAAAAGCATTCCTTCACAGAGAAAGACTCAAGAGGTCAAACGAGAAAGTTTCCGCCTTGTAAGTGTCAATCAAGAGGGAACCCTCCCTGCGCCAGTCTGGTGATTCGAGTTGATAACTGACTTATTCTGCCACACACACACACACACACACACACACACACACACGCACACACACAGTATGTTGAAATCACCGACCTACAGCTACTGTTGTAAAACTCCTTGGAACCTGCATCCTCAAATTTGCAGGCAAGACTGTTTTTTTAAAACTTCTGTCAGTGATATACCACAGCAGCCAAACTGATTTTTACCATTCAAACTGCATTTACAATGTCACACTCACTTCATTCCTTTGCAAATGGAACTATAAAGATAGCCTTAATCAATATAAATATATAATCAATTTATGTGTGTGCGTGTAAATCTTTTTAGAAACCCTAAGAAGACAGATGTTAAGTTTGTATCATAGTTATTTTGAGGGGATATAGCGCTAGAGACCAAAGGATCCTGAGAACATAACAATGACCCCAACGTGCACCTTTGGTCCAGAAATATGCCAATAAGCTAAACTAAATTGTTGAACATGGTTAACATTATACCTGCTTACCATTAGGATTGTCACTAGCATTGTCATTGTGATATTGATGATGAAAAAAGAGTGGAGAATGAAATAAAAAACAACATAAACAAGCAAAATGAAAGGACATAAAGAAGGTAGAGGGCGTGTCTAGCTGGGTTCAGACCATAATCTTGACCAGATGAGAAATTTTGTCCCGTAGTGTTGAAGTGATTTTTCAGTTTTTTCCTCCAAATTCCTGCAATTCCACGATGAAAAAATCCCTATCAACGTAGGGATGTCCGGGAATGTGTATAGTCACTTGACATCACCCTGTAGCTACATGCCCCGGCACAGTGCATGTTTGAACCCAGATAACAAACTCAGCTCTCTTTGCTAGGCCTTCAGGTGCTTTGACTAATTCCAGAGAGTGTTACTCAGTTAAATTCAGTGCATGTGTGTCAGAGAGATCTGCCTCTACGAGTCTTAAAACAAACCCTTGCTTTGTTAATGCCACAATATTACAGGTCACCAAGAAATGCAAGAATTCCTGTGGAGCTCCTCAGTGAAATACCAGGTAAGTGTGATATATCACAGTCTCAGTCTCACACACACAGTGATGTAGGTGTGCACACCTGGAATGTGGGAAAACATTAATCTACTCATCCAGTAGTCAGAGAACAGTAGACACTAAATATGTTAACACACACACACACACACACACACACACACACACACACACACACACACACACACACACACACACACACACACACACACACACACACACACACACACACACACACACACACACAGAGGGGTCCTCACAAATGCTGGAATGATTGAGGAATGCAGATGGCAGATATGAACTTCACATGTGACTGTATCTTCAGCATCAAGGGTGCAGAAGTGTGTGTTGGTAAAGACAATCTGGTTAAGATTATATTATTATAGTAGGAATGAATCATGAAAAAGTTGTTTTGCAGTGTGAAAAAGGCATGTAGTACCAAAAACTGATGGCTCATGGCCTAGCTTTTCACCAAATGTCATTGTAATAGTTATGAAGATATCCTGCTAACTAACAGCCAAACAGGAATACAAACATTACCTTCTTTTGCAGAGGTAATGATAATCCACAAGCATAAACAATGGTGCATATGTTATTTCAAGATGGTTTACCAAAGAACAGACGAGGGTTTACAGGAGTGCAGGAATCAGTCCCAACATGCAGGAAAAGAAGGAGAGGCAGGAGAGAATGTATGACCATAATTCAACACCTCACCCCGCCACTCCCTGCTCCTCCCTTTAACTCTTACCACTTCTACTCCCCCTAATAAGTACCCTCTGCTCTAGCTTCACTTTCTCGGCTTCTTGCTGACAAAACTTCTTATATCTTTTCATTTCTTCCAAATTTAAGGAATCATATGCTGGTGGAAGGCCATCAAGACTTTACATGACTCCTGTCCCGATTCACAAGAAACACACACTCCTTCAGACACACACAAACACATTTGCCACACCCTGCCCTAAAATGAGATGAAATGAGGAGTACTGCATTGCTTCAACAAGATACAATAAAGACACTTTAGTTTGGTATTTAAGTAGGTCTTTCTATAAGGTTTTAAATTCTGACTTTGTCCCTCCAGTTCAATAAAAGCTGATTAAATGTACAAGCACTCCTTATCATCATATGTATTGCATCAATAAACTATGTATGTGAATCATTTCCTGGCTGGACATGACCAGGCTGTTGAGTAGCCCATCCACCTTTATTTGTCTAATCCTTCCTGCCCCACCCATAGACTGGCACTGGCAAACACGCACACACAAACACACACCCACACCCACACACTCAGAGGGTACATTGGCAGGAAGTGAAAACACTCCCAGTAGGTTGGAATCCAATTTCTCCGGCTATGCATTTTTTTTCTCTGAAACATCTTCACTTCACCATTCACAGTACTCACTGACAGACGCATAAAGGAGTATTATTACGAAAACATATTACAAAAGGACTTGTTAAAGGTTGTGGGAGAAGAATTTAATCACTCACATACTGCACACTGCAATCTAAATTAACAAGCCTGTAATTCGAGCTCTAATCATAGTGAGAGATATCAGGGGATTTCCAAATGTGTTACTGTAAAAAGCAAAACTATTGTGAAATAGAGAGAGCTTTGTGAGATATGGGATACCTGTGGACAAAATATATAGTTAAGAGGAAATGAACCAATAGAAGAAAAGGGTGATGCTGAGTGGAGTTTACAACCCCCACACAGTATTTTGTCCTCTAGTTTGAGCAGATTTTATTGTTCATCAATCTGTCATGCTTGGTAAACTAAGACTGGTGGTAGCGTGAAAAGCCCTTGTCGTGTTTATAATCAGGCCCTGGGAGTAGATGTTACAAAACAATTCATCATTGATACTTGGTTTATATTATTTTAAATGTGCTTTCCACTTATGGTCATGATGTGGAGCCTGTGCCTGCTACAACATGCTCAAGGTAAAGTGTATTAAGTGTGTGCTGCCATCTACTGGCTATAGTTGATAACACAGTTTGTAACTGACCTTATTGACAAGCACTGCAGTCAAAATCACATACTTTTTCTTTTTACTTTCAGTGCATACTGCAGCTGCCCTTACAAAGTATGCACTATTGCATATGGTAAGCATCTCATTGGGACATATGTCTTAATCATAACATTACACCTTGAACTTTGACCCTTCTGCTCATAAATACACTGCACAGAGGATTGTGGATCAGAATAGCCAGAAAATCAAGATGGCATGCATTCTGAAATAGTAATGGAATGCAGGAGGACTTACTGATATTTTTGGCATACTGCATTTATGTATGGGGACATACCTGTGCGTTCCAATACCGATACTACCATACTACTTAGTATGCTTTAAAAACATTAAGTATGTCCCAAATCTAAAAATGTGATTTGTTCTTTCGCAAAAAAATTAAATAAAATGGATAAACAATTAAATTCCTTGCAGGGTAGGGAAGGTTATGAAACATTCAAACAATGATGAAGTGAGATAAATATAATCAAACAGCTTAATTAATACACAAAAGATGACATTTGGACCCATGACCTTCCGTATTTCCAAAACCCTTGCCACTGTCCAACCAGTGTTGCTCCCATTTAACTGTTACAAGTGTCTCTTTATTGTCACAAATCACATTTAACTGTCATGGGCTCCATGGAAGCCAGCTGTCATAAAGGATCACACAAATCCGAGTGTTCCCTCAAAAAAAAAAATGTAACTGGCTAAACTGGTCACCTGCTGATTCGTTACTAAAGAACAAACTGAAGTTTGGAGAAGATTGTGATCCCTTATAATGACAATATAAACACTCATGACATGCATGGATCTCTACTTCAGCAATTAGATGCACCAGCAGCCACTTTTTCATCTGTAAATGCACATCAGTCTTAAATACACTTAACAAGTAGAAACCAAACACTCGTAAAAATAAAAAAAATGCCTAGGTGAATCACCACTCAAGTTCTTTTAACAGTGTTTTGTTATCTCAGATAGCTTGAGGTAAAGAGATTTCTAGCAGCTGATGTGGCGGACATCAATTAGATTCATTCAGGTCACTGAATGCTCTCCTCCGGCAGTTTGGTGAGAATATCCACTCCGTCAGATGTGATGACCACAGTGTGTTCAAACTGAGCTGACCTGCACGAGAAGAAGAAAACAAATGTATAATTTTAAGGGAATAGTTCAACATGTGGGGAAATATGCTTGTTCGCACTTTTGAGAGTGTGAGATTAGAAAATACATCTATGTTGTGTCTCATCTGGTTAAAATAATACTTCATGCCAGATGGGAAACCATTTAGTCCGAAAAAAGACAAGATATTTCTGTTTGTCCAACACGTACCTTTTATCGTCTGCAGACACTGCAGTCCACCTGTCCCTCAGGATTCTAAACTCTGTAGACCCCTCCATCAGTATGGGCTCTACAAATGAACAGACAACATCAGCCCCACATTCATACACAGTAGCATCTCAATGTGCATGCAAAAACTGAAAAAGTTAACTCACCTATTGTGAAAGACATCCCTTCATCCATGGTCATGTCATTGTCGTTAGCTGAAAATAAGGAGAAAAAGAGAATACTCTTCATTAATTACAAAGACCCTTTGGCACATGGGCATGGTTTCCATATTAGTTAATATTTCCTCCATCTCAGCTTTCAGTATCCTTGTCCCACAAACTTATCAAGTCTTGCGGGTCTATTCGGTTCACAAAGCAATCAATATCTCCGAGTCCATTGAGATTTACAGTACAATGACTTCTGCAGTATGCCATATACACTATATTGAGACAGTCCATACTTGATTATAAGGAAACCAAACGATTCCACAGAAGGTATTGACTAATGTATAGTATACATGCACACAAACACACACGTGATGCACACAAGGGCAGGTGCTCCTGTCCAAGTCTCTGCTGACCGCTGACCCAAACTTACCATGGTGCCAGATCTCAGGATGGCAATGGAAGTAAGAACCTATTCCATGTCCAATGAAATAAGGACACACTTGAAAGCCACTGTCCATTGCAATTTCACTGCCAGAAGAACAAAAAAATATTAGCTGGCATATTGGCAACAGTGAATGTGATTATATGGTATGTATGTTGTTGTTTTTCACATATATGTATGTATGTACGTACGTGTGTGTGTGTGTGTGTGTGTGTGTGTGTGTGTGTGTGTTTGTACCTGATAGTGTTTCCTATAACACAGAGCTGTGCACCCGGCTTGCAGGCAGCGATGGCCTCATCTCGGCAGCGCCTGGCTGTTTCCACCAATCGCTGCCCGACCTCATCCACCTGGCCAATCAAGAAGGTTTCTGAAGTGTCGCCGTGGTAACCATCTAAATACACCTATCGGGAATAGGCAAAGGTCAGTAACGGGAGCAGAATTGTTCTGACTGATGACGTTTGCAGTAATGTCTTTGAGTTTGTTTGTGTGTCAGCAACAACTCACGGTGACATCAACGTTGATGATATCTCCGTCTTCAAGTTGCCGACTTCAGGACATAAGCATATAAAAAATGAATGCTGCATACACAAAGAATCCCACAATAGAATACTGTAATAAAAAAAAATCTAAATAAGGGGTGTCATTAGAACATCTCAATTTATACTGCTTGTGTTTTTTTTTAAATTATATTTGGCCCGCTGACTGTATATGTACTGCTGACATAGTGCTTAAATCTCACTATTTATGATAAGTCTCTAAATCGAAAAGGCTCATGGCACAGGACAAAACTTTTTTCCCCATGTGGCCCCCGAGTTGAAAAGTTTGGATACCAATCATCTCAAAGTTATGTATGTATGAGTAAATGTCCTGCCGGTTTACCTGTCAGGTATGCCATGGCAGACCACGTTGTTCACAGACGTGCAGACTGACTTGGGGAAACCCCGTATCTGAGAGGGGATGGGTAGGCATTGTGCCTGATTGTCTCTTGGTGCACGATGAAGTCAATTTCATCCGTTGTCATGCCAACCTGGAAGTCACAGGTCAAAACTGTTATTTTGTTTTTGATGACATGTAAACACGAACATTACTTTGAGTGATTAGGTGCTTACCTTCAGACTGCGTCCAGCTAGTAGCAGTACACGTCTGGCCAGCTGACATGCTCTGGCAAGGCCTTCGATCTGCTCTTGGTCTTTGATCTCTATGTAGTCTGGCCATTCTGGGACCAGTATAGTGCTTACATAGTCAGGCCGCACAATGTGCTACAGTCAGGGAAAGACAGGATAAGAAGTGTGACTCATATTGTTTTCCAAAGGCTTCATATAAAATCAAAGTATTTATTGGAAACCAATCTACAATATAAAATTAGCAGACTTGCATGAACAGGGCCAGAAAAAAACACGAGGTACTGTACCTTGGGGACTGCATGGGCAGGCTTAACAGTAGCTGGGCGAACTACATTGTGAGAACTTTTCCACTTCTTCCAGAAGAAGCAGCGATGTTGCGGACACAGTAGGGATTTTGGGGGACCACAGGTTCTTAAAAAACAAGCTCTCCGAAGGAAACCACCCAGTCCTGTTGAAAAGCAGAGCAACAGAATGAAGAAGAGAGCTTTCTCTGTCACATAACTTGAAAGTGGCAGAAAGGTGATTCTTCTGTTGGGCCTGCGCTCCCCTCACCAGTGCTCTCTTTTTAGTCAATTGAACAACAATGAAAATGTGTATCCAACCATGGCTGATGAGCACCTTCTCAAATAGTGAATAACTACAGTTTTGTTCAAAATGAGTGTTATTGTGTATATTAATTACTAAGACCTTGTACGCACAAAAATATAGCATTAGGATATTTACTAATTAGAAAAAACCTGGGGTCACTGTTCATTATTCCATCATAGGAGTACTGGTTGGTATCTGGGAAAGCTGCAAAGTACAGTCTCCTGTGTTCAATGGGAACTTTGAGGACACAGAGTGACATCATACGCAGCATACATTCATCGGCAACTTTATTAGGCACACCTGTGTGCAATATAAAACATATACAGATACAGATTAACTTTACTCAGCCATACCTGCTGTTCTTGTCGCCAGTCCCACGGAGCAGTGCGCCGCCATGTTTTTTTTATTTGTATTTGTGGTCACGTGGTGTAGAAGCCACGTGATGCATGACTCACAATTATTACTACAAAAGCTATATTCGCAACAAATATGAAGTATCTTGCACTCTCTACGGCATATTAAGAATATATAAAGGTGTCATTTTATGTCATTTCTTTTTTTCTCTTTATTTCACTATTCATTTA